>NW_025316680.1:318569-637139 GCF_910594005.1 Cervus elaphus | reverse complement strand
TGCACGCAGTACAGGGGAATCGGGCCTCATCTCGCATCGAGGGGGAAGTCTCATGGTTTTTCTCGAGTTGCGGCGGGAACCTGGGGTATATTCTCGAGTTACGACGGGGATGGCCCTTCCACCCACGTGTTTGTTCAGCCACGTCAGGACTCCTGCCTAGTTGCGAGGGACAACTCGGGATTCTCCTCGAGGCTTGCAGGGCAATTGGAACGCCTCTCCAGCTGAGGCGGGAGACCAAGGGTCCCTTTCCACGTGCCACAAGAATCCTGGGACTCCTATCAAGTTTCACGAGGAGTCAGGCATCGTCTCCTTTGGAGGCACTCATCTCCGCGTACCTCTGGAGTTTTCAAAGGATGTGAGGCCTCCGGTCGCGATGAGGTGGGGAAATAGGTGTTTCTCTGTGGTCTCCACAGGGGATTCAGACATCCTTTCTTCTTGGGAGATGCAAGACGAGCCTGCATTCCAGTCACTGCAGGGATATCCGGCCTTATTTCGAGTCAGGGCATCACGGTGTCCATTCCACTTGAGGCCGCAAACTCAAGATCCCTCTCACATACCTAGAGCTGAGAGAAGCCTCCTCTTGAGGTGCTTGTGGTAAGGTGGTATTCCTCAGGAGTCGAAGCCAGGGACTAACCTCTCATCTCGTGTTGATTCTTGGTCCACGGAGCTCTTTCGTGTTGCTACAGAGACCTCAGGATCCCTCTAGCCTTGAAACAGTGTTCTTGGGGTTTCTCTGGAGTGCCATCAAGGAAATCAAGGCTCCTTTCATGTGTGATATGCAACACGGAATTGCTCTGCAGGCAGTGCAGGGGAATCGGGCCTCATCTCGCGGCGAGGGGGAAGTCTCATGGTTTTTCTCGAGTTGCGGCGGGAACCTGGGGTATAGTCTCGAGTTCCGACGGGGATGGCCCTTCCACCCACGTGTTTCTTCAGCGACGTCAGGACTCCTGCCTACTTGCGAGGGACAACTCGGGATTCTCCTCGAGGCTTTGCAGGGCAATTGGGACGCCTCTCCAGCTGAGACGGGAGACCAAGGGTCCCTTTCCACGTGCCACAAGAATCCTGGGACTCCTATCAAGTTTCACGAGGAGTCAGGCATCGTCTCCTTTGGAGGCACTGATCTCCGTGTACCTCTGGAGTTTTCAAAGGATGTGAGGCCTCCGGTCGCGATGAGGTGGGGAACTAGGTCTTTCTCTGTGGTCTCCACAGGGGATTCAGACATCCTTTCATCTTGGGAGATGCAAGACGAGCCTGCGTTCAAGTCACTGCAGGGATATCCAGCCTTATTTCGCGTCAGGGCATCGCGGTGTCCATTCCACTTGAGGCCGCAAACTCAGGGTCCCTCTCACATACCTAGAGCTGAGAGAAGCCTCCTCTTGAGGTGCTTCTGGTAAGGTGGTATTCCTCAGGAGTCGAAGCCAGGGACTAACCTCTCATCTCGAGTTGATTTTTGGCCCACGGAGCTCTTTCGTGTTGCTACAGTGACCTCAGGATCCCTCTAGCCTTGAAACAGTGTTCTTGGGGTTTCTCTGGAGTGCCATCAAGGAAATCAAGGTTCCTTTCATGTGTGATGTGCAACACGGAATTGCTCTGCACGCAGTGCAGGGGAATCGGGCCTCATCTCGCGGCGAGGGGGAAGTCTCATGGTTTTTCTCGAGTTGCGGCGGGAACCTGGGGTATATTCTCGAGTTACGATGGGGATGGCCCTTCCACCCACGTGTTTCTTCAGCGACGTCAGGACTCCTGCCTAGTTGCAAGGGACAACTCTGGATTCTCCTCGAGGTTTGGCAGGGCAATTGGGACGCCTCTCCAGCTGAGGCGGGAGACCAAGGGTCCCTTTCCAAGTGCCACAGGAATCCTGGGACTCCTATCAAGTTTCACGAGGAGTCAGGCATCGTCTCCTTTGGAGGCACTGATCTCCGCATACCTCTGGAGTTTTCAAAGGATGTGAGGCTATCGGTCGCGATGAGGTGGGGAACTAAGTCTTTCTCTGTGCTTTCCACAGGGGATTCAGACATCCTTTCGTCCTGCGAGATGCAAGACGAGCCTGCATTGAAGTCACTGCAGGGATATCCGGCCTTATTTCGAGTCAGGGCATCGCGGTGTCCATTCCACTTGAGGCCGCAAACTCAGGGTCCCTCTCACATACCTAGAGCTGAGAGAAGCCTCCTCTTGAGGTGCTTGTGGTAAGGTGGTATTCCTCTGGAGACGAATCCAGGGAATAACCTCTCTTTTCGAGTTGATTTTTGGTCCACAGATTTCTTTCGTGTTGCTACAGTGACCTCAGGATCCCTCTATCCTTGAAACAGTGTTCTTGGGGTTTCTCTGGAGTGCCATCAAGGAAATCAAGGCTCCTTTCATGTGTGATGTGCAAGACGGAATTGCTCTGCACGCAGTGCAGGGGAATCGGGCCACATCTCACATCGAGGGGGAAGTCTCATGGTTTTTCTCGAGTTGCGGCGGGAACCTGGGGTATATTCTCGAGTTAAGACGGGGATGGCCCTTCCACCCACGTGTTTGTTCAGCCACGTCAGGACTCCTGCCTAGTTACGAGGGACAACTCGGGATTCTTCTCGAGGCTTGGCAGGGCAATTGGAACGCCTCTCCAGCTGAGGCGGGAGACCAAGGGTCCCTTTCCACGTGCCACAAGAATCCTGGGACTCCTATCAAGTTTCACGAGGAGTCAGGCATCGTCTCCTTTGGAGGCACTGATCTCCGCGTACCTCTGGAGTTTTCAAAGGATGTGAGGCCTCCGGTCGCGATGAAGTGGGGAACTAGGTCTTTCTCTGTGGTCTCCACAGGGGATTCAGACATCCTTTCTTCTTGGGAGGTGCAAGACGAGCCTGCATTCAAGTCACTGCAGGGATATCCGGCCTTATTTCGAGTCAGGGCATCACGGTGTCCATTCCACTTGAGGCCGCAATCTCAACATCCCTCTCACATACCTAGAGCTGAGAGAAGCCTCCTCTTGAGGTGCTTGTGGTAAGGTGGTATTCCTCAGGAGTCGAAGCCAGGGACTAACCTCTCATCTCGTGTTGATTCTTGGTCCACGGAGCTCTTTCGTGTTGCTACAGTGACCTCAGGATCCCTCTAGCCTTGAAACAGTGTTCTTGGGGTTTCTCTGGAGTGCCATCAAGGAAATCAAGGCTCCTTTCATGTGTGATATGCAACACGGAATTGCTCTGCACGCAGTGCAGGGGAATCGGGCCTCATCTCGCGGCGAGGGGGAAGTCTCATGGTTTTTCTCGAGTTGCGGCGGGAACCTGGGGTATATTCTCGAGTTACGACGGGGATGGCCCTTCCACACACGTGTTTCTTCAGCGACGTCAGGACTCCTGCCTACTTGCGAGGGACAACTCGGGATTCTCCTCGAGGCTTTGCAGGGCAATTTGGACGCCTCTCCAGCTGAGACGGGAGACCAAGGGTCCCTTTCCACGTGCCACAGGAATCCTGGGCCTCCTATCAAGTTTCACGAGGAGTCAGGCATCGTCTCCTTTGGAGGCACTGATCTCCGCATACCTCTGGAGTTTTCAAAGGATTTGAGGCCTCCTGTCACGATGAGGTGGGGAACTAGGTCTTTCTCTGTGGTCTCCACAGGGGATTCAGACACCCTTTCGTCTTGGGAGATGCAAGACGAGCCTGCATTCCAGTCACTGCAGGGATATCCGGCCTTATTTCGAGTCAGGGCATCGCGGTGTCCATTCCACTTGAGGCCGCAAACTCAGGGTCCCTCTCACATACCTAGAGCTGAAAGAAGCCTCCTCTTGAGGTGCTTGTGGTAAGGTGGTATTCCTCTGGAGTCGAAGCCAGGGACTAACCTCTCATCTCGAGTTGATTTTTGGTCCACGGAGCTCTTTCGTGTTGCTACTGTGACCTCAGGATCCCTCTAGCCTTGAAACAGTGTTCTTGGGGTATCTCTGGAGTGCCATGAAGGAAATCAAGGCTCCTTTCATGTGTGATGTGCAACACAGAATTGCTCTGCATGCAGTGCAGGGGAATCGGGCCTCATCTCGCGGCGAGGGGCAAGTATCATGGTTTTTCTAGAGTTACGGCGGGAACTTGGGGGATATTCTCGAGTTACGACGGGAATGGCCCTTCCACACACGTGTTAGTTCAGCCACGTCAGGACTCTTGCCTAGTTTCGAGACACAACTCGGGATTCTCCTCGAGGCTTGGCAAGGCAATTGGGACGCCTCTCCAGCTGAGGCGGGAGACCAAGGGTCCCTTTCCACGTGCCACAGGAATCCTGGGACTCCTATCAAGTTTCACGAGGAGTCAGGAATCGTCTCCTTTGGAGGCACTGATCTCCGCGTACCTCTGGAGTTTTCAAAGGATGTGAGGCCTCCGGTCGCGATGAGGTGGGGAACTAGGTCTTTCTCTGTGGTTTCCACAGGGGATTCAGACATCCTTTCATCTTGGGAGATGCAAGACGAGCCTGCATTGAAGTCACTGCAGGGATATCCAGCCTTATTTCGCGTCAGGGCATCGCGGTGTCCATTCCACTTGAGGCCACAAACTCAGGGTCCCTCTCACATACCTAGAGCTGAGAGAAGCCTCCTCTTGAGGTGCTTGTGGTAAGGTGGTATTCCTCTGGAGTCGAAGCCAGGGACTAACCTCTCATCTCGAGTTGATTTTTGGCCCAAGGAGCTCTTTCGTGTTGCTACAGTGACCTCAGGATCCCTCTAGCCTTGAAACAGTGTTCTTGGGGTTTCTCTGGAGTGCCATCAAGGAAATCAAGGCTCCTTTCATGTGTGATGTGCAAGACGGAATTGCTCTGCACGCAGAGCTGGGGAATCGGGCCTCATCTTGTAGCGAGGGGGAAGTCTCATGGTTTTTCTCGAATTGCGGCGGGAACCTGGGGTATATTCTCGAGTTACGACGGGGATGGCCCTTCCAATCACGTGTTTCTTCAGCCCCGTCAGTACTCCTGCCTAGTTGGGAGGGAAAACTCGGGATTCTCCTCGAGGCTTGGCAGGGCAATTGGGAAGCCTCTCCAGCTGAGGCGGGAGACCAAGTGTCCCTTTCCAAGTGCCACAGGAATCCTGGGACTCCTATCAAGTTTCACGAGGAGTCAGGCATCGTCTCCTTTGGAGGCACTGATCTCCGCGTACCTCTGGAGTTTTCAAAGGATGTGAGGCTATCGGTCGCGATGAGGTGGGGAACTAAGTCTTTCTCTGTGCTTTCCACAGGGGATTCAGACATCCTTTCGTCCTGGGAGATGCAAGACGAGCCTGCATTGAAGTCACTGCAGGATATCCGGCCTTATTTCGAGTCAGGGCATCGCGGTGTCCATTCCACTTGAGGCCGCAAACTCAGGGTCCCTCTCACATACCTAGAGCTGAGAGAAGCCTCCTCTTGAGGTGCTTGTGGTAAGGTGGTATTCCTCTGGAGACGAATCGAGGGACTAACCTCTCTTTTCGAGTTGATTTTTGGTCCACAGAGTTCTTTCGTGTTGCTACAGTGACCTCAGGATCCCTCTAGCCTTGAAACAGTGTTCTTGGGGTTTCTCTGGAGTGCCATCAAGGAAATCAAGGCTCCTTTCATGTGTGATGTGCAAGACGGAATTGCTCTACACGCAGGACAGGGGAATCGGGCCTCATCTCGCATCGAGGGGGAAGTCTCATGGTTTTTCTCGAGTTGCGGCGGGAACCTGGGGTATATTCTCGAGTTACGACGGGGATGGCCCTTCCACCCACGTGTTTGTTCAGCCACGTCAGGACTCCTGCCTAGTTGTGAGGGACAACTCGGGATTCTCCTCGAGGCTTGGCAGGGCAATTGGAACGCCTCTCCAGCTGAGGCGGGAGACCAAGGGTCCCTTTCCACGTGCCACAAGAATCCTGGGACTCCTATCAAGTTTCACGAGGAGTCAGGCATCGTCTCCTTTGGAGGCACTGATCTCCGCGTACCTCTGGAGTTTTCAAAGGATGTGAGGCCTCCGGTCGCGATGAGGTGGGGAACTAGGTGTTTCTCTGTGGTCTCCACAGGGGATTCAGACATCCTTTCATCTTGGGAGATGCAAGACGAGCCTGCATTCAAGTCACTGCAGGGATATCCGGCCTTATTTCGAGTCAGGGCATCGCGGTGTACATTCCACTTGAGGCCGCAAATTCAGGATCCCTCTCACATACCTAGAGCTGAGAGAAGCCTCCTCTTGAGGTGCTTGTGGTAAGGTGGTATTCCTCAGGAGTCGAAGCCAGGGACTAACCTCTCATCTCGTGTTGATTCTTGGTCCACGGAACTCTTTCGTGTTGCTACAGTGACCTCAGGATCCCTCTAGCCTTGAAACAGTGTTCTTGGGGTTTCTCTGGAGTGCCATCAAGGAAATCAAGGCTCCTTTCATGTGTGATGTGCAACACGGAACCGCTCTGCACGCAGTGCAGGGGAATCGGGCCTCATCTCGCGGCGAGGGGGAAGTCTCATGGTTTTTCTCGAGTTGCGGCGGGAACCTGGGGTATATTCTCGAGTTCCGACGGGGATGGCCCTTCCACACACGTGTGTGTTCAGCCATGTCAGGACTCCTGCCTAGTTGCGAGACACAACTCGGGATTCTCCTCGAGGCTTTGCAGGGCAATTGGGCCGCCTCTCCAGCTGAGACGGGAGACCAAAGGTCCCTTTCCACGTGCCACAGGAATCCTGGGTCTCCTATCAAGTTTCACGAGGAGTCAGGCATCGTCTCCTTTGGAGGAACTGATCTCCGCATACCTCTGGAGTTTTCAAAGGATTTGAGGCCTCCTGTCGCGATGAGGTGGGGAACTAGGTCTTTCTCTGTGGTCTCCACAGGGGATTCAGACACCCTTTCGTCTTGGGAGATGCAAGACGAGCCTGCATTCAAGTCACTGCAGGGATATCCGGCCTTATTTCGAGTCAGGGCATCGCGGTGTCCATTCCACTTGAGGCCGCAAACTCAGGGTCCCTCTCACATACCTAGAGCTGAGAGAAGCCTCCGCTTGAGGTGCTTGTGGTAAGGTGGTATTCCTCTGGAGTCGAAGCCAGGGACTAACCTCTCATCGCGAGTTGATTTTTGGTCCACAGAGCTCTTTCCTGTTGCTACAGTGACCTCAGGATCCCTCTAGCCTTGAAACAGTGTTCTTGGGGTTTCTCTGGAGTGCCATGAAGGAAATCAAGGCTCCTTTCATGTGTGATGTGCAACACAGAATTGCTCTGCACGCAGTGCAGGGGAATCGGGCCTCATCTCGCGGCGAGGGGGAAGTCTCATGGTTTTTCTCGAGTTGCGGCGGGAACCTGGGGTATATTCGCGAGTTACGACGGGGATGGCCCTTCCACATACGTGTTTGTTCAGCAATGTCAGGACTCTTGCCTAGTTGCGAGACACAACTCGGGATTCTCCTCGAGGCTTGGCAAGGAAATTGGGACGCCTCTCCAGCTGAGGCGGGAGACCAAGGGTCCCTTTCCACGTGCCACAGGAATCCTGGGACTCCTATCAAGTTTCACGAGGAGTCAGGCATCGTCTCCTTTGGAGGCACTGATCTCCGCGTACCTCTGGAGTTTTCAAAGGTTGTGAGGCCTCCGGTCGCGATGAGGTGGGGAACTAGGTCTTTCTCTGTGGTCTCCACAGGGGATTCAGACATCCTTTCATCTTGGGAGATGCAAGACGAGCCTGCATTGAAGTCACTGCAGGGATATCCAGCCTTATTTCGCGTCAGGGCATTGCGGTGTCCATTCCACTTGAGGCCGCAAACTCAGGGTCCCTCTCACATACCTAGAGCTGAGAGAAGCCTCCTCTTGAGGTGCTTGTGGTAAGGTGGTATTCCTCTGGAGTCGAAGCCAGGACTAACCTCTCATCTCGAGTTGATTTTTGGCCCACGGAGCTCTTTCGTGTTGCTACAGTGACCTCAGGATCCCTCTAGCCTTAAAACAGTGTTCTTGGGGTTTCTCTGGAGTGCCATCAAGGAAATCAAGGCTCCTTTCATGTGTGATGTGCAACACGGAATTGCTCTGCACGCAGTGCAGGGGAATCGGGCCTCATCTCGCGGCGAGGGGGAAGTCTCATGGTTTTTCTCGAGTTGCGGCGGGAACCTGGGGTATATTCTCCAGTTACGACGGGGATGGCCCTTCCACCCACGTGTTTCTTCAGCGACGTCAGGACTCCTGCCTACTTGCGAGGGACAACTCTGGATTCTCCTCGAGGCTTGGCAGGGCAATTGGGACGCCTCTCCAGCTGAGGCGGGAGACCAAGTGTCTCTTTCCAAGTGCCACAGGTATCCTGGGACTCCTATCAAGTTTCACGAGGAGTCAGGCATCGTCTCCTTTGGAGGCACTGATCTCCGCGTACCTCTGGAGTTTTCAAAGGATGTGAGGCCTCCAGTCGCGATGAGGTGGGGAACTAGGTCTTTCTCTGTGGTCTCCACAGGGGATTCAGACATCCTTTCATCTTGGGAGATGCAAGACGAGCCTGCATTCAAGTCACTGCAGGGATATCCAGCCTTATTTCGCGTCAGGGCATCGCGGTGTCCATTCCACTTGGGGCCGCAAACTCAGGGTCCCTCTCACATACCTAGAGCTGAGAGAAGCCTCCTCTTGAGGTGCTTGTGGTAAGGTGGTATTCCTCAGGAGTCGAAGCCAGGGACTAACCTCTCATCTCGTGTTGATTCTTGGTCCACGGAGCTCTTTCGTGTTGCTACAGTGACCTCAGGATCCCTCTAGCCTTGAAACAGTGTTCTTGGGGTTTCTCTGGAGTGCCATCAAGGAAATCAAGGCTCCTTTCATGTGTGATGTGCAACACGGAAATGCTCTGCACGCAGTGCAGGGGAATCGGGCCTCATCTCGCGGCGAGGGGGAAGTCTCATGGTTTTTCTCGAGTTGCGGCGGGAGCCTGGGGTATATTCTCGAGTTCCGACGGGGATGGCCCTTCCACACACGTGTGTGTTCAGCCATGTCAGGACTCCTGCCTAGTTGCGAGACACAACTCTGGATTCTCCTCGAGGCTTTGCAGGGCAATTGGGACGCCTCTCCAGCTGAGACGGGAGACCAAGGGTCCCTTTCCACGTGTCACAGGAATCCTGGGTCTCCTATCAAGTTTCACGAGGAGTCAGGCATCGTCTCCTTTGGAGGCACTGATCTCCGCATACCTCTGGAGTTTTCAAAGGATTTGAGGCCTCCTGTCGCGATGAGGTGGGGAACTAGGTCTTTCTCTGTGGTCTCCACAGGGGATTCAGACACCCTTTCGTCTTGGGAGATGCAAGACGAGCCTGCATTCAAGTCACTGCAGGGATATCCGGCCTTATTTCGAGTCAGGGCATCGCGGTGTCCATTCCACTTGAGGCCGCAAACTCAGGGTCCCTCTCACATACCTAGAGCTGAGAGAAGCCTCCGCTTGAGGTGCTTGTGGTAAGGTGGTATTCCTCTGGAGTCGAAGCCAGGGACTAACCTCTCATCGCGAGTTGATTTTTGGTCCACAGAGCTCTTTCCTGTTGCTACAGTGACCTCAGGATCCCTCTAGCCTTGAAACAGTGTTCTTGGGGTTTCTCTGGAGTGCCATGAAGGAAATCAAGGCTCCTTTCATGTGTGATGTGCAACACAGAATTGCTCTGCACGCAGTGCAGGGGAATCGGGCCTCATCTCGCGGCGAGGGGGAAGTCTCATGGTTTTTCTCGAGTTGCGGCGGGAACCTGGGGTATATTCGCGAGTTACGACGGGGATGGCCCTTCCACACACGTGTTTGTTCAGCCATGTCAGGACTCTTGCCTAGTTGCGAGACACAACTCGGGATTCTCCTCGAGGCTTGGCAAGGAAATTGGGACGCCTCTCCAGCTGAGGCGGGAGACCAAGGGTCCCTTTCCACGTGCCACAGGAATCCTGGGACTCCTATCAAGTTTCACGAGGAGTCAGGCATCGTCTCCTTTGGAGGCACTGATCTCCGCGTACCTCTGGAGTTTTCAAAGGTTGTGAGGCCTCCGGTCGCGATGAGGTGGGGAACTAGGTCTTTCTCTGTGGTCTCCACAGGGGATTCAGACATCCTTTCATCTTGGGAGATGCAAGACGAGCCTGCATTGAAGTCACTGCAGGGATATCCAGCCTTATTTCGCGTCAGGGCATTGCGGTGTCCATTCCACTTGAGGCCGCAAACTCAGGGTCCCTCTCACATACCTAGAGCTGAGAGAAGCCTCCTCTTGAGGTGCTTGTGGTAAGGTGGTATTCCTCTGGAGTCGAAGCCAGGACTAACCTCTCATCTCGAGTTGATTTTTGGCCCACGGAGCTCTTTCGTGTTGCTACAGTGACCTCAGGATCCCTCTAGCCTTAAAACAGTGTTCTTGGGGTTTCTCTGGAGTGCCATCAAGGAAATCAAGGCTCCTTTCATGTGTGATGTGCAACACGGAATTGCTCTGCACGCAGTGCAGGGGAATCGGGCCTCATCTCGCGGCGAGGGGGAAGTCTCATGGTTTTTCTCGAGTTGCGGCGGGAACCTGGGGTATATTCTCGAGTTACGACGGGGATGGCCCTTCCACCCACGTGTTTCTTCAGCGACGTCAGGACTCCTGCCTACTTGCGAGGGACAACTCTGGATTCTCCTCGAGGCTTGGCAGGGCAATTGGGACGCCTCTCCAGCTGAGGCGGGAGACCAAGTGTCCCTTTCCAAGTGCCACAGGTATCCTGGGACTCCTATCAAGTTTCACGAGGAGTCAGGCATCGTCTCCTTTGGAGGCACTGATCTCCGCGTACCTCTGGAGTTTTCAAAGGATGTGAGGCCTCCAGTCGCGATGAGGTGGGGAACTAGGTCTTTCTCTGTGGTCTCCACAGGGGATTCAGACATCCTTTCATCTTGGGAGATGCAAGACGAGCCTGCATTCAAGTCACTGCAGGGATATCCAGCCTTATTTCGCGTCAGGGCATCGCGGTGTCCATTCCACTTGGGGCCGCAAACTCAGGGTCCCTCTCACATACCTAGAGCTGAGAGAAGCCTCCTCTTGAGGTGCTTGTGGTAAGGTGGTATTCCTCAGGAGTCGAAGCCAGGGACTAACCTCTCATCTCGTGTTGATTCTTGGTCCACGGAGCTCTTTCGTGTTGCTACAGTGACCTCAGGATCCCTCTAGCCTTGAAACAGTGTTCTTGGGGTTTCTCTGGAGTGCCATCAAGGAAATCAAGGCTCCTTTCATGTGTGATGTGCAACACGGAAATGCTCTGCACGCAGTGCAGGGGAATCGGGCCTCATCTCGCGGCGAGGGGGAAGTCTCATGGTTTTTCTCGAGTTGCGGCGGGAGCCTGGGGTATATTCTCGAGTTCCGACGGGGATGGCCCTTCCACACACGTGTGTGTTCAGCCATGTCAGGACTCCTGCCTAGTTGCGAGACACAACTCTGGATTCTCCTCGAGGCTTTGCAGGGCAATTGGGACGCCTCTCCAGCTGAGACGGGAGACCAAGGGTAACTTTCCACGTGCCACAGGAATCCTGGGTCTCCTATCAAGTTTCACGAGGAGTCAGGCATCGTCTCCTTTGGAGGCACTGATCTCCGCATACATCTGGAGTTTTCAAAGGATTTGAGGCCTCCTGTCGCGATGAGGTGGGGAACTAGGTCTTTCTCTGTGGTCTCCACAGGGGATTCAGACACCCTTTCGTCTTGGGAGATGCAAGACGAGCCTGCATTCAAGTCACTGCAGGGATATCCGGCCTTATTTCGAGTCAGGGCATCGCGGTGTCCATTCCACTTGAGGCCGCAAACTCAGGGTCCCTCTCACATACCTAGAGCTGAGAGAAGCCTCCGCTTGAGGTGCTTGTGGTAAGGTGGTATTCCTCTGGAGTCGAAGCCAGGGACTAACCTCTCATCGCGAGTTGATTTTTGGTCCACAGAGCTCTTTCCTGTTGCTACAGTGACCTCAGGATCCCTCTAGCCTTGAAACAGTGTTCTTGGGGTTTCTCTGGAGTGCCATGAAGGAAATCAAGGCTCCTTTCATGTGTGATGTGCAACGCAGTGCAGGGGAATCGGGCCTCATCTCGCGGCGAGGGGGAAGTCTCATGGTTTTTCTCGAGTTGCGGCGGGAACCTGGGGTATATTCGCGAGTTACGACGGGGATGGCCCTTCCACACACGTGTTTGTTCAGCCATGTCAGGACTCTTGCCTAGTTGCGAGACAAAACTCGGGATTCTCCTCGAGGCTTGGCAAGGAAATTGGGACGCCTCTCCAGCTGAGGCGGGAGACCAAGGGTCCCTTTCCACGTGCCACAGGAATCCTGGGACTCCTATCAAGTTTCACGAGGAGTCAGGCATCGTCTCCTTTGGAGGCACTGATCTCCGCGTACCTCTGGAGTTTTCAAAGGATGTGAGGCCTCCAGTCGCGATGAGGTGGGGAACTAGGTCTTTCTCTGTGGTCTCCACAGGGGATTCAGACATCCTTTCATCTTGGGAGATGCAAGACGAGCCTACATTCAAGTCACTGCAGGGATATCCAGCCTTATTTCGCGTCAGGGCATCGCGATGTCCATTCCACTTGAGGCCGCAAACTCAGGGTCCCTCTCACATACCTAGAGCTGAGAGAAGCCTCCTCTTGAGGTGCTTGTGGTAAGGTGGTATTCCTCTGGAGTCGAAGCCAGGACTAACCTCTCATCTCGAGTTGATTTTTGGCCAACGGAGCTCTTTCGTGTTGCTACAGTGACCTCAGGATCCCTCTAGCCTTAAAACAGTGTTCTTGGGGTTGCTCTGGAGTGCCATCAAGGAAATCAAGGCTCCTTTCATGTGTGATGTGCAAGACGGAATTGCTCTGCACGCAGTACAGGGGAATCGGGCCTCATCGCGCGGCGAGGGGGAGTCTCATGGTTTTTCTCGAGTTGCGGCGGGAACCTGGGGTATATTCTCGAGTTCAGACGGGGATGGCCCTTCCACACACGTGTGTGTTCAGCCATGTCAGCACTCCTGCCTAGTTGCGAGACACAACTCGGGATTCTCCTCGAGGCTTTGCAGGGCAAATGGGACGCCTCTCCAGCTGAGACGGGAGACCAAAGGTCCCTTTCCACGTGCCACAGGAATCCTGGGTCTCCTATCAAGTTTCACGAGGAGTCAGGCATCGTCTCCTTTGGAGGCACTGATCTCCGCATACCTCTGGAGTTTTCAAAGGATTTGAGGCCTCCTGTCGCGATGAGGTGGGGAACAAGGTCTTTCTCTGTGGTCTCCACAGGGGATTCAGACACCCTTTCTTCTTGGGAGATACAAGACGAGCCTGCATTCCAGTCACTGCAGGGATATCTGGCCTTATTTCGAGTCAGGGCATCGCGGTGTCCATTCCACTTGAGGCCGCAAACTCAGGGTCCCTCTCACATACCTAGAGCTGAGAGAAGCCTCCTCTTGAGGTGCTTCTGGTAAGGTGGTATTCCTCTGGAGACGAATCCAGGGACTAACCTCTCTTTTCGAGTTGATTTTTGGTCCACAGAGTTCTTTCGTGTTGCTACAGTGACCTCAGGATCCCTCTATCCTTGAAACAGTGTTCTTGGGGTTTCTCTGGAGTGCCATCAAGGAAATCAAGGCTCCTTTCATGTGTGATGTGCAACACGGAATTGCTCTGCACGCAGTACAGGGGAATCGGGCCTCATCTCGCATCGAGGGGGAAGTCTCATGGTTTTTCTCGAGTTGCGGCGGGAACCTGGGGTATATTCTCGAGTTACGACGGGGATGGCCCTTCCACCCACGTGTTTGTTCAGCCACGTCAGGACTCCTGTCTAGTTGCGAGGGACAACTCGGGATTCTCCTCGAGGCTTGGCAGGGCAATTGGAACGCCTCTCCAGCTGAGGCGGGAGACCAAGGGTCCCTTTCCACGTGCCACAAGAATCCTGGGACTCCTATCAATTTTCACGAGGAGTCAGGCGTCGTCTCCTTTGGAGGCACTGATCTCCGCGTACCTCTGGAGTTTTCAAAGGATGTGAGGCCTCCGGTCGCGATGAGGTGGGGAACTAGGTCTTTCTCTGTGGTCTCCACAGGGGATTCAGACATCCTTTCTTCTTGGGAGATGCAAGACGAGCCTGCATTCCAGTCACTGCAGGGATATCCGGCCTTATTTCGAGTCAGGGCATCGCGGTGTCCATTCCACTTGAGGCCGCAAACTCAGGATCCCTCTCACATACCTAGAGCTGAGAGAAGCCTCCTCTTGAGGTGCTTGTGGTAAGGTGGTATTCCTCAGGAGTCGAAGCCAGGGACTAACCTCTCATCTCGTGTTGATTCTTGGTCCACGGAGCTCTTTCGTGTTGCTACAGTGACCTCAGGATCCCTCTAGCCTTGAAACAGTGTTCTTGGGGTTTCTCTGGAGTGCCATCAAGGAAATCAAGGCTCCTTTCATGTGTGATGTGCAACACGGAATTGCTCTGCACGCAGTGCAGGGGAATCGGGCCTCATCGCGCGGCGAGGGGGAGTCTCATAGTTTTTCTCGAGTTGCGGCGGGAACCTGGGGTATATTCTCGAGTTCCGACGGGGATGGCCCTTCCACACACGTGTGTGTTCAGCCATGTCAGCACTCCTGCCTAGTTGCGAGACACAACTCGGGATTCTCCTCGAGGCTTTGCAGGGCAAATGGGACGCCTCTCCAGCTGAGACGGGAGACCAAAGGTCCCTTTCCACGTGCCACAGGAATCCTGGGTCTCCTATCAAGTTTCACGAGGAGTCAGGCATCGTCTCCTTTGGAGGCACTGATCTCCGCATACCTCTGGAGTTTTCAAAGGATTTGAGGCCTCCTGTCGCGATGAGGTGGGGAACTAGGTCTTTCTCTGTGGTCTCCACAGGGGATTCAGACACCCTTTCTTCTTGGGAGATGCAAGACGAGCCTGCATTCCAGTCACTGCAGGGATATCTGGCCTTATTTCGAGTCAGGGCATCGCGGTGTCCATTCCACTTGAGGCCGCAAACTCAGGGTCCCTCTCACATACCTAGAGCTGAGAGAAGCCTCCTCTTGAGGTGCTTGTGGTAAGGTGGTATTCCTCTGGAGACGAATCCAGGGACTAACCTCCCTTTTCGAGTTGATTTTTGGTCCACAGAGTTCTTTCGTGTTGCTACAGTGACCTCAGGATCCCTCTATCCTTGAAACAGTGTTCTTGGGGTTTCTCTGGAGTGCCATCAAGGAAATCAAGGCTCCTTTCATGTGTGATATGCAACACGGAATTGCTCTGCACGCAGTACAGGGGAATCGGGCCTCATCTCGCATCGAGGGGGAAGTCTCATGGTTTTTCTCGAGTTGCGGCGGGAACCTGGGGTATATTCTCGAGTTACGACGGGGATGGCCCTTCCACCCACGTGTTTGTTCAGCCACGTCAGGACTCCTGCCTAGTTGCGAGGGACAACTCTGGATTCTCCTCGAGGCTTGGCAGGGCAATTGGGACGCCTCTCCAGCTGAGGCGGGAGACCAAGGGTCCCTTTCCACGTGCCACAAGAATCCTGGGACTCCTATCAATTTTCACGAGGAGTCAGGCATCGTCTCCTTTGGAGACACTGATCTCCGCGTACCTCTGGAGTTTTCAAAGGATGTGAGGCCTCCGGTCGCGATGAGGTGGGGAACTAGGTCTTTCTCTGTGGTCTCCACAGGGGATTCAGACACCCTTTCGTCTTGGGAGATGCAAGACGAGCCTGCATTGCAGTCACTGCAGGGATATCCGGCCTTATTTCGAGTCAGGGCATCGCGGTGTCCATTCCACTTGAGGCCGCAAACTCAGGGTCCCTCTCACATACCTAGAGCTGAGAGAAGCCTCCTCTTGAGGTGCTTGTGGTAAGGTGGTATTCCTCTGGAGTCGAAGCCAGGGACTAACCTCTCATCTCGAGTTGATTTTTGGTCCACGGAGCTCTTTCGTGTTGCTACAGTGACCTCAGGATCCCTCTAGCCTTGAAACAGTGTTCTTGGGGTTTCTCTGGAGTGCCATGAAGGAAATCAAGGCTCCTTTCATGTGTGATGTGCAACACAGAATTGCTCTGCACGCAGTGCAGGGGAATCGGGCCTCATCTCGCGGCGAGGGGGAAGTCTCATGGTTTTTCTCGAGTTGCGGCGGGAACCTGGGGTATATTCTCGAGTTACGACGGGGATGGCCCTTCCACACACGTGTTTGTTCAGCCACGTCAGGACTCTTGCCTAGTTGCGAGACACAACTCGGGATTCTCCTCGAGGATTGGCAAGGCAATTGGGACGCCTCTCCAGCTGAGGCGGGAGACCAAGGGTCCCTTTCCACGTGCCACAGGAATCCTGGGACTCCTATCAAGTTTAACGAGGAGTCAGGCATCGTCTCCTTTGGAGGCACTGATCTCCGCGTACCTCTGGAGTTTTCAAAGGATGTGAGGCCTCCAGTCGCGATGAGGTGGGGAACTAGGTCTTTCTCTGTGGTCTCCACAGGGGATTCAGACATCCTTTCATCTTGGGAGATGCAAGACGAGCCTGCATTCAAGTCACTGCAGGGATATCCAGCCTTATTTCGCGTCAGGGCATCGCGGTGTCCATTCCACTTGGGGCCGCAAACTCAGGGTCCCTCTCACATACCTAGAGCTGAGAGAAGCCTCCTCTTGAGGTGCTTGTGGTAAGGTGGTATTCCTCTGGAGTCGAAGCCAGGACTAACCTCTCATCTCGAGTTGATTTTTGGCCCACGGAGCTCTTTCGTGTTGCTACAGTGACCTCAGGATCCCTCTAGCCTTGAAACAGTGTTCTTGGGGTTTCTCTGGAGTGCCATCAAGGAAATCAAGGCTCCTTTCATGTGTGATGTGCAACACGGAATTGCTCTGCACGCAGTGCAGGGGAATCGGGCCTCATCTCGCGGCGAGGGGGAAGTCTCATGGTTTTTCTCGAGTTGCGGCGGGAACCTGGGGTATATTCTCGAGTTACGACGGGGATGGCCCTTCCAACCACGTGTTTCTTCAGCCACGTCAGGACTCCTGCCTAGTTGGGAGGGACAACTCGGGATTCTCCTCGAGGCTTGGCAGGGCAATTGGGAAGCCTCTCCAGCTGAGGCGGGAGACCAAGTGTCCCTTTCCAAGTGCCACAGGAATCCTGGGACTCCTATCAAGTTTCACGAGGAGTCAGGCATCGTCTCCTTTGGAGGCACTGATCTCCGCGTACCTCTGGAGTTTTCAAAGGATGTGAGGCTATCGGTCGCGATGAGGTGGGGAACTAGGTCTTTCTCTGTGCTTTCCACAGGGGATTCAGACATCCTTTCGTCTTGGGAGATGCAAGACGAGCCTGCATTGAAGTCACTGCAGGGATATCCGGCCTTATTTCGAGTCAGGGCATCGCGGTGTCCATTCCACTTGAGGCCGCAAACTCAGGGTCCCTCTCACATACCTAGAGCTGAGAGAAGCCTCCTCTTGAGGTGCTTGTGGTAAGGTGGTATTCCTCTGGAGTCGAAGCCAGGGACTAACCTCTCATCTCGAGTTGATTTTTGGTCCACGGAGCTCTTTCGTGTTGCTACAGTGACCTCAGGATCCCTCTAGCCTTGAAACAGTGTTCTTGGGGTTTCTCTGGAGTGCCATGAAGGAAATCAAGGCTCCTTTCATGTGTGATGTGCAACACAGAATTGCTCTGCACGCAGTGCAGGGGAATCGGGCCTCATCTCGCGGCGAGGGGGAAGTCTCATGGTTTTTCTCGAGTTGCGGCGGGAACCTGGGGTATATTCTCGAGTTACGACGGGGATGGCCCTTCCACACACGTGTTTGTTCAGCCATGTCAGGACTCTTGCCTAGTTGCGAGACACAACTCGGGATTCTCCTCGAGGCTTGGCAAGGCAATTGGGACGCCTCTCCAGCTGAGGCGGGAGACCAAGGGTCCCATTCCACGTGCCACAGGAATCCTGTGACTCCTATCAAGTTTCACGAGGAGTCAGGCATCGTCTCCTTTGGAGGCACTGATCTCCGCGTACCTCTGGGGTTTTCAAAGGATGTGAGGCCTCCGGTCGCGATTAGGTGGGGAACTAGGTCTTTCTCTGTGGTCTCCACAGGGGATTCAGACATCCTTTCACCTTGGGAGATGCAAGACGAGCCTGCATTCAAGTCACTGCAGGGATATCCAGCCTTATTTCGCATCAGGGCATCGCGGTGTCCATTCCACCTGAGGCCGCAAACTCAGGGTCCGTCTCACATACCTAGAGCTGAGAGAAGCCTCCTCTTGAGGTGCTTGTGGTAAGGTGGTATTCCTCTGGAGTCGAAGCCAGGGACTAACCTCTCATCTCGAGTTGATTTTTGGCCCACGGAGCTCTTTCGTGTTGCTACAGTGACCTCAGGATCCCTCTAGCCTTGAAACAGTGTTCTTGGGGTTTCTCTGGAGTGCCATCAAGGAAATCAAGGCTCCTTTCATGTGTGATGTGCAACACAGAATTGCTCTACACGCAGGACAGGGGAATCGGGCCTCATCTCGCATCGAGGGGGAAGTCTCATGGTTTTTCTCGAGTTGCGGCGGGAACCTGGGGTATATTCTCGAGTTACGACGGGGATGGCCCTTCCACCCACGTGTTTGTTCAGCCACGTCAGGACTCCTGCCTAGTTGCGAGGGACAACTCGGGATTCTCCTCGAGGCTTGGCAGGGCAATTGGAACGCCTCTCCAGCTGAGGCGGGAGACCAAGGGTCCCTTTCCACGTGCCACAAGAATCTTGGGACTCCTATCAAGTTTCACGAGGAGTCAGGCATCGTCTCCTTTGGAGGCACTGATCTCCGCGTACCTCTGGAGTTTTCAAAGGATGTGAGGGCTCCGGTCGCGATGAGGTGGGGAACTAGGTGTTTCTCTGTGGTCTCCACAGGGGATTCAGACATCCTTTCTTCTTGGGAGATGCAAGACGAGCCTGCATTCAAGTCACTGCAGGGATATCCGGCCTTATTTCGAGTCAGGGCATCGCGGTGTCCATTCCACTTGAGGCCGCAAACTCAGGATCCCTCTCACATACCTAGAGCTGAGAGAAGCCTCCTCTTGAGGTGCTTGTGGTAAGGTGGTATTCCTCAGGAGTCAAAGCCAGGGACTAACCTCTCATCTCGTGTTGATTCTTGGTCCACGGAGCTCTTTCGTGTTGCTACAGTGACCTCAGGATCCCTCTAGCCTTGAAACAGTGTTCTTGGGGTTTCTCTGGAGTGCCATCAAGGAAATCAAGGCTCCTTTCATGTGTGATGTGCAACACGGAATTGCTCTGCACGCAGTGCAGGGGAATCGGGCCTCATCTCGCGGCGAGGGGGAAGTCTCATGGTTTTTCTCGAGTTGCGGCGGGAGCCGGGGGTATATTCTCGAGGTACGACGGGGATGGCCCTTCCACACACGTGTGTGTTCAGCCATGTCAGGACTCCTGCCTAGTTGCGAGACACAACTCTGGTTTCTCCTCGAGGCTTTGCAGGGCAATTGGGACGCCTCTCCAGCTGAGACGGGAGACCAAGGGTCCCTTTCCACGTGCCACAGGAATCCTGGGTCTCCTATCAAGTTTCACGAGGAGTCAGGCATCGTCTCCTTTGGAGGCACTGATCTCCGCATACCTCTGGAGTTTTCAAAGGATTTGAGGCCTCCTGTCGCGATGAGGTGGGGAACTAGGTCTTTCTCTGTGGTCTCCACAGGGGATTCAGACATCCTTTCGTCTTGGGAGATGCAAGACGAGCCTGCATTCAAGTCACTGCAGGGATATCCGGCCTTATTTCGAGTCAGGGCATCGCGGTGTCCATTCCACTTGAGGCCGCAAACTCAGGGTCCCTCTCACATACCTAGAGCTGAGAGAAGCCTCCTCTTGAGGTGCTTGTGGTAAGGTGGTATTCCTCTGGAGACGAATCCCGGGACTAACCTCTCTTTTCGAGTTGATTTTTGGTCCACAGAGTTCTTTCGTGTTGCTACAGTGACCTCAGGATCCCTCTATCCTTGAAACAGTGTTCTTGGGGTTTCTCTGGAGTGCCATCAAGGAAATCAAGGCTCCTTTCATGTGTGATGTGCAAGACGGAATTGCTCTGCACGCAGTACAGCGGAATCGGGCCTCATCTCGCATCGAGGGGGAAGTCTCATGGTTTTTCTCGAGTTGCGGCGGGAACCTGGGGTATATTCTCGAGTTACGACGGGGATGGCCCTTCCACCCACGTGTTTGTTGAGCCACGTCAGGACTCCTGCCTAGTTGCGAGGGACAACTCGGGATTCTCCTCGAGGCTTGGCAGGGCAATTGGAACGCCTCTCCAGCTGAGGCGGGAGACCAAGGGTCCCTTTCCACGTGCCACAAGAATCCTGGGACTCCTATCAATTTTCACGAGGAGTCAGGCATCGTCTCCTTTGGAGGCACTGATCTCCGCGTACCTCTGGAGTTTTCAAAGGATGTGAGGCTATCGGTCGCGATGAGGTGGGGAACTAAGTCTTTCTCTGTGCTTTCCACAGGGGATTCAGACACCCTTTCGTCTTGGGAGATGCAAGACGAGCCTGCATTCAAGTCACTGCAGGGATATCCGGCCTTATTTCGAGTCAGGGCATCGCGGTGTCCATTCCACTTGAGGCCGCAAACTCAGGGTCCCTCTCACATACCTAGAGCTGAGAGAAGCCTCCTCTTGAGGTGCTTGTGGTAAGGTGGTATTCCTCTGGAGTCGAAGCCAGGGACTAACCTCTCATCTCGAGTTGATTTTTGGTCCACGGAGCTCTTTCGTGTTGCTACAGTGACCTCAGGATCCCTCTAGCCTTGAAACAGTGTTCTTGGGGTTTCTCTGGAGTGCCATGAAGGAAATCAAGGCTCCTTTCATGTGTGATGTGCAACACAGAATTGCTCTGCATGCAGTGCAGGGGAATCGGGCCTCATCTCGCGGCGAGGGGGAAGTCTCATGGTTTTTCTCGAGTTGCGGCGGGAACCTGGGGTATATTCTCGAGTTACGACGGGGATGGCCCTTCCACACACGTGTTTGTTCAGCCACGTCAGGACTCTTGCCTAGTTGCGAGACATAACTCGGGATTCTCCTCGAGGATTGGCAAGGCAATTGGGACGCCTCTCCAGCTGAGGCGGGAGACCAAGGGTCCCTTTCCACGTGCCACAGGAATCCTGGGACTCCTATCAAGTTTCACGAGGAGTCAGGCATCGTCTCCTTTGGAGGCACTGATCTCCGCGTACCTCTGGTGTTTTCAAAGGATGTGAGGCCTCCAGTCACGATGAGGTGGGGAACTAGGTCTTTCTCTGTGGTCTCCACAGGGGATTCAGACATCCTTTCATCTTGGGAGATGCAAGACGAGCCTGCATTCAAGTCACTGCAGGGATATCCAGCCTTATTTCGCGTCAGGGCATCGCGGTGTCCGTTCCACTTGGGGCCGCAAACTCAGGGTCCCTCTCACATACCTAGAGCTGAGAGAAGCCTCCTCTTGAGGTGCTTGTGGTAAGGTGGTATTCCTCTGGAGTCGAAGCCAGGACTAACCTCTCATCTCGAGTTGATTTTTGGCCCACGGAGCTCTTTCGTGTTGCTACAGTGACCTCAGGATCCCTCTAGCCTTGAAACAGTGTTCTTGGGGTTTCTCTGGAGTGCCATCAAGGAAATCAAGGCTCCTTTCATGTGTGATGTGCAACACGGAATTGCTCTGCACGCAGTGCAGGGGAATCGGGCCTCATCTCGCGGCGAGGGGGAAGTCTCATGGTTTTTCTCGAGTTGCGGCGGGAACCTGGGGTATATTCTCGAGTTACGACGGGGATGGCCCTTCCACACACGTGTTTCTTCAGCGACGTCAGGACTCCTGCCTAGTTGCGAGGGACAACTCTGGATTCTCCTCGAGGCTTGGCAGGGCAATTGGGACGCCTCTCCAGCTGAGGCGGGAGACCAAGTGTCCCTTTCCAAGTGCCACAGGTATCCTGGGACTTCTATCAAGTTTCACGAGGAGTCAGGCATCGTCTCCTTTGGAGGCACTGATCTCCACGTACCTCTGGAGTTTTCAAAGGATGTGAGGCTATCGGTCGCGATGAGGTGGGGAACTAAGTCTTTCTCTGTGCTTTCCACAGGGGATTCAGACATCCTTTCGTCCTGGGAGATGCAAGACGAGCCTGCATTGAAGTCACTGCAGGGATATCCGGCCTTATTTCAAGTCAGGGCATCACGGTGTCCATTCCACTTGAGGCCACAAACTCAGGGTCCCTCTCACATACCTAGAGCTGAGAGAAGCCTCCTCTTGAGGTGCTTGTGGTAAGGTGGTATTCCTCTGGAGTCGAAGCCAGGGACTAACCTCTCATCTCGAGTTGATTTTTGGTCCACGGAGCTCTTTCGTGTTGCTACAGTGACCTCAGGATCCCTCTAGCCTTGAAACAGTGTTCTTGGGGTTTCTCTGGAGTGCCATGAAGGAAATCAAGGCTCCTTTCATGTGTGATGTGCAACACAGAATTGCTCTGCACGCAGTGCAGGGGAATCGGGCCTCATCTCGCGGCGAGGGGGAAGTCTCATGGTTTTTCTCGAGTTGCGGCGGGAACCTGGGGTATATTCTCGAGTTACGACGGGGATGGCCCTTCCACACACGTGTTTGTTCAGCCACGTCAGGACTCTTGCCTAGTTGCGAGACACAACTCGGGATTCTCCTCGAGGATTGGCAAGGCAATTGGGACGCCTCTCCAGCTGAGGCGGGAGACCAAGGGTCCCTTTCCACGTGCCACAGGAATCCTGGGACTCCTATCAAGTTTCACGAGGAGTCAGGCATCGTCTCCTTTGGAGGCACTGATCTCCGCGTACCTCTGGAGTTTTCAAAGGATGTGAGGCCTCCAGTCGCGATGAGGTGGGGAACTAGGTCTTTCTCTGTGGTCTCCACAGGGGATTCAGACATCCTTTCATCTTGGGAGATGCAAGACGAGCCTGCATTCAAGTCACTGCAGGGATATCCAGCCTTATTTCGCGTCAGGGCATCGCGGTGTCCATTCCACTTGGGGCCGCAAACTCAGGGTCCCTCTCACATACCTAGAGCTGAGAGAAGCCTCCTCTTGAGGTGCTTGTGGTAAGGTGGTATTCCTCTGGAGTCGAAGCCAGGACTAACCTCTCATCTCGAGTTGATTTTTGGCCCACGGAGCTCTTTCGTGTTGCTACAGTGACCTCAGGATCCCTCTAGCCTTGAAACAGTGTTCTTGGGGTTTCTCTGGAGTGCCATCAAGGAAATCAAGGCTCCTTTCATGTGTGATGTGCAACACGGAATTGCTCTGCACGCAGTGCAGGGGAATCGGGCCTCATCTCGCGGCGAGGGGGAAGTCTCATGGTTTTTCTCGAGTTGCGGCGGGAACCTGGGGTATATTCTCGAGTTACGACGGGGATGGCCCTTCCAACCACGTGTTTCTTCAGCCACGTCAGGACTCCTGCCTAGTTGGGAGGGACAACTCGGGATTCTCCTCGAGGCTTGGCAGGGCAATTGGGAAGCCTCTCCAGCTGAGGCGGGAGACCAAGTGTCCCTTTCCAAGTGCCACAGGAATCCTGGGACTCCTATCAAGTTTCACGAGGAGTCAGGCATCGTCTCCTTTGGAGGCACTGATCTCCGCGTACCTCTGGAGTTTTCAAAGGATGTGAGGCTATCGGTCGCGATGAGGTGGGGAACTAGGTCTTTCTCTGTGCTTTCCACAGGGGATTCAGACATCCTTTCGTCTTGGGAGATGCAAGACGAGCCTGCATTGCAGTCACTGCAGGGATATCCGGCCTTATTTCGAGTCAGGGCATCGCGGTGTCCATTCCACTTGAGGCCGCAAACTCAGGATCCCTCTCACATACCTAGAGCTGAGAGAAGCCTCCTCTTGAGGTGCTTGTGGTAAGGTGGTATTCCTCTGGAGTCGAAGCCAGGGACTAACCTCTCATCTCGAGTTGATTTTTGGTCCACGGAGCTCTTTCGTGTTGCTACAGTGACCTCAGGATCCCTCTAGCCTTGAAACAGTGTTCTTGGGGTTTCTCTGGAGTGCCATGAAGGAAATCAAGGCTCCTTTCATGTGTGATGTGCAACACAGAATTGCTCTGCACGCAGTGCAGGGGAATCGGGCCTCATCTCGCGGCGAGGGGGAAGTCTCATGGTTTTTCTCGAGTTGCGGCGGGAACCTGGGGTATATTCTCGAGTTACGACGGGGATGGCCCTTCCACACACGTGTTTGTTCAGCCACGTCAGGACTCTTGCCTAGTTGCGAGACACAACTCGGGATTCTCCTCGAGGCTTGGCAAGGCAATTGGGACGCCTCTCCAGCTGAGGCGGGAGACCAAGGGTCCCATTCCACGTGCCACAGGAATCCTGTGACTCCTATCAAGTTTCACGAGGAGTCAGGCATCGTCTCCTTTGGAGGCACTGATCTCCGCGTACCTCTGGGGTTTTCAAAGGATGTGAGGCCTCCGGTCGCGATTAGGTGGGGAACTAGGTCTTTCTCTGTGGTCTCCACAGGGGATTCAGACATCCTTTCACCTTGGGAGATGCAAGACGAGCCTGCATTCAAGTCACTGCAGGGATATCCAGCCTTATTTCGCATCAGGGCATCGCGGTGTCCATTCCACCTGAGGCCGCAAACTCAGGGTCCGTCTCACATACCTAGAGCTGAGAGAAGCCTCCTCTTGAGGTGCTTGTGGTAAGGTGGTATTCCTCTGGAGTCGAAGCCAGGGACTAACCTCTCATCTCGAGTTGATTTTTGGCCCACGGAGCTCTTTCGTGTTGCTACAGTGACCTCAGGATCCCTCTAGCCTTGAAACAGTGTTCTTGGGGTTTCTCTGGAGTGCCATCAAGGAAATCAAGGCTCCTTTCATGTGTGATGTGCAACACAGAATTGCTCTACACGCAGGACAGGGGAATCGGGCCTCATCTCGCATCGAGGGGGAAGTCTCATGGTTTTTCTCGAGTTGCGGCGGGAACCTGGGGTATATTCTCGAGTTACGACGGGGATGGCCCTTCCACCCACGTGTTTGTTCAGCCACGTCAGGACTCCTGCCTAGTTGCGAGGGACAACTCGGGATTCTCCTCGAGGCTTGGCAGGGCAATTGGAACGCCTCTCCAGCTGAGGCGGGAGACCAAGGGTCCCTTTCCACGTGCCACAAGAATCCTGGGACTCCTATCAAGTTTCACGAGGAGTCAGGCATCGTCTCCTTTGGAGGCACTGATCTCCGCGTACCTCTGGAGTTTTCAAAGGATGTGAGGGCTCCGGTCGCGATGAGGTGGGGAACTAGGTGTTTCTCTGTGGTCTCCACAGGGGATTCAGACATCCTTTCTTCTTGGGAGATGCAAGACGAGCCTGCATTCAAGTCACTGCAGGGATATCCGGCCTTATTTCGAGTCAGGGCATCGCGGTGTCCATTCCACTTGAGGCCGCAAACTCAGGATCCCTCTCACATACCTAGAGCTGAGAGAAGCCTCCTCTTGAGGTGCTTGTGGTAAGGTGGTATTCCTCAGGAGTCGAAGCCAGGGACTAACCTCTCATCTCGTGTTGATTCTTGGTCCACGGAGCTCTTTCGTGTTGCTACAGTGACCTCAGGATCCCTCTAGCCTTGAAACAGTGTTCTTGGGGTTTCTCTGGAGTGCCATCAAGGAAATCAAGGCTCCTTTCATGTGTGATGTGCAACACGGAATTGCTCTGCACGCAGTGCAGGGGAATCGGGCCTCATCTCGCGGCGAGGGGGAAGTCTCATGGTTTTTCTCGAGTTGCGGCGGGAGCCGGGGGTATATTCTCGAGTTCCGACGGGGATGGCCCTTCCACACACGTGTGTGTTCAGCCATGTCAGGACTCCTGCCTAGTTGCGAGACACAACTCTGGTTTCTCCTCGAGGCTTTGCAGGGCAATTGGGACGCCTCTCCAGCTGAGACGGGAGACCAAGGGTCCCTTTCCACGTGCCACAGGAATCCTGGGTCTCCTATCAAGTTTCACGAGGAGTCAGGCATCGTCTCCTTTGGAGGCACTGATCTCCGCATACCTCTGGAGTTTTCAAAGGATTTGAGGCCTCCTGTCGCGATGAGGTGGGGAACTAGGTCTTTCTCTGTGGTCTCCACAGGGGATTCAGACATCCTTTCGTCTTGGGAGATGCAAGACGAGCCTGCATTCAAGTCACTGCAGGGATATCCGGCCTTATTTCGAGTCAGGGCATCGCGGTGTCCATTCCACTTGAGGCCGCAAACTCAGGGTCCCTCTCACATACCTAGAGCTGAGAGAAGCCTCCTCTTGAGGTGCTTGTGGTAAGGTGGTATTCCTCTGGAGACGAATCCCGGGACTAACCTCTCTTTTCGAGTTGATTTTTGGTCCACAGAGTTCTTTCGTGTTGCTACAGTGACCTCAGGATCCCTCTAGCCTTGAAACAGTGTTCTTGGGGTTTCTCTGGAGTGCCATCAAGGAAATCAAGGCTCCTTTCATGTGTGATGTGCAAGACGGAATTGCTCTGCACGCAGTACAGCGGAATCGGGCCTCATCTCGCATCGAGGGGGAAGTCTCATGGTTTTTCTCGAGTTGCGGCGGGAACCTGGGGTATATTCTCGAGTTACGACGGGGATGGCCCTTCCACCCACGTGTTTGTTGAGCCACGTCAGGACTCCTGCCTAGTTGCGAGGGACAACTCGGGATTCTCCTCGAGGCTTGGCAGGGCAATTGGAACGCCTCTCCAGCTGAGGCGGGAGACCAAGGGTCCCTTTCCACGTGCCACAAGAATCCTGGGACTCCTATCAATTTTCACGAGGAGTCAGGCATCGTCTCCTTTGGAGGCACTGATCTCCGCGTACCTCTGGAGTTTTCAAAGGATGTGAGGCTATCGGTCGCGATGAGGTGGGGAACTAAGTCTTTCTCTGTGCTTTCCACAGGGGATTCAGACACCCTTTCGTCTTGGGAGATGCAAGACGAGCCTGCATTCAAGTCACTGCAGGGATATCCGGCCTTATTTCGAGTCAGGGCATCGCGGTGTCCATTCCACTTGAGGCCGCAAACTCAGGGTCCCTCTCACATACCTAGAGCTGAGAGAAGCCTCCTCTTGAGGTGCTTGTGGTAAGGTGGTATTCCTCTGGAGTCGAAGCCAGGGACTAACCTCTCATCTCGAGTTGATTTTTGGTCCACGGAGCTCTTTCGTGTTGCTACAGTGACCTCAGGATCCCTCTAGCCTTGAAACAGTGTTCTTGGGGTTTCTCTGGAGTGCCATGAAGGAAATCAAGGCTCCTTTCATGTGTGATGTGCAACACAGAATTGCTCTGCACGCAGTGCAGGGGAATCGGGCCTCATCTCGCGGCGAGGGGGAAGTCTCATGGTTTTTCTCGAGTTGCGGCGGGAACCTGGGGTATATTCTCGAGTTACGACGGGGATGGCCCTTCCACACACGTGTTTGTTCAGCCACGTCAGGACTCTTGCCTAGTTGCGAGACATAACTCGGGATTCTCCTCGAGGATTGGCAAGGCAATTGGGACGCCTCTCCAGCTGAGGCGGGAGACCAAGGGTCCCTTTCCACGTGCCACAGGAATCCTGGGACTCCTATCAAGTTTCACGAGGAGTCAGGCATCGTCTCCTTTGGAGGCACTGATCTCCGCGTACCTCTGGTGTTTTCAAAGGATGTGAGGCCTCCAGTCACGATGAGGTGGGGAACTAGGTCTTTCTCTGTGGTCTCCACAGGGGATTCAGACATCCTTTCATCTTGGGAGATGCAAGACGAGCCTGCATTCAAGTCACTGCAGGGATATCCAGCCTTATTTCGCGTCAGGGCATCGCGGTGTCCGTTCCACTTGGGGCCGCAAACTCAGGGTCCCTCTCACATACCTAGAGCTGAGAGAAGCCTCCTCTTGAGGTGCTTGTGGTAAGGTGGTATTCCTCTGGAGTCGAAGCCAGGACTAACCTCTCATCTCGAGTTGATTTTTGGCCCACGGAGCTCTTTCGTGTTGCTACAGTGACCTCAGGATCCCTCTAGCCTTGAAACAGTGTTCTTGGGGTTTCTCTGGAGTGCCATCAAGGAAATCAAGGCTCCTTTCATGTGTGATGTGCAACACGGAATTGCTCTGCACGCAGTGCAGGGGAATCGGGCCTCATCTCGCGGCGAGGGGGAAGTCTCATGGTTTTTCTCGAGTTGCGGCGGGAACCTGGGGTATAATCTCGAGTTACGACGGGGATGGCCCTTCCACACACGTGTTTCTTCAGCGACGTCAGGACTCCTGCCTAGTTGCGAGGGACAACTCTGGATTCTCCTCGAGGCTTGGCAGGGCAATTGGGACGCCTCTCCAGCTGAGGCGGGAGACCAAGTGTCCCTTTCCAAGTGCCACAGGTATCCTGGGACTTCTATCAAGTTTCACGAGGAGTCAGGCATCGTCTCCTTTGGAGGCACTGATCTCCACGTACCTCTGGAGTTTTCAAAGGATGTGAGGCTATCGGTCGCGATGAGGTGGGGAACTAAGTCTTTCTCTGTGCTTTCCACAGGGGATTCAGACATCCTTTCGTCCTGGGAGATGCAAGACGAGCCTGCATTGAAGTCACTGCAGGGATATCCGGCCTTATTTCAAGTCAGGGCATCACGGTGTCCATTCCACTTGAGGCCACAAACTCAGGGTCCCTCTCACATACCTAGAGCTGAGAGAAGCCTCCTCTTGAGGTGCTTGTGGTAAGGTGGTATTCCTCTGGAGTCGAAGCCAGGGACTAACCTCTCATCTCGAGTTGATTTTTGGTCCACGGAGCTCTTTCGTGTTGCTACAGTGACCTCAGGATCCCTCTAGCCTTGAAACAGTGTTCTTGGGGTTTCTCTGGAGTGCCATGAAGGAAATCAAGGCTCCTTTCATGTGTGATGTGCAACACAGAATTGCTCTGCACGCAGTGCAGGGGAATCGGGCCTCATCTCGCGGCGAGGGGGAAGTCTCATGGTTTTTCTCGAGTTGCGGCGGGAACCTGGGGTATATTCTCGAGTTACGACGGGGATGGCCCTTCCACACACGTGTTTGTTCAGCCACGTCAGGACTCTTGCCTAGTTGCGAGACACAACTCGGGATTCTCCTCGAGGATTGGCAAGGCAATTGGGACGCCTCTCCAGCTGAGGCGGGAGACCAAGGGTCCCTTTCCACGTGCCACAGGAATCCTGGGACTCCTATCAAGTTTCACGAGGAGTCAGGCATCGTCTCCTTTGGAGGCACTGATCTCCGCGTACCTCTGGAGTTTTCAAAGGATGTGAGGCCTCCAGTCGCGATGAGGTGGGGAACTAGGTCTTTCTCTGTGGTCTCCACAGGGGATTCAGACATCCTTTCATCTTGGGAGATGCAAGACGAGCCTGCATTCAAGTCACTGCAGGGATATCCAGCCTTATTTCGCGTCAGGGCATCGCGGTGTCCATTCCACTTGGGGCCGCAAACTCAGGGTCCCTCTCACATACCTAGAGCTGAGAGAAGCCTCCTCTTGAGGTGCTTGTGGTAAGGTGGTATTCCTCTGGAGTCGAAGCCAGGACTAACCTCTCATCTCGAGTTGATTTTTGGCCCACGGAGCTCTTTCGTGTTGCTACAGTGACCTCAGGATCCCTCTAGCCTTGAAACAGTGTTCTTGGGGTTTCTCTGGAGTGCCATCAAGGAAATCAAGGCTCCTTTCATGTGTGATGTGCAACACGGAATTGCTCTGCACGCAGTGCAGGGGAATCGGGCCTCATCTCGCGGCGAGGGGGAAGTCTCATGGTTTTTCTCGAGTTGCGGCGGGAACCTGGGGTATATTCTCGAGTTACGACGGGGATGGCCCTTCCAACCACGTGTTTCTTCAGCCACGTCAGGACTCCTGCCTAGTTGGGAGGGACAACTCGGGATTCTCCTCGAGGCTTGGCAGGGCAATTGGGAAGCCTCTCCAGCTGAGGCGGGAGACCAAGTGTCCCTTTCCAAGTGCCACAGGAATCCTGGGACTCCTATCAAGTTTCACGAGGAGTCAGGCATCGTCTCCTTTGGAGGCACTGATCTCCGCGTACCTCTGGAGTTTTCAAAGGATGTGAGGCTATCGGTCGCGATGAGGTGGGGAACTAAGTCTTTCTCTGTGCTTTCCACAGGGGATTCAGACATCCTTTCGTCTTGGGAGATGCAAGACGAGCCTGCATTGCAGTCACTGCAGGGATATCCGGCCTTATTTCGAGTCAGGGCATCGCGGTGTCCATTCCACTTGAGGCCGCAAACTCAGGGTCCCTCTCACATACCTAGAGCTGAGAGAAGCCTCCTCTTGAGGTGCTTGTGGTAAGGTGGTATTCCTCTGGAGTCGAAGCCAGGGACTAACCTCTCATCTCGAGTTGATTTTTGGTCCACGGAGCTCTTTCGTGTTGCTACAGTGACCTCAGGATCCCTCTAGCCTTGAAACAGTGTTCTTGGGGTTTCTCTGGAGTGCCATGAAGGAAATCAAGGCTCCTTTCATGTGTGATGTGCAACACAGAATTGCTCTGCACGCAGTGCAGGGGAATCGGGCCTCATCTCGCAGCGAGGGGGAAGTCTCATGGTTTTTCTCGAGTTGCGGCGGGAACCTGGGGTATATTCTCGAGTTACGACGGGGATGGCCCTTCCACACACGTGTTTGTTCAGCCACGTCAGGACTCTTGCCTAGTTGCGAGACACAACTCGGGATTCTCCTCGAGGCTTGGCAAGGCAATTGGGACGCCTCTCCAGCTGAGGCGGGAGACCAAGGGTCCCATTCCACGTGCCACAGGAATCCTGTGACTCCTATCAAGTTTCACGAGGAGTCAGGCATCGTCTCCTTTGGAGGCACTGATCTCCGCGTACCTCTGGGGTTTTCAAAGGATGTGAGGCCTCCGGTCGCGATTAGGTGGGGAACTAGGTCTTTCTCTGTGGTCTCCACAGGGGATTCAGACATCCTTTCACCTTGGGAGATGCAAGACGAGCCTGCATTCAAGTCACTGCAGGGATATCCAGCCTTATTTCGCATCAGGGCATCGCGGTGTCCATTCCACCTGAGGCCGCAAACTCAGGGTCCGTCTCACATACCTAGAGCTGAGAGAAGCCTCCTCTTGAGGTGCTTGTGGTAAGGTGGTATTCCTCTGGAGTCGAAGCCAGGGACTAACCTCTCATCTCGAGTTGATTTTTGGCCCACGGAGCTCTTTCGTGTTGCTACAGTGACCTCAGGATCCCTCTAGCCTTGAAACAGTGTTCTTGGGGTTTCTCTGGAGTGCCATCAAGGAAATCAAGGCTCCTTTCATGTGTGATGTGCAACACAGAATTGCTCTACACGCAGGACAGGGGAATCGGGCCTCATCTCGCATCGAGGGGGAAGTCTCATGGTTTTTCTCGAGTTGCGGCGGGAACCTGGGGTATATTCTCGAGTTACGACGGGGATGGCCCTTCCACCCACGTGTTTGTTCAGCCACGTCAGGACTCCTGCCTAGTTGCGAGGGACAACTCTGGATTCTCCTCGAGGCTTGGCAGGGCAATTGGAACGCCTCTCCAGCTGAGGCGGGAGACCAAGGGTCCCTTTCCACGTGCCACAAGAATCCTGGGACTCCTATCAAGTTTCACGAGGAGTCAGGCATCGTCTCCTTTGGAGGCACTGATCTCCGCGTACCTCTGGAGTTTTCAAAGGATGTGAGGCCTCCGGTCGCGATGAGGTGGGGAACTAGGTGTTTCTCTGTGGTCTCCACAGGGGATTCAGACATCCTTTCTTCTTGGGAGATGCAAGACGAGCCTGCATTCAAGTCACTGCAGGGATATCCGGCCTTATTTCGAGTCAGGGCATCGCGGTGTCCATTCCACTTGAGGCCGCAAACTCAGGATCCCTCTCACATACCTAGAGCTGAGAGAAGCCTCCTCTTGAGGTGCTTGTGGTAAGGTGGTATTCCTCAGGAGTCAAAGCCAGGGACTAACCTCTCATCTCGTGTTGATTCTTGGTCCACGGAGCTCTTTCGTGTTGCTACAGTGACCTCAGGATCCCTCTAGCCTTGAAACAGTGTTCTTGGGGTTTCTCTGGAGTGCCATCAAGGAAATCAAGGCTCCTTTCATGTGTGATGTGCAACACGGAATTGCTCTGCACGCAGTGCAGGGGAATCGGGCCTCATCTCGCAGCGAGGGGGAAGTCTCATGGTTTTTCTCGAGTTGCGGCGGGAGCCGGGGGTATATTCTCGAGTTCCGACGGGGATGGCCCTTCCACACACGTGTGTGTTCAGCCATGTCAGGACTCCTGCCTAGTTGCGAGACACAACTCTGGATTCTCCTCGAGGCTTTGCAGGGCAATTGGGACGCCTCTCCAGCTGAGACGGGAGACCAAGGGTCCCTTTCCACGTGCCACAGGAATCCTGGGTCTCCTATCAAGTTTCACGAGGAGTCAGGCATCGTCTCCTTTGGAGGCACTGATCTCCGCATACCTCTGGAGTTTTCAAAGGATTTGAGGCCTCCTGTCGCGATGAGGTGGGGAACTAGGTCTTTCTCTGTGGTCTCCACAGGGGATTCAGACACCCTTTCATCTTGGGAGATGCAAGACGAGCCTGCATTCAAGTCACTGCAGGGATATCCGGCCTTATTTCGAGTCAGGGCATCGCGGTGTCCATTCCACTTGAGGCCGCAAACTCAGGGTCCCTCTCACATACCTAGAGCTGAGAGAAGCCTCCTCTTGAGGTGCTTGTGGTAAGGTGGTATTCCTCTGGAGACGAATCCAGGGACTAACCTCTCTTTTCGAGTTGATTTTTGGTCCACAGAGTTCTTTCGTGTTGCTACAGTGACCTCAGGATCCCTCTATCCTTGAAACAGTGTTCTTGGGGTTTCTCTGGAGTGCCATCAAGGAAATCAAGGCTCCTTTCATGTGTGATGTGCAAGACGGAATTGCTCTGCACGCAGTACAGCGGAATCGGGCCTCATCTCGCATCGAGGGGGAAGTCTCATGGTTTTTCTCGAGTTGCGGCGGGAACCTGGGGTATATTCTCGAGTTACGACGGGGATGGCCCTTCCACCCACGTGTTTGTTGAGCCACGTCAGGACTCCTGCCTAGTTGCGAGGGACAACTCGGGATTCTCCTCGAGGCTTGGCAGGGCAATTGGAACGCCTCTCCAGCTGAGGCGGGAGACCAAGGGTCCCTTTCCACGTGCCACAAGAATCCTGGGACTCCTATCAATTTTCACGAGGAGTCAGGCATCGTCTCCTTTGGAGGCACTGATCTCCGCGTACCTCTGGAGTTTTCAAAGGATGTGAGGCTATCGGTCGCGATGAGGTGGGGAACTAAGTCTTTCTCTGTGCTTTCCACAGGGGATTCAGACACCCTTTCGTCTTGGGAGATGCAAGACGAGCCTGCATTCAAGTCACTGCAGGGATATCCGGCCTTATTTCGAGTCAGGGCATCGCGGTGTCCATTCCACTTGAGGCCGCAAACTCAGGGTCCCTCTCACATACCTAGAGCTGAGAGAAGCCTCCTCTTGAGGTGCTTGTGGTAAGGTGGTATTCCTCTGGAGTCGAAGCCAGGGACTAACCTCTCATCTCGAGTTGATTTTTGGTCCACGGAGCTCTTTCGTGTTGCTACAGTGACCTCAGGATCCCTCTAGCCTTGAAACAGTGTTCTTGGGGTTTCTCTGGAGTGCCATGAAGGAAATCAAGGCTCCTTTCATGTGTGATGTGCAACACAGAATTGCTCTGCATGCAGTGCAGGGGAATTGGGCCTCATCTCGCGGCGAGGGGGAAGTCTCATGGTTTTTCTCGAGTTGCGGCGGGAACCTGGGGTATATTCTCGAGTTACGACGGGGATGGCCCTTCCACACACGTGTTTGTTCAGCCACGTCAGGACTCTTGCCTAGTTGCGAGACACAACTCGGGATTCTCCTCGAGGATTGGCAAGGCAATTGGGACGCCTCTCCAGCTGAGGCGGGAGACCAAGGGTCCCTTTCCACGTGCCACAGGAATCCTGGGACTCCTATCAAGTTTCACGAGGAGTCAGGCATCGTCTCCTTTGGAGGCACTGATCTCCGCGTACCTCTGGTGTTTTCAAAGGATGTGAGGCCTCCAGTCACGATGAGGTGGGGAACTAGGTCTTTCTCTGTGGTCTCCACAGGGGATTCAGACATCCTTTCATCTTGGGAGATGCAAGACGAGCCTGCATTCAAGTCACTGCAGGGATATCCAGCCTTATTTCGCGTCAGGGCATCGCGGTGTCCATTCCACTTGGGGCCGCAAACTCAGGGTCCCTCTCACATACCTAGAGCTGAGAGAAGCCTCCTCTTGAGGTGCTTGTGGTAAGGTGGTATTCCTCTGGAGTCGAAGCCAGGACTAACCTCTCATCTCGAGTTGATTTTTGGCCCACGGAGCTCTTTCGTGTTGCTACAGTGACCTCAGGATCCCTCTAGCCTTGAAACAGTGTTCTTGGGGTTTCTCTGGAGTGCCATCAAGGAAATCAAGGCTCCTTTCATGTGTGATGTGCAACACGGAATTGCTCTGCACGCAGTGCAGGGGAATCGGGCCTCATCTCTCGGCGAGGGGGAAGTCTCATGGTTTTTCTCGAGTTGCGGCGGGAACCTGGGGTATAATCTCGAGTTACGACGGGGATGGCCCTTCCACACACGTGTTTCTTCAGCGACGTCAGGACTCCTGCCTAGTTGCGAGGGACAACTCTGGATTCTCCTCGAGGCTTGGCAGGGCAATTGGGACGCCTCTCCAGCTGAGGCGGGAGACCAAGTGTCCCTTTCCAAGTGCCACAGGTATCCTGGGACTTCTATCAAGTTTCACGAGGAGTCAGGCATCGTCTCCTTTGGAGGCACTGATCTCCACGTACCTCTGGAGTTTTCAAAGGATGTGAGGCTATCGGTCGCGATGAGGTGGGGAACTAAGTCTTTCTCTGTGCTTTCCACAGGGGATTCAGACATCCTTTCGTCCTGGGAGATGCAAGACGAGCCTGCATTGAAGTCACTGCAGGGATATCCGGCCTTATTTCAAGTCAGGGCATCACGGTGTCCATTCCACTTGAGGCCACAAACTCAGGGTCCCTCTCACATACCTAGAGCTGAGAGAAGCCTCCTCTTGAGGTGCTTGTGGTAAGGTGGTATTCCTCTGGAGACGAATCCAGGGACTAACCTCTCTTTTCGAGTTGATTTTTGGTCCACAGAGTTCTTTCGTGTTGCTACAGTGACCTCAGGATCCCTCTAGCCTTGAAACAGTGTTCTTGGGGTTTCTCTGGAGTGCCATCAAGGAAATCAAGGCTCCTTTCATGTGTGATGTGCAACACGGAATTACTCTACACGCAGGACAGGGGAATCGGGCCTCATCTCGCATCGAGGGGGAAGTCTCATGGTTTTTCTCGAGTTGCGGCGGGAACCTGGGGTATATTCTCGAGTTACGACGGGGATGGCCCTTCCACCCACGTGTTTGTTCAGCCACGTCAGGACTCCTGCCTAGTTGCGAGGGACAACTCGGGATTCTCCTCGAGGCTTGGCAGGGCAATTGGGACGCCTCTCCAGCTGAGGCGGGAGACCAAGGGTCCCTTTCCACGTGCCACAAGAATCCTGGGACTCCTATCAAGTTTCACGAGGAGTCAGGCATCGTCTCCTTTGGAGGCACTGATCTCCGCGTACCTCTGGAGTTTTCAAAGGATGTGAGGCCTCCGGTCGCGATGAGGTGGGGAACTAGGTGTTTCTCTGTGGTCTCCACAGGGGATTCAGACATCCTTTCTTCTTGGGAGATGCAAGACGAGCCTGCATTCAAGTCACTGCAGGGATATCCGGCCTTATTTCGAGTCAGGGCATCGCGGTGTCCATTCCACTTGAGGCCGCAAACTCAGGATCCCTCTCACATACCTAGAGCTGAGAGAAGCCTCCTCTTGAGGTGCTTGTGGTAAGGTGGTATTCCTCAGGAGTCGAAGCCAGGGACTAACCTCTCATCTCGTGTTGATTCTTGGTCCACGGAGCTCTTTCGTGTTGCTACAGTGACCTCAGGATCCCTCTAGCCTTGAAACAGTGTTCTTGGGGTTTCTCTGGAGTGCCATCAAGGAAATCAAGGCTCCTTTCATGTGTGATGTGCAACACGGAACTGCTCTGCACGCAGTGCAGGGAAATCGGGCCTCATCTCGCGGCGAGGGGGAAGTCTCATGGTTTTTCTCGAGTTGCGGCGGGAACCTGGGGTATATTCTCGAGTTCCGACGGGGATGGCCCTTCCACACACGTGTGTGTTCAGCCATGTCAGGACTCCTGCCTAGTTGCGAGACACAACTCGGGATTCTCCTCGAGGCTTTGCAGGGCAATTGGGACGCCTCTCCAGCTGAGACGGGAGACCAAGGGTCCCTTTCCACGTGCCACAGGAATCCTGGGTCTCCTATCAAGTTTCACGAGGAGTCAGGCATCGTCTCCTTTGGAGGCACTGATCTCCGCATACCTCTGGAGTTTTCAAAGGATTTGAGGCCTCCTGTCGCGATGAGGTGGGGAACTAGGTCTTTCTCTGTGGTCTCCACAGGGGATTCAGACACCCTTTCTTCTTGGGAGATGCAAGACGAGCCTGCATTCCAGTCACTGCAGGGATATCTGGCCTTATTTCGAGTCAGGGCATCGCGGTGTCCATTCCACTTGAGGCCGCAAACTCAGGGTCCCTCTCACATACCTAGAGCTGAGAGAAGCCTCCTCTTGAGGTGCTTGTGGTAAGGTGGTATTCCTCTGGAGACGAATCCAGGGACTAACCTCTCTTTTCGAGTTGATTTTTGGTCCACAGAGTTCTTTCGTGTTGCTACAGTGACCTCAGGATCCCTCTATCCTTGAAACAGTGTTCTTGGGGTTTCTCTGGAGTGCCATCAAGGAAATCAAGGCTCCTTTCATGTGTGATGTGCAACACGGAATTGCTCTGCACGCAGTACAGGGGAATCGGGCCTCATCTCGCATCGAGGGGGAAGTCTCATGGTTTTTCTCGAGTTGCGGCGGGAACCTGGGGTATATTCTCGAGTTACGACGGGGATGGCCTTTCCACCCACGTGTTTGTTCAGCCACGTCAGGACTCCTGCCTAGTTGCGAGGGACAACTCTGGATTCTCCTCGAGGCTTGGCAGGGCAATTGGGACGCCTCTCCAGCTGAGGCGGGAGACCAAGGGTCCCTTTCCACGTGCCACAAGAATCCTGGGGCTCCTATCAATTTTCACGAGGAGTCAGGCATCGTCTCCTTTGGAGGCACTGATCTCCGCGTACCTCTGGAGTTTTCAACGGATGTGAGGCCTCCTGTCGCGATGAGGTGGGGAACTAGGTCTTTCTCTGTGGTCTCCAAAGGGGATTCAGACACCCTTTCGTCTTGGGAGATGCAAGACGAGCCTGCATTCCAGTCACTGCAGGGATATCCGGCCTTATTTCGAGTCAGGGCATCGCGGTGTCCATTCCACTTGAGGCCGCAAACTCAGGGTCCCTCTCACATACCTAGAGCTGAGAGAAGCCTCCTCTTGAGGTGCTTGTGGTAAGGTGGTATTCCTCTGGAGTCGAAGCCAGGGACTAACCTCTCATCTCGAGTTGATTTTTGGTCCACGGAGCTCTTTCGTGTTGCTACAGTGACCTCAGGATCCCTCTAGCCTTGAAACAGTGTTCTTGGGGTTTCTCTGGAGTGCCATGAAGGAAATCAAGGCTCCTTTCATGTGTGATGTGCAACACAGAATTGCTCTGCACGCAGTGCAGGGGAATCGGGCCTCATCTCGCGGCGAGGGGGAAGTCTCATGGTTTTTCTCGAGTTGCGGCGGGAACCTGGGGTATATTCTCGAGTTACGACGGGGATGGCCCTTCCACACACGTGTTTGTTCAGCCACGTCAGGACTCTTGCCTAGTTGCGAGACACAACTCGGGATTCTCCTCGAGGATTGGCAAGGCAATTGGGACGCCTCTCCAGCTGAGGCGGGAGACCAAGGGTCCGTTTCCACGTGCCACAGGAATCCTGGGACTCCTATCAAGTTTCACGAGGAGTCAGGCATCGTCTCCTTTGGAGGCACTGATCTCCGCGTACCTCTGGAGTTTTCAAAGGATGTGAGGCCTCCAGTCGCGATGAGGTGGGGAACTAGGTCTTTCTCTGTGGTCTCCACAGGGGATTCAGACATCCTTTCATCTTGGGAGATGCAAGACGAGCCTGCATTCAAGTCACTGCAGGGATATCCAGCCTTATTTCGCGTCAGGGCATCGCGGTGTCCATTCCACTTGAGGCCGCAAACTCAGGGTCCCTCTCACATACCTAGAGCTGAGAGAAGCCTCCTCTTGAGGTGCTTGTGGTAAGGTGGTATTCCTCTGGAGTCGAAGCCAGGACTAACCTCTCATCTCGAGTTGATTTTTGGCCCACGGAGCTCTTTCGTGTTGCTACAGTGACCTCAGGATCCCTCTAGCCTTGAAACAGTGTTCTTGGGGTTTCTCTGGAGTGCCATGAAGGAAATCAAGGCTCCTTTCATGTGTGATGTGCAACACGGAATTGCTCTGCACGCAGTGCAGGGGAATCGGGCCTCATCTCGCGGCGAGGGGGAAGTCTCATGGTTTTTCTCGAGTTGCGGCGGGAACCTGGGGTATATTCTCGAGTTACGACGGGGATGGCCCTTCCAACCACGTGTTTCTTCAGCCACGTCAGGACTCCTGCCTAGTTGGGAGGGACAACTCGGGATTCTCCTCGAGGCTTGGCAGGGCAATTGGGAAGCCTCTCCAGCTGAGGCGGGAGACCAAGTGTCCCTTTCCAAGTGCCACAGGAATCCTGGGACTCCTATCAAGTTTCACGAGGAGTCAGGCATCGTCTCCTTTGGAGGCACTGATCTCCGCGTACCTCTGGAGTTTTCAAAGGATGTGAGGCTATCGGTCGCGATGAGGTGGGGAACTAGGTCTTTCTCTGTGCTTTCCACAGGGGATTCAGACATCCTTTCGTCTTGGGAGATGCAAGACGAGCCTGCATTGCAGTCACTGCAGGGATATCCGGCCTTATTTCGAGTCAGGGCATCGCGGTGTCCATTCCACTTGAGGCCGCAAACTCAGGGTCCCTCTCACATACCTAGAGCTGAGAGAAGCCTCCTCTTGAGGTGCTTGTGGTAAGGTGGTATTCCTCTGGAGTCGAAGCCAGGGACTAACCTCTCATCTCGAGTTGATTTTTGGTCCACGGAGCTCTTTCGTGTTGCTACAGTGACCTCAGGATCCCTCTAGCCTTGAAACAGTGTTCTTGGGGTTTCTCTGGAGTGCCATGAAGGAAATCAAGGCTCCTTTCATGTGTGATGTGCAACACAGAATTGCTCTGCACGCAGTGCAGGGGAATCGGGCCTCATCTCGCGGCGAGGGGGAAGTCTCATGGTTTTTCTCGAGTTGCGGCGGGAACCTGGGGTATATTCTCGAGTTACGACGGGGATGGCCCTTCCACACACGTGTTTGTTCAGCCACGTCAGGACTCTTGCCTAGTTGCGAGACACAACTCGGGATTCTCCTCGAGGCTTGGCAAGGCAATTGGGACGCCTCTCCAGCTGAGGCGGGAGACCAAGGGTCCCATTCCACGTGCCACAGGAATCCTGTGACTCCTATCAAGTTTCACGAGGAGTCAGGCATCGTCTCCTTTGGAGGCACTGATCTCCGCGTACCTCTGGGGTTTTCAAAGGATGTGAGGCCTCCGGTCGCGATTAGGTGGGGAACTAGGTCTTTCTCTGTGGTCTCCACAGGGGATTCAGACATCCTTTCACCTTGGGAGATGCAAGACGAGCCTGCATTCAAGTCACTGCAGGGATATCCAGCCTTATTTCGCATCTAGGCATCGCGGTGTCCATTCCACCTGAGGCCGCAAACTCAGGGTCCGTCTCACATACCTAGAGCTGAGAGAAGCCTCCTCTTGAGGTGCTTGTGGTAAGGTGGTATTCCTCTGGAGTCGAAGCCAGGGACTAACCTCTCATCTCGAGTTGATTTTTGGCCCACGGAGCTCTTTCGTGTTGCTACAGTGACCTCAGGATCCCTCTAGCCTTGAAACAGTGTTCTTGGGGTTTCTCTGGAGTGCCATCAAGGAAATCAAGGCTCCTTTCATGTGTGATGTGCAACACAGAATTGCTCTACACGCAGGACAGGGGAATCGGGCCTCATCTCACATCGAGGGGGAAGTCTCATGGTTTTTCTCGAGTTGCGGCGGGAACCTGGGGTATATTCTCGAGTTACGACGGGGATGGCCCTTCCACCCACGTGTTTGTTCAGCCACGTCAGGACTCCTGCCTAGTTGCGAGGGATAACTCGGGATTCTCCTCGAGGCTTGGCAGGGCAATTGGAACGCCTCTCCAGCTGAGGCGGGAGACCAAGGGTCCCTTTCCACGTGCCACAAGAATCCTGGGACTCCTATCAAGTTTCACGAGGAGTCAGGCATCGTCTCCTTTGGAGGCACTGATCTCCGCGTACCTCTGGAGTTTTCAAAGGATGTGAGGCCTCCGGTCGCGATGAGGTGGGGAACTAGGTGTTTCTCTGTGGTCTCCACAGGGGATTCAGACATCCTTTCTTCTTGGGAGATGCAAGACGAGCCTGCATTCAAGTCACTGCAGGGATATCCGGCCTTATTTCGAGTCAGGGCATCGCGGTGTCCATTCCACTTGAGGCCGCAAACTCAGGATCCCTCTCACATACCTAGAGCTGAGAGAAGCCTCCTCTTGAGGTGCTTGTGGTAAGGTGGTATTCCTCAGGAGTCGAAGCCAGGGACTAACCTCTCATCTCGTGTTGATTCTTGGTCCACGGAGCTCTTTCGTGTTGCTACAGTGACCTCAGGATCCCTCTAGCCTTGAAACAGTGTTCTTGGGGTTTCTCTGGAGTGCCATCAAGGAAATCAAGGCTCCTTTCATGTGTGATGTGCAACACGGAAATGCTCTGCACGCAGTGCAGGGGAATCGGGCCTCATCTCGCGGCGAGGGGGAAGTCTCATGGTTTTTCTCGAGTTGCGGCGGGAGCCGGGGGTATATTCTCGAGTTCCGACGGGGATGGCCCTTCCACACACGTGTGTGTTCAGCCATGTCAGGACTCCTGCCTAGTTGCGAGACACAACTCTGGATTCTCCTCGAGGCTTTGCAGGGCAATTGGGACGCCTCTCCAGTTGAGACGGAAGACCAAGGGTCCCTTTCCACGTGCCACAGGAATCCTGGGTCTCCTATCAAGTTTCACGAGGAGTCAGGCATCGTCTCCTTTGGAGGCACTGATCTCCGCATACCTCTGGAGTTTTCAAAGGATTTGAGGCCTCCTGTCGCGATGAGGTGGGGAACTAGGTCTTTCTCTGTGGTCTCCACAGGGGATTCAGACACCCTTTCGTCTTGGGAGATGCAAGACGAGCCTGCATTCAAGTCACTGCAGGGATATCCGGCCTTATTTCGAGTCAGGGCATCGCGGTGTCCATTCCACTTGAGGCCGCAAACTCAGGGTCCCTCTCACATACCTAGAGCTGAGAGAAGCCTCCGCTTGAGGTGCTTGTGGTAAGGTGGTATTCCTCTGGAGTCGAAGCCAGGGACTAACCTCTCATCGCGAGTTGATTTTTGGTCCACAGAGCTCTTTCCTGTTGCTACAGTGACCTCAGGATCCCTCTAGCCTTGAAACAGTGTTCTTGGGGTTTCTCTGGAGTGCCATGAAGGAAATCAAGGCTCCTTTCATGTGTGATGTGCAACACAGAATTGCTCTGCACGCAGTGCAGGGGAATCGGGCCTCATCTCGCGGCGAGGGGGAAGTCTCATGGTTTTTCTCGAGTTGCGGCGGGAACCTGGGGTATATTCGCGAGTTACGACGGGGATGGCCCTTCCACACACGTGTTTGTTCAGCCATGTCAGGACTCTTGCCTAGTTGCGAGACACAACTCGGGATTCTCCTCGAGGCTTGGCAAGGAAATTGGGACGCCTCTCCAGCTGAGGCGGGAGACCAAGGGTCCCTTTCCACGTGCCACAGGAATCCTGGGACTCCTATCAAGTTTCACGAGGAGTCAGGCATCGTCTCCTTTGGAGGCACTGATCTCCACGTACCTCTGGAGTTTTCAAAGGATGTGAGGCTATCGGTCGCGATGAGGTGGGGAACTAAGTCTTTCTCTGTGCTTTCCACAGGGGATTCAGACATCCTTTCGTCCTGGGAGATGCAAGACGAGCCTGCATTGAAGTCACTGCAGGGATATCCGGCCTTATTTCGAGTCAGGGCATCGCGGTGTCCATTCCACTTGAGGCCGCAAACTCAGGGTCCCTCTCACATACCTAGAGCTGAGAGAAGCCTCCTCTTGAGGTGCTTGTGGTAAGGTGGTATTCCTCTGGAGACGAATCCAGGGACTAACCTCTCTTTTCGAGTTGATTTTTGGTCCACAGAGTTCTTTCGTGTTGCTACAGTGACCTCAGGATCCCTCTATCCTTGAAACAGTGTTCTTGGGGTTTCTCTGGAGTGCCATCAAGGAAATCAAGGCTCCTTTCATGTGTGATGTGCAAGACGGAATTGCTCTGCACGCAGTACAGCGGAATCGGGCCTCATCTCGCATCGAGGGGGAAGTCTCATGGTTTTTCTCGAATTGCGGCGGGAACCTGGGGTATATTCTCGAGTTACGACGGGGATGGCCCTTCCACCCACGTGTTTGTTGAGCCACGTCAGGACTCCTGCCTAGTTGCGAGGGACAACTCGGGATTCTCCTCGAGGCTTGGCAGGGCAATTGGAACGCCTCTCCAGCTGAGGCGGGAGACCAAGGGTCCCTTTCCACGTGCCACAAGAATCCTGGGACTCCTATCAATTTTCACGAGGAGTCAGGCATCGTCTCCTTTGGAGGCACTGATCTCCGCGTACCTCTGGAGTTTTCAAAGGATGTGAGGCTATCGGTCGCGATGAGGTGGGGAACTAAGTCTTTCTCTGTGCTTTCCACAGGGGATTCAGACACCCTTTCGTCTTGGGAGATGCAAGACGAGCCTGCATTCAAGTCACTGCAGGGATATCCGGCCTTATTTCGAGTCAGGGCATCGCGGTGTCCATTCCACTTGAGGCCGCAAACTCAGGGTCCCTCTCACATACCTAGAGCTGAGAGAAGCCTCCTCTTGAGGTGCTTGTGGTAAGGTGGTATTCCTCTGGAGTCGAAGCCAGGGACTAACCTCTCATCTCGAGTTGATTTTTGGTCCACGGAGCTCTTTCGTGTTGCTACAGTGACCTCAGGATCCCTCTAGCCTTGAAACAGTGTTCTTGGGGTTTCTCTGGAGTGCCATGAAGGAAATCAAGGCTCCTTTCATGTGTGATGTGCAACACAGAATTGCTCTGCATGCAGTGCAGGGGAATCGGGCCTCATCTCGCGGCGAGGGGGAAGTCTCATGGTTTTTCTCGAGTTGCGGCGGGAACCTGGGGTATATTCTCGAGTTACGACGGGGATGGCCCTTCCACACACGTGTTTGTTCAGCCACGTCAGGACTCTTGCCTAGTTGCGAGACACAACTCGGGATTCTCCTCGAGGATTGGCAAGGCAATTGGGACGCCTCTCCAGCTGAGGCGGGAGACCAAGGGTCCCTTTCCACGTGCCACAGGAATCCTGGGACTCCTATCAAGTTTCACGAGGAGTCAGGCATCGTCTCCTTTGGAGGCACTGATCTCCGCGTACCTCTGGTGTTTTGAAAGGATGTGAGGCCTCCAGTCACGATGAGGTGGGGAACTAGGTCTTTCTCTGTGGTCTCCACAGGGGATTCAGACATCCTTTCATCTTGGGAGATGCAAGACGAGCCTGCATTCAAGTCACTGCAGGGATATCCAGCCTTATTTCGCGTCAGGGCATCGCGGTGTCCATTCCACTTGGGGCCGCAAACTCAGGGTCCCTCTCACATACCTAGAGCTGAGAGAAGCCTCCTCTTGAGGTGCTTGTGGTAAGGTGGTATTCCTCTGGAGTCGAAGCCAGGACTAACCTCTCATCTCGAGTTGATTTTTGGCCCACGGAGCTCTTTCGTGTTGCTACAGTGACCTCAGGATCCCTCTAGCCTTGAAACAGTGTTCTTGGGGTTTCTCTGGAGTGCCATCAAGGAAATCAAGGCTCCTTTCATGTGTGATGTGCAACACGGAATTGCTCTGCACGCAGTGCAGGGGAATCGGGCCCCATCTCGCGGCGAGGGGGAAGTCTCATGGTTTTTCTCGAGTTGCGGCGGGAACCTGGGGTATAATCTCGAGTTACGACGGGGATGGCCCTTCCACACACGTGTTTCTTCAGCGACGTCAGGACTCCTGCCTAGTTGCGAGGGACAACTCTGGATTCTCCTCGAGGCTTGGCAGGGCAATTGGGACGCCTCTCCAGCTGAGGCGGGAGACCAAGTGTCCCTTTCCAAGTGCCACAGGTATCCTGGGACTCCTATCAAGTTTCACGAGGAGTCAGGCATCGTCTCCTTTGGAGGCACTGATCTCCACGTACCTCTGGAGTTTTCAAAGGATGTGAGGCTATCGGTCGCGATGGGGTGGGGAACTAAGTCTTTCTCTGTGCTTTCCACAGGGGATTCAGACATCCTTTCGTCCTGGGAGATGCAAGACGAGCCTGCATTGAAGTCACTGCAGGGATATCCGGCCTTATTTCAAGTCAGGGCATCGCGGTGTCCATTCCACTTGAGGCCACAAACTCAGGGTCCCTCTCACATACCTAGAGCTGAGAGAAGCCTCCTCTTGAGGTGCTTGTGGTAAGGTGGTATTCCTCTGGAGACGAATCCAGGGACTAACCTCTCTTTTCGAGTTGATTTTTGGTCCACAGAGTTCTTTCGTGTTGCTACAGTGACCTCAGGATCCCTCTAGCCTTGAAACAGTGTTCTTGGGGTTTCTCTGGAGTGCCATCAAGGAAATCAAGGCTCCTTTCATGTGTGATGTGCAACACGGAATTACTCTACACGCAGGACAGGGGAATCGGGCCTCATCTCGCATCGAGGGGGAAGTCTCATGGTTTTTCTCGAGTTGCGGCGGGAACCTGGGGTATATTCTCGAGTTACGACGGGGATGGCCCTTCCACCCACGTGTTTGTTCAGCCACGTCAGGACTCCTGCCTAGTTGCGAGGGACAACTCGGGATTCTCCTCGAGGCTTGGCAGGGCAATTGGAACGCCTCTCCAGCTGAGGCGGGAGACCAAGGGTCCCTTTCCACGTGCCACAAGAATCCTGGGACTCCTATCAAGTTTCACGAGGAGTCAGGCATCGTCTCCTTTGGAGGCACTGATCTCCGCGTACCTCTGGAGTTTTCAAAGGATGTGAGGCCTCCGGTCGCGATGAGGTGGGGAACTAGGTCTTTCTCTGTGGTCTCCACAGGGGATTCAGACACCCTTTCGTCTTGGGAGATGCAAGACGAGCCTGCATTCCAGTCACTGCAGGGATATCCGGCCTTATTTCGAGTCAGGGCATCGCGGTGTCCATTCCACTTGAGGCCGCAAACTCAGGGTCCCTCTCACATACCTAGAGCTGAGAGAAGCCTCCTCTTGAGGTGCTTGTGGTAAGGTGGTATTCCTCTGGAGTCGAAGCCAGGGACTAACCTCTCATCTCGAGTTGATTTTTGGTCCACGGAGCTCTTTCGTGTTGTTACAGTGACCTCAGGATCCCACTAGCCTTGAAACAGTGTTCTTGGGGTTTCTCTGGAGTGCCATGAAGGAAATCAAGGCTCCTTTCATGTGTGATGTGCAACACAGAATTGCTCTGCACGCAGTGCGGGGGAATCGGGCCTCATCTCGCGGCGAGGGGGAAGTCTCATGGTTTTTCTCGAGTTGCGGCGGGAACCTGGGGTATATTCTCGAGTTACGACGGGGATGGCCCTTCCACACACGTGTTTGTTCAGCCACGTCAGGACTCTTGCCTAGTTGCGAGACACAACTCGGGATTCTCCTCGAGGATTGGCAAGGCAATTGGGACGCCTCTCCAGCTGAGGCGGGAGACCAAGGGTCCCTTTCCACGTGCCACAGGAATCCTGGGACTCCTATCAAGTTTCACGAGGAGTCAGGCATCGTCTCCTTTGGAGGCACTGATCTCCGCGTACCTCTGGAGTTTTCAAAGGATGTGAGGCCTCCAGTCGCGATGAGGTGGGGAACTAGGTCTTTCTCTGTGGTCTCCACAGGGGATTCAGACATCCTTTCATCTTGGGAGATGCAAGACGAGCCTGCATTCAAGTCACTGCAGGGATATCCAGCCTTATTTCGCGTCAGGGCATCGCGGTGTCCATTCCACTTGGGGCCGCAAACTCAGGGTCCCTCTCACATACCTAGAGCTGAGAGAAGCCTCCTCTTGAGGTGCTTGTGGTAAGGTGGTATTCCTCTGGAGTCGAAGCCAGGACTAACCTCTCTTTTCGAGTTGATTTTTGGTCCACAGAGTTCTTTCGTGTTGCTACAGTGACCTCAGGATCCCTCTATCCTTGAAACAGTGTTCTTGGGGTTTCTCTGGAGTGCCATCAAGGAAATCAAGGCTCCTTTCATGTGTGATGTGCAAGACGGAATTGCTCTGCACGCAGTACAGGGGAATCGGGCCTCATCTCGCATCGAGGGGGAAGTCTCATGGTTTTTCTCGAGTTGCGGCGGGAACCTGGGGTATATTCTCGAGTTACGACGGGGATGGCCCTTTCACCCACGTGTTTGTTCAGCCACGTCAGGACTCCTGCCTAGTTGCGAGGGACAACTCGGGATTCTCCTCGAGGCTTGGCAGGGCAATAGGAAAGCCTCTCCAGCTGAGGCGGGAGACCAAGGGTCCCTTTCCACGTGCCACAAGAATCCTGGGACTCCTATCAATTTTCACGAGGAGTCAGGCATCGTCTCCTTTGGAGGCACTGATCTCCGCGTACCTCTGGAGTTTTCAAAGGATGTGAGGCCTCCGGTCGCGATGAGGTGGGGAACTAGGTCTTTCTCTGTGGTCTCCACAGGGGATTCAGACACCCTTTCGTCTTGGGAGATGCAAGACGAGCCTGCATTCCAGTCACTGCAGGGATATCCGGCCTTATTTCGAGTCAGGGCATCGCGGTGTCCATTCCACTTGAGGCCGCAAACTCAGGGTCCCTCTCACATACCTAGAGCTGAGAGAAGCCTCCTCTTGAGGTGCTTGTGGTAAGGTGGTATTCCTCTGGAGTCGAAGCCAGGGACTAACCTCTTATCTCGAGTTGATTTTTGGTCCACGGAGCTCTTTCGTGTTGTTACAGTGACCTCAGGATCCCACTAGCCTTGAAACAGTGTTCTTGGGGTTTCTCTGGAGTGCCATGAAGGAAATCAAGGCTCCTTTCATGTGTGATGTGCAACACAGAATTGCTCTGCACGCAGTGCGGGGGAATCGGGCCTCATCTCGCGGCGAGGGGGAAGTCTCATGGTTTTTCTCGAGTTGCGGCGGGAACCTGGGGTATATTCTCGAGTTACGACGGGGATGGCCCTTCCACACACGTGTTTGTTCAGCCACGTCAGGACTCTTGCCTAGTTGCGAGACACAACTCGGGATTCTCCTCGAGGATTGGCAAGGCAATTGGGACGCCTCTCCAGCTGAGGCGGGAGACCAAGGGTCCCTTTCCACGTGCCACAGGAATCCTGGGACTCCTATCAAGTTTCACGAGGAGTCAGGCATCGTCTCCTTTGGAGGCACTGATCTCCGCGTACCTCTGGAGTTTTCAAAGGATGTGAGGCCTCCAGTCGCGATGAGGTGGGGAACTAGGTCTTTCTCTGTGGTCTCCACAGGGGATTCAGACATCCTTTCATCTTGGGAGATGCAAGACGAGCCTGCATTCAAGTCACTGCAGGGATATCCAGCCTTATTTCGCGTCAGGGCATCGCGGTGTCCATTCCACTTGAGGCCGCAAACTCAGGGTCCCTCTCACATACCTAGAGCTGAGAGAAGCCTCCTCTTCAGGTGCTTGTGGTAAGGTGGTATTCCTCAGGAGTCGACGCCAGGGACGAACCTCTCATCTCGAGTTGATTTTTGGCCCACGGAGCTCTTTCGTGTTGCTACAGTGACCTCAGGAACCCTCTAGCCTTGAAACAGTGTTCTTGGGGTTTCTCTGGAGTGCCATCAAGGAAATCAAGGCTCCTTTCATGTGTGATGTGCAAGACGGAATTGCTCTGCACGCAGTGCAGGGGAATCGTGCCTCATCTCGCGGCGAGGGGGAAGTCTCATGGTTTTTCTCGAGTTGCGGCGGGAACCTGGGGTATATTCTCGAGTTACGACGGGGATGGCCCTTCCACCCACGTGTTTCTTCAGCGACGTCAGGACTCCTGCCTAGTTGCGAGGGACAATTCTGGATTCTCCTCGAGGCTTTGCAGGGCAATTGGGACGCCTCTCCAGCTGAGGCGGGAGACCAAGTGTCCCTTTCCAAGTGCCACAGGAATCCTGGGACTCCTATCAAGTTTCACGAGGAGTCAGGCATTGTCTCCTTTGGAGGCACTGATCTCCGCGTACCTCTGGAGTTTTCAAAGGATGTGAGGCTATCGGTCGCGATGGGGTGGGGAACTAAGTCTTTCTCTGTGCTTTTCACAGGGGATTCAGACATCCTTTCGTCCTGGGAGATGCAAGACGAGCCTGCATTGAAGTCACTGCAGGGATATCCGGCCTTATTTCGAGTCAGGGCATCGCGGTGTCCATTCCACTTGAGGCCGCAAACTCAGGGTCCCTCTCACATACCTAGAGCTGAGAGAAGCCTCCTCTTGAGGTGCTTGTGGTAAGGTGGTATTCCGCTGGAGACGAATCCAGGGACTAACCTCTCTTTTCGAGTTGATTTTTGGTCCACAGAGTTCTTTCGTGTTGCTACAGTGACCTCAGGATCCCTCTATCCTTGAAACAGTGTTCTTGGGGTTTCTCTGGAGTGCCATCAAGGAAATCAAGGCTCCTTTCATGTGTGATGTGCAAGACGGAATTGCTCTGCACGCAGTACAGGGGAATCGGGCCTCATCTCGCATCGAGGGGGAAGTCTCATGGTTTTTCTCGAGTTGCGGCGGGAACCTGGGGTATATTCTCGAGTTACGACGGGGATGGCCCTTCCACCCACGTTTTTGTTCAGCCACGTCAGGACTCCTGCTTAGTTGCGAGGGACAACTCGGGATTCTCCTCGAGGCTTGGCAGGGCAATTGGGACGCCTCTCCAGCTGAGGCGGGAGACCAAGGCTCCCTTTCCACGTGCTACAAGAATCCTGGGACTCCTATCAAGTTTCACGAGGAGTCAGGCATCGTCTCCTTTGGAGGCACTGATCTCCGCGTACCTCTGGAGTTTTCAAAGGATGTGAGGCCTCCGGTCTCGATGAGGTGGGGAACTAGGTGTTTCTCTGTGGTCTCCACCGGGGATTCAGACATCCTTTCGTCTTGGGAGATGCAAGACGAGCCTGCATTCAAGTCACTGCAGGGATATCCGGCCTTATTTCGAGTCAGGGCATCGCGGTGTCCATTCCTCTTGAGGCCGCAAACTCAGGATCCCTCTCACATACCTAGAGCTGAGAGAAGCCTCCTCTTGAGGTGCTTGTGGTAAGGTGGTATTCCTCAGGAGTCGAAGCCAGGGACTAACCTCTCATTTCGTGTTGATTCTTGGTCCACGGAGCTCTTTCGTGTTGCTACAGTGACCTCAGGATCCCTCTAGCCTTGAAACAGTGTTCTTGGGGTTTCTCTGGGTGCCATCAAGGAAATCAAGGCTCCTTTCATGTGTGATGTGCAACACGGAATTGCTCTGCACGCAGTGCAGGGGAATCGGGCCTCATCTCGCGGCGAGGGGAAGTCTCATGGTTTTTCTCGAGTTGCGGCGGGAACCTGGGGTATATTCTCGAGTTACGACGGGGATGGCCCTTCCACCCACGTGTTTCTTCAGCGACGTCAGGACTCCTGCCTAGTTGCGAGGGACAACTCTGGATTCTCCTCGAGGCTTGGCAGGGCAATTGGGACGCCTCTCCAGCTGAGGCGGGAGACCAAGTGTCCCTTTCCAAGTGCCACAGGAATCCTGGGACTCCTGTCAAGTTTCACGAGGAGTCAGGCATCGTCTCCTTTGGAGGCACTGATCTCCGCATACCTCTGGAATTTTCAAAGGATGTGAGGCTATCGGTCGCGATGAGGTGGGGAACTAAGTCTTTCTCTGTGCTTTCCACAGGGGATTCAGACATCCTTTCGTCCTGGGAGATGCAAGACGAGCCTGCATTGAAGTCACTGCAGGGATATCCGGCCTTATTTCGAGTCAGGGCATCGCGGTGTCCATTCCACTTGAGGCCGCAAACTCAGGGTCCCTCTCACATACCTAGAGCTGAGAGAAGCCTCCTCTTGAGGTGCTTGTGGTAAGGTGGTATTCCTCTGGAGACGAATCCAGGGACTAACCTCTCTTTTCGAGTTGATTTTTGGTCCACAGAGTTCTTTCGTGTTGCTACAGTGACCTCAGGATCCCTCTATCCTTGAAACAGTGTTCTTGGGGTTTCTCTGGAGTGCCATCAAGGAAATCAAGGCTCCTTTCATGTGTGATGTGCAAGACGGAATTGCTCTGCACGCAGTACAGGGGAATCGGGCCTCATCTCGCATCGAGGGGGAAGTCTCATGGTTTCTCTCGAGTTGCGGCGGGAACCTGGGGTATATTCTCGAGTTACGACGGGGATGGCCCTTCCACACACGTGTGTGTTCAGCCATGTCAGGACTCTTGCTTAGTTGCGAGGGACAACTCGGGATTCTCCTCGAGGCTTGGCAGGGCAATTGGAACGCCTCTCCAGCTGAGACGGGAGACCAAAGGTCCCTTTCCACGTGCCACAGGAATCCTGGGTCTCCTATCAAGTTTCACGAGGAGGCAGGCATCGTCTCCTTTGGAGGCACTGATCTCCGCGTACCTCTGGAGTTTTCAAAGGATTTGAGGCCTCCTGTCGCGATGAGGTGGGGAACTAGGTCTTTCTCTCTGGTCTCCACAGGGGATTCAGACACCCTTTCGTCTTGGGAGATGCAAGACGAGCCTGCATTCCAGTCACTGCAGGGATATCCGGCCTTATTTCGAGTCAGGGCATCGCGGTGTCCATTCCACTTGAGGCCGCAAACTCAGGGTCCCTCTCACATACCTAGAGCTGAGAGAAGCCTCCTCTTGAGGTGCTTGTGGTAAGGTGGTATTCCTCTGGAGTCGAAGCCAGGACTAACCTCTCATCTCGAGTTGATTTTTGGTCCACGGAGCTCTTTCGTGTTGCTACAGTGACCTCAGGATCCCTCTAGCCATGAAACAGTGCTCTTTTGGTTTCTCTGGAGTGCCATGAAGGAAATCAAGGCTCCTTTCATGTGTGATGTGCAACACAGAATTGGTCTGCACGCAGTGCAGGGGAATCGGGCCTCATCTCGCGGCGAGGGGAAATCTCATGGTTTTTCTCGAGTTGCGGTGGGAACCTGGGGTATATTCTCGAGTTACGACGGGGATGGCCCTTCCACCCACGTGTTTCTTCAGCCACGTCAGGACTCTTGCCTAGTTGCGAGACATAACTCGGGATTCTCTTCGAGGCTTGGCAAGGCAATTGGGACGCCTCTCCAGCTGAGGCGGGAGACCAAGGGTCCCTTTCCACGTGCCACAGGAATCCTGGGACTCCTATCAAGTTTCACGAGGAGTCAGGCATCGTCTCCTTTGGAGGCACTGATCTCCGCGTACATCCGGAGTTTTCAAAGGATTTGAGGCCTCCGGTCGCGATGAGGTGGGGAACTAGGTCTTTCTCTGTGGTCTCCACAGGGGATTCAGACATCCTTTCATCTTGGGAGATGCAAGACGAGCCTGCATTCAAGTCACTGCAGGGATATCCAGCCTTATTTCGCATCAGGGCATCGCGGTGTCCATTCCACTTGAGGCCGCAAACTCAGGGTCCCTCTCACATACTTGGGCTGAGAGAAGCCTCCTCTTGAGGTGCTTGTGGTAAGGTGGTATTCCTCAGGAGTCGAAGCCAGGGACTAACCTCTCATCTCGTGTTGATTCTTGGTCCACAGAGTTCTTTCGTGTTGCTACAGTGACCTCAGGATCCCTCTAGCCTTGAAACAGTGTTCTTGGGGTTTCTCTGGAGTGCCATGAAGGAAATCAAGGCTCCTTTCATGTGTGATGTGTAACACGGAATTGCTCTGCACGCAGTGCAGGGGAATCGGGCCTCATCTCGCGGCGAGGGGGAAGTCTCATGGTTTTTCTCGAGTTGCGGCGGGAACCTGGGGTATATTCTCGAGTTACGACGGGGATGGCCCTTCCACCCACGTGTTTGTTCAGCCACGTCAGGACTCCTGCCTAGTTGCGAGGGACAACTCGGGATTCTCCTCGAGGCTTTGCAGGGCAATTGGGATGCCTCTCCAGCTGAGACGGGAGACCAAGGGTCCCTTTCCACGTGCCACAGGAATCCTGGGTCTCCTATCAAGTTTCACGAGGAGTCAGGCATCGTCTCCTTTGGAGGCACTGATCTCCGCATACCTCTGGAGTTTTCAAAGGATTTGAGGCCTCCTGTCGCGATGAGGTGGGGAACTAGGTCTTTCTCTGTGGTCTCCACAGGGGATTCAGACACCCTTTCGTCTTGGGAGATGCAAGACGAGCCTGCATTCCAGTCACTGCAGGGATATCCGGCCTTATTTCGAGTCAGGGCATCGCGGTGTCCATTCCACTTGAGGCCACAAACTCAGGGTCCCTCTCACATACCTAGAGCTGAGAGAAGCCTCCTCTTGAGGTGCTTGTGGTAAGGTGGTATTCCTCTGGAGTCGAAGCCAGGGACTAACCTCTCATCTCGAGTTGATTTTTGGCCCACGGAGCTCTTTCGTGTTGCTACAGTGACCTCAGGATCCCTCTAGCCTTGAAACAGTGTTCTTGGGGTTTCTCTGGAGTGCCATGAAGGAAATCAAGGCTCGTTTCATGTGTGATGTGCAACACAGAATTGCTCTGCACGCAGTGCAGGGGAATCGGGCCTCATCTCGCGGCGAGGGGGAAGTCTCATGGTTTTTCTCGAGTTGCGGCGGGAACCTGGGGTATATTCTCGAGTTACGACGGGGATGGCCCTTCCACACACGTGTTTGTTCAGCCACGTCAGGACTCTTGCCTAGTTGCGAGACACAACTCGGCATTCTCCTCGAGGCTTGGCAAGGCAATTGGGACGCCTCTCCAGCTGAGGCGGGAGACCAAGTGTCCCTTTCCACCTGCCACAGGAATCCTGGGACTCCTATCATTTTTCACGAGGAGTCAGGCATCGTCTCCTTTGGAGGCACTGATCTCCGCGTACCTCTGGAGTTTTCAAAGGATGTGAGGCCTCCGGTCGCGATGAGGTGGGGAACTAGGTGTTTCTCTGTGGTCTCCACGGGGGATTCAGACATCCTTTCATCTTGGGAGATGCAAGACGAGCCTGCATTCAAGTCACTGCAGGGATATCCAGCCTTATTTCGCGTCAGGGCATCGCGGTGTCCATTCCACTTGAGGCCGCAAACTCAGGGTCCCTCTCACATACCTAGAGCTGAGAGAAGCCTCCTCTTGAGGTGCTTGTGGTAAGGTGGTATTCCTCTGGAGTCGAAGCCAGGGACTAACCTCTCATCTCGAGTTGATTTTTGGCCCACGGAGCTCTTTCGTGTTGCTACAGTGACCTCAGGATCCCTCTAGCCTTGATACAGTGTTCTTGGGGTTTCTCTGGAGTGCCATCAAGGAAATCAAGGCTCCTTTCATGTGTGATGTGCAACACGGAATTGCTCTGCTCACAGTGTAGGGGAATCGGGCCTCATCTCGCGGCGAGGGGGAAGTCTCATGGTTTTTCTCGAGTTGCGGCGGGAACCTGGGGTATATTCTCGAGTTACGACGGGGATGGCCCTTCCACCCACGTGTTTCTTCAGCGACGTCAGGACTCCTGCCTAGTTGCGAGGGACAACTCTGGATTCTCCTCGAGGCTTGGCAGGGCAATTGGGACGCCTCTCCAGCTGAGGTGGGAGACCAAGTGTCCCTTTCCAAGTGCCACAGGAATCCTGGGACTCCTATCAAGTTTCACGAGGAGTCAGGCATCGTCTCCTTTGGAGGCACTGATCTCCGCGTACCTCTGGAGTTTTCAAAGGATGTGAGGCCTCCGGTCGCGATGAGGTGGGGAACTAGGTCTTTCTCTGTGGTCTCCACAGGGGATTCAGACATCCTTTCGTCCTGGGAGATGCAAGACGAGCCTGCATTGAAGTCATTGCAGGGATATCCGGCCTTATTTCGAGTCAGGGCATCGCGCTGTCCATTCCACTTGAGGCCGCAAACTCAGGGTCCCTCTCACATACCTAGAGCTGAGAGAAGCCTCCTCTTGAGGTGCTTGTGGTAAGGTGGTATTCCTCAGGAGTCGAAGCCAGGGACTAACCTCTCATCTCGTGTTGATTCTTGGTCCACGGAGCTCTTTCGTGTTGCTACAGTGACCTCAGGATCCCTCTAGCCTTGAAACAGTGTTCTTGGGGTTTCTCTGGAGTGCCATCAAGGAAATCAAGGCTCCTTTCATGTGTGATGTGCAAGACGGAATTGCTCTGCACGCAGCGCAGGGGAATCGGGCCTCATTTTGCGGAGAGGGGGAAGTCTCATGGTTTTTCTCGAGCTGCGGCGGGAACCTGGGGTATATTCTCGAGTTCCGACGGGGATGGCCCTTCCACACACGTGTGTGTTCAGCCATGTCAGGACTCCTACCTAGTTGCGAGGGACAACTCGGGATTCTCCTCGAGGCTTTGCAGGGCAATTGGGACGCCTCTCCAGCTGAGACGGGAGACCAAGGGTCCCTTTCCACGTGCCACAGGAATCCTGGGTCTCCTATCAAGTTTCACGAGGAGTCAGGCATCGTCTCCTTTGGAGGCACTGATCTCCGCATACCTCTGGAGTTTTCAAAGGATTTGAGGCCTCCTGCCGCGATGAGGTGGGGAACTAGGTCTTTCTCTGTGGTCTCCACAGGGGATTCAGACACCCTTTCGTCTTGGGAGATGCAAGACGAGGCTGCATTTCAGTCACTGCAGGAATATCCGGCCTTATTTCGAGTCAGGGCATCGCGGTGTCCATTCCACTTGAGGCCGCAAACTCAGGGTCCCTCTCACATACCTAGACCTGAGAGAAGCCTCCTCTTGAGGTGCTTGTGGTAAGGTGGTATTCCTCTGGAGTCGAAGCCAGGGACTAACCTCTCATCTCGAGTTGATTTTTGGTCCACGGAGCTCTTTCGTGTTGCTACAGTGACCTCAGGATCCCTCTAGCCTTGAAACAGTGTTCTTGGGGTTTCTCTGGAGTGCCATGAAGGAAATCAAGGCTCCTTTCTTGTGTGATGTGCAACACAGAATTGGTCTGCACGCAGTGCAGGGGAATCGGGCCTCATCTCGCGGCGAGGGGAAATCTCATGGTTTTTCTCGAGTTGCGGTGGGAACCTGGGGTATATTCTCGAGTTACGACGGGGATGGCCCTTCCACACACGTGTTTGTTCAGCCACGTCAGGACTCTTGCCTAGTTGCGAGACACATCTCGGGATTCTCTTCGAGGCTTGGCAAGGCAATTGGGACGGCTCTCCAGCTGAGGCGGGAGACCAAGGGTCCCTTTCCACGTGCCACAGGAATCCTGGGACTCCTATCAAGTTTCACGAGGAGTCAGGCATCGTCTCCTTTGGAGGCACTGATCTCCGCGTACATCCGGAGTTTTCAAAGGATGTGAGGCCTCCGGTCGCGATGAGGTGGGGAAGTAGGTCTTTCTCTGTGGTCTCCACAGGGGATTCAGACATCCTTTCATCTTGGGAGATGCAAGACGAGCCTGCATTCAAGTCACTGCAGGGATATCCAGCCTTATTTCGCGTCAGGGCATCGCGGTGTCCATTCCACTTGAGGCCGCAAACTCAGGGTCCCTCTCACATACCTAGAGCTGAGAGAAGCCTCCTCTTGAGGTGCTTGTGGTAAGGTGGTATTCCTCAGGAGTCGAAGCCAGGGACTAACCTCTCATCTCGTGTTGATTCTTGGTCCACGGAGCTCTTTCGTGTTGCTACAGTGACCTCAGGATCCCTCTAGCCTTGAAACAGTGTTCTTGGGGTTTCTCTGGAGTGCCATCAAGGAAATCAAGGCTCCTTTCATGTGTGATGTGCAACACGGAATTGCTCTGCACGCAGTGCAGGGGAATCGGGCCTCATCTCGCGGCGAGGGGGAAGTCTCATGGTTTTTCTCGAGTTGCGGCGGGAACCTGGGTATATTCTCGAGTTACGACGGGGATGGCCCTTCCACCCACGTGTTTCTTCAGCGACGCCAGGACTCCTGTCTAGTAGCGACGGACAACTCGGGATTCTCCTCGAGGCTTTGCAGGGCAATTGGGACGCCTCTCCACCTGAGACGGGAGACCAAGGGTCCCTTTCCACGTGCCACAGGAATCCTGGGTCTCCTATCAAGTTTCACGAGGAGTCAGGCATCGTCTCCTTTGGAGGCACTGATCTCCGCATACCTCTGGAGTTTTCAAAGGATTTGAGGCCTCCTGTCGCGAAGAGGTGGGGACTAGGTCTTTCTCTGTGGTCTCCACAGGGGATTCAGACACCCTTTCGTCTTGGGAGATGCAAGACGAGCCTGCATTCCAGTCACTGCAGGGATATCCGGCCTTATTTCGAGTCAGGGCATCGCGGTGTCCATTCCACTTGAGGCCGCAAACTCAGGGTCCCTCTCACATACCTAGAGCTGAGAGAAGCCTCCTCTTGAGGTGCTTGTGTTAAAGTGGTATTCCTCTGGAGTCGAAGCCAGGGACTAACCTCTCATCTCGAGTTGATTTTTGGCCCACGGAGCTCTTTCGTGTTGCTACAGTGACCTCAGGATCCCTCTAGCCTTGAAACAGTGTTCTTGGGGTTTCTCTGGAGTGCCATCAAGGAAATCAAGGCTCCTTTCATGTGTGATGTGCAACACGGAATTGCTCTGCTCACAGTGTAGGGGAATCGGGCCTCATCTCGCGGCGAGGGGGAAGTCTCATGGTTTTTCTCGAGTTGCGGCGGGAACCTGGGGTATATTCTCGAGTTACGACGGGGATGGCCCTTCCACCCACGTGTTTCTTCAGCGACGTCAGGACTCCTGCCTAGTTGCGAGGGACAACTCTGGATTCTCCTCGAGGCTTGGCAGGGCAATTGGGACGCCTCTCCAGCTGAGGTGGGAGACCAAGTGTCCCTTTCCACGTGCCACAGGAATCCTGGGACTCCTATCAAGTTTCACGAGGAGTCAGGCATCGTCTCCTTTGGAGGCACTGATCTCCGCGTACCTCTGGAGTTTTCAAAGGATGTGAGGCCTCCGGTCGCGATGAGGTGGGGAACTAGGTCTTTCTCTGTGGTCTCCACAGGGGATTCAGACATCCTTTCATCTTGGGAGATGCAAGACGAGCCTGCATTGAAGTCATTGCAGGGATATCCGGCCTTATTTCGAGTCAGGGCATCGCGCTGTCCATTCCACTTGAGGCCGCAAACTCAGGGTCCCTCTCACATACCTAGAGCTGAGAGAAGCCTCCTCTTGAGGTGCTTGTGGTAAGGTGGTATTCCTCAGGAGTCGAAGCCAGGGACTAACCTCTCATCTCGTGTTGATTCTTGGTCCATGGAGCTCTTTCGTGTTGCTACAGTGACCTCAGGATCCCTCTAGCCTTGAAACAGTGTTCTTGGGGTTTCTCTGGAGTGCCATCAAGGAAATCAAGGCTCCTTTCATGTGTGATGTGCAAGACGGAATTGCTCTGCACGCAGCGCAGGGGAATCGGGCCTCATTTTGCGGAGAGGGGGAAGTCTCATGGTTTTTCTCGAGCTGCGGCGGGAACCTGGGGTATATTCTCGAGTTCCGACGGGGATGGCCCTTCCACACACGTGTGTGTTCAGCCATGTCAGGACTCCTACCTAGTTGCGAGGGACAACTCGGGATTCTCCTCGAGGCTTGGCAGGGCAATTGGGACGCCTCTCCAGCTGAGACGGGAGACCAAGGGTCCCTTTCCACGTGCCACAGGAATCCTGGGTCTCCTATCAAGTTTCACGAGGAGTCAGGCATCGTCTCCTTTGGAGGCACTGATCTCCGCATACCTCTGGAGTTTTCAAAGGATTTGAGGCCTCCTGCCGCGATGAGGTGGGGAACTAGGTCTTTCTCTGTGGTCTCCACAGGGGATTCAGACACCCTTTCGTCTTGGGAGATGCAAGACGAGCCTGCATTTCAGTCACTGCAGGAATATCCGGCCTTATTTCGTGTCAGGGCATCGCGGTGTCCATTCCACTTGAGGCCACAAACTCAGGGTCCCTCTCACATACCTAGACCTGAGAGAAGCCTCCTCTTGAGGTGCTTGTGGTAAGGTGGTATTCCTCTGGAGTCGAAGCCAGGGACTAACCTCTCATCTCGAGTTGATTTTTGGTCCACGGAGCTCTTTCGTGTTGCTACAGTGACCTCAGGATCCCTCTAGCCTTGAAACAGTGTTCTTGGGGTTTCTCTGGAGTGCCATGAAGGAAATCAAGGCTCCTTTCTTGTGTGATGTGCAACACAGAATTGGTCTGCACGCAGTGCAGGGGAATCGGGCCTCATCTCGCGGCGAGGGGAAATCTCATGGTTTTTCTCGAGTTGCGGTGGGAACCTGGGGTATATTCTCGAGTTACGACGGGGATGGCCCTTCCACACACGTGTTTGTTCAGCCACGTCAGGACTCTTGCCTAGTTGCGAGACACATCTCGGGATTCTCTTCGAGGCTTGGCAAGGCAATTGGGACGGCTCTCCAGCTGAGGCGGGAGACCAAGGGTCCCTTTCCACGTGCCACAGGAATCCTGGGACTCCTATCAAGTTTCACGAGGAGTCAGGCATCGTCTCCTTTGGAGGCACTGATCTCCGCGTACATCCGGAGTTTTCAAAGGATGTGAGGCCTCCGGTCGCGATGAGGTGGGGAACTAGGTCTTTCTCTGTGGTCTCCACAGGGGATTCAGACACCCTTTCGTCTTGGGAGATGCAAGACGAGCCTGCATTCCAGTCACTGCAGGGATATCCGGCCTTATTTCGAGTCAGGGCATCGCGGTGTCCATTCCACTTGAGGCCGCAAACTCAGGGTCCCTCTCACATACCTAGAGCTGAGAGAAGCCTCCTCTTGAGGTGCTTGTGTTAAAGTGGTATTCCTCTGGAGTCGAAGCCAGGGACTAACCTCTCATCTCGAGTTGATTTTTGGCCCACGGAGCTCTTTCGTGTTGCTACAGTGACCTCAGGATCCCTCTAACCTTGAAACAGTGTTCTTGGGGTTTCTCTGGAGTGCCATCAAGGAAATCAAGGCTCCTTTCATGTGTGATGTGCAACACGGAATTGCTCTGCACGCAGTGCAGGGGAATCGGGCCTCATCTCGCGGCGAGGGGGAAGTCTCATGGTTTTTCTCGAGTTGCGGCGGGAACCTGGGGTATATTCTCGAGTTACGACGGGGATGGCCCTTCCACACACGTGTTTTTTCAGCCACGTCAGGACTCCTGCCTAGTTGGGAGGGACAACTCGGGATTCTCCTCGAGGCTTTGCAGGGCAATTGGGACGCCTCTCCAGCTGAGGCGGGAGACCAAGTGTCCCTTTCCAAGTGCCACAGGAATCCTGGGACTCCTATCAATTTTCAGGAGGAGTCAGGCATCGTCTCCTTTGGAGGCACTGATCTCCGCGTACCTCTGGAGTTTTCAAAGGATGTGAGGCTATCGGTCGCGATGAGGTGGGGAACTAAGTCTTTCTCTGTGCTTTCCACAGGGGATTCAGACATCCTTTCGTCCTGGGAGATGCAAGACGAGCCTGCATTGAAGTCACTGCAGGGATATCCGGCCTTATTTCGAGTCAGGGCATCGCGGTGTCCATTCCACTTGAGGCCGCAAACTCAGGGTCCCTCTCACATACCTAGAGCTGAGAGAAGCCATCTCTTGAGGTGCTTGTGGTAAGGTGGTATTCCTCGGGAGTCGAAGCCAGGGACTAACCTCTCATCTCGTGTTGATTCTTGGTCCACGGAGCTCTTTCGTGTTGCTACAGTGACCTCAGGATCCCTCTAGCCTTGAAACAGTGTTCTTGGGGTTTCTCTGGAGTGCCATCAAGGAAATCAAGGCTCCTTTCATGTGTGATGTGCAACACAGAATTGCTCTGCACGCAGTACAGGGGAATCGGGCCTCATCTCGCGGCGAGGGGGAAGTCTCATGGTTTTTCTCGAGTTGCGGCGGGAACCTGGTGTATATTCTCGAGTTACGACGGGGATGGCCCTTCCACTCACGTGTTTGTTCAGCCACGTCAGGACTCTTGCCTAGTTGCGAGACACAACTCGGGATTCTCCTCGAGGCTTGGCAAGGCAATTGGGACGCCTCTCCAGCTGAGGCGGGAGACCAAGGGTCCCTTACCACGTGCCACAGGTATCCTGGGACGACTATCAAGTTTCACGAGGAGTCAGGCATCGTCTCCTTTGGAGGCACTGATCTCCGCGTACCTCTGGAGTTTTCAAAGGATGTGAGGCCTCCGGTCGCGATGAGGTGGGGAACTAGGTGTTTCTCTGTGGTCTCCACAGGGGATTCAGACATCCTTTCATCTTGGGAGATGCAAGACGAGCCTGCATTCAAGTCACTGCAGGGATATCCAGCCTTATTTCGCGTCAGGGCATCGCGGTGTCCATTCCACTTGAGGCCGCAAACTCAGGGTCCCTCTCACATACCTAGAGCTGAGAGAAGCCTCCTCTTCAGGTGCTTGTGGTAAGGTGGTATTCCTCTGGAGTCGAAGCCAGGGACTAACCTCTCATCTCGAGTTGATTTTTGGCCCACGGAGCTCTTTCGTGTTGCTACAGTGACCTCAGGATCCCTCTAGCCTTGAAACAGTGTTCTTGGGGTTTCTCTGGAGTGTCATCAAGGAAATCAAGGCTCCTTTCATGTGTGATGTGCAACACGGAATTGCTCTGCACGCAGTGCAGGGGAATCGGGCCTCATCTCGCGGCGAGGGGGAAGTCTCATGGTTTTTCTCGAGTTGCGGCGGGAACCTGGGGTATATTCTCGAGTTACGACGGGGATGGCCCTTCCACCCACGTGTTTCTTCAGCGACGTCAGGACTCCTGCCTAGTTGCGAGACACAACTCTGGATTCTCCTCGAGGCTTGGCAGGGCAATTGGGACGCCTCTCCAGCTGAGGCGGGAGACCAAGTGTCCCTTTCCAAGTGCCACAGGAATCCTGGCACTCCTATCAAGTTTCACGAGGAGTCAAGCATCGTCTCCTTTGGAGGCACTGATCTCCGCATACCTCTGGAGTTTTCAAAGGATGTGAGGCTATCGGTCGCGATGAGGTGGGCAACTAAGTCTTTCTCTGTGCTTTCCACAGGGGATTCAGACATCCTTTCGTCCTGGGAGATGCAAGACGAGCCTGCATTGAAGTCACTGCAGGGATATCCGGCCTTATTTCGAGTCAGGGCATCGCGGTGTCCATTCCACTTGAGACCGCAAACTCAGGGTCCCTCTCACATATCTAGAGCTGAGAGAAGCCTCCTCTTGAGGTGCTTGTGGTAAGGTGGTATTCCTCTGGAGACGAATCCAGGGACTAACCTCTCTTTTCGATTTGATTTTTGGTCCACAGAGTTCTTTCGTGTTGCTACAGTGACCTCAGGATCCCTCTAGCCTTGAAACAGTGTTCTTGGGGTTTCTCTGCAGTGCCATCAAGGAAATCAAGGCTCCTTTCATGTGTGATGTGCAACACGGAATTGCTCTGCACGCAGTGCATGGGAATCGGGCTTCATCTCGCGGCGAGGGGGAAGTCTCATGGTTTTTCTCGAGTTGCGGCGGGAACCTGGGGTATATTGTCGAGTTACGACGGGGATGGCCCTTCCACACACGTGTGTGTTCAGCCACGTCAGGACTCCTGCCTAGTTGCGAGGGACAACTCGGGATTCTCCTCGAGGCGTTGCAGGGCAATTGGGACGCCTCTCCAGCTGAGACGGGAGACCAAGGGTCCCTTTCCACGTGCCACAGGAATGCTGGGTCTCCTATCAAGATTCAAGAGGAGTCAGGCATCGTCTCCTTTGGAGGCACTGATCTCCGCATACCTCTGGAGTTTTCAAAGGATTTGAGGCCTCCTGTCGCGATGAGGTGGGGAACTAGGTCTTTCTCTGTGGTCTCCACAGGGGATTCAGACACCCTTTCGTCTTGGGAGATGCAAGACGAGCCTGCATTCAAGTCACTGCAGGGATATCCGGCCTTATTTCGAGTCAGGGCATCGCGGTGTCCATTCCACTTGAGGCCGCAAACTCAGGGTCCCTCTCACATACCTAGAGCTGAGAGAAGCCTCCTCTTGAGGTGCTTGTGGTAAGGTGGTATTCCTCTGGAGTCGAAGCCAGGGACTAACCTCTCATCTCGTGTTGATTCTTGGTCCACGGAGCTCTTTCGTGTTTCTACAGTGACCTCAGGATCCCTCTAGCCTTGAAACAGTGTTCTTGGGGTTTCTCTGGAGTGCCATGAAGGAAATCAAGGCTCCTTTCATGTGTGAACACGGAATTGCTCTGCACGCAGTGCAGGGGAATCGGGCCTCATCTCGCGGCGAGGGGGAAGTCTCATGGTTTTTCTCGAATTGCGGCGGGAACCTGGGGTATATTCTCGAGTTACGACGGGGATGGCCCTTCCACTCACGTGTTTGTTCAGCCACGTCAGGACTCTTGCCTAGGTGCGAGACACAACTCGGGATTCTCCTCGAGGCTTGGCAAGGCAATTGGGACGGCTCTCCAGCTGAGGCGGGAGACCAAGGGTCCCTTTCCACGTGCCACAGGTATCCTGGGACTCCTATCAAGTTTCACGAGGAGTCAGGCATCGTCTCCTTTGGAGGCACTGATCTCCGCGTACCTCTGGAGTTTTCAAAGGATGTGAGGCCTCCGGTCGCGATGAGGTGGGGAACTAGGTCTTTTTCTGTGGTCTCCACAGGGGATTCAGACATCCTTTCTTCTTGGGAGATGCAAGACGAGCCTGCATTCAAGTCACTGCAGGGATATCCAGCCTTATTTCGCGTCAGGGCATCGCGGTGTCCATTCCACTTGAGGCCGCAAACTCAGGGTCCCTCTCACATACCTAGAGCTGAGAGAAGCCTCCTCTTGAGGTGCTTGTGGTTAGGTGGTATTCTTCAGGAGTCGAAGCCAGGGACTAACCTCTCATCTCGTGTTGATTCTTGGTCCACGGAGCTCTTTCGTGTTGCTACAGTGACCTCAGGATCCCTCTAGCCTTGAAACAGTGTTCTTGGGGTTTCTCTGGAGTGCCATCAAGGAAATCAAGGCTCCTTTCATGTGTGATGTGCAACACGGAATTGCTCTGCACGCAGTGCAGGGGAATCGGGCCTCATCTCGCGGCGAGGGGGAAGTCTCATGGTTTTTCTCGAGTTGCGGCGGGAACCTGGGTATATTCTCGAGTTACGACGGGGATGGCCCTTCCACCCACGTGTTTCTTCAGCGACGCCAGGACTCCTGTCTAGTAGCGACGGACAACTCGGGATTCTCCTCGAGGCTTTGCAGGGCAATTGGGACGCCTCTCCACCTGAGACGGGAGACCAAGGGTCCCTTTCCACGTGCCACAGGAATCCTGGGTCTCCTATCAAGTTTCACGAGGAGTCAGGCATCGTCTCCTTTGGAGGCACTGATCTCCGCATACCTCTGGAGTTTTCAAAGGATTTGAGGCCTCCTGTCGCGATGAGGTGGGGAACTAGGTCTTTCTCTGTGGTCTCCACAGGGGATTCAGACACCCTTTCATCTTGGGAGATGCAAGACGAGCCTGCGTTCCAGTCACTGCAGGGATATCCGGCCTTATTTCGAGTCAGGGCATCGCGGTGTCCATTCCACTTGAGGCCGCAAACTCAGGGTCCCTCTCACATACCTAGAGCTGAGAGAAGCCTCCTCTTGAGGTGCTTGTGTTAAAGTGGTATTCCTCTGGAGTCGAAGCCAGGGACTAACCTCTCATCTCGAGTTGATTTTTGGCCCACGGAGCTCTTTCGTGTTGCTACAGTGACCTCAGGATCCCTCTAACCTTGAAACAGTGTTCTTGGGGTTTCTCTGGAGTGCCATCAAGGAAATCAAGGCTCCTTTCATGTGTGAACACGGAATTGCTCTGCACGCAGTGCAGGGGAATCGGGCCTCATCTCGCAGCGAGGGGGAAGTCTCATGGTTTTTCTCGAGTTGCGGCGGGAACCTGGGGTATATTCTCGAGTTACGACGGGGATGGCCCTTCCACACACGTGTTTTTTCAGCCACGTCAGGACTCCTGCCTAGTTGGGAGGGACAACTCGGGATTCTCCTCGAGGCTTTGCAGGGCAATTGGGACGCCTCTCCAGCTGAGGCGGGAGACCAAGTGTCCCTTTCCAAGTGCCACAGGAATCCTGGGACTCCTATCAATTTTCAGGAGGAGTCAGGCATCGTCTCCTTTGGAGGCACTGATCTCCGCGTACCTCTGGAGTTTTCAAAGGATGTGAGGCTATCGGTCGCGATGAGGTGGGGAACTAAGTCTTTCTCTGTGCTTTCCACAGGGGATTCAGACATCCTTTCGTCCTGGGAGATGCAAGAGGAGCCTGCATTGAAGTCACTGCAGGGATATCCGGCCTTATTTCGAGTCAGGGCATCGCGGTGTCCATTCCACTTGAGGCCGCAAACTCAGGGTCCCTCTCACATACCTAGAGCTGAGAGAAGCCATCTCTTGAGGTGCTTGTGGTAAGGTGGTATTCCTCGGGAGTCGAAGCCAGGGACTAACCTCTCATCTCGTGTTGATTCTTGGTCCACGGAGCTCTTTCGTGTTGCTACAGTGACCTCAGGATCCCTCTAGCCTTGAAACAGTGTTCTTGGGGTTTCTCTGGAGTGCCATCAAGGAAATCAAGGCTCCTTTCATGTGTGATGTGCAACACAGAATTGCTCTGCACGCAGTACAGGGGAATCGGGCCTCATCTCGCGGCGAGGGGGAAGTCTCATGGTTTTTCTCGAGTTGCGGCGGGAACCTGGTGTATATTCTCGAGTTACGACGGGGATGGCCCTTCCACTCACGTGTTTGTTCAGCCACGTCAGGACTCTTGCCTAGGTGCGAGACACAACTCGGGATTCTCCTCGAGGCTTGGCAAGGCAATTGGGACGCCTCTCCAGCTGAGGCGGGAGACCAAGGGTCCCTTTCCACGTGCCACAGGTATCCTGGGACGACTATCAAGTTTCACGAGGAGTCAGGCATCGTCTCCTTTGGAGGCACTGATCTCCGCGTACCTCTGGAGTTTTCAAAGGATGTGAGGCCTCCGGTCGCGATGAGGTGGGGAACTAGGTGTTTCTCTGTGGTCTCCACAGGGGATTCAGACATCCTTTCATCTTGGGAGATGCAAGACGAGCCTGCATTCAAGTCACTGCAGGGATATCCAGCCTTATTTCGCGTCAGGGCATCGCGGTGTCCATTCCACTTGAGGCCGCAAACTCAGGGTCCCTCTCACATACCTAGAGCTGAGAGAAGCCTCCTCTTCAGGTGCTTGTGGTAAGGTGGTATTCCTCTGGAGTCGAAGCCAGGGACTAACCTCTCATCTCGAGTTGATTTTTGGCCCACGGAGCTCTTTCGTGTTGCTACAGTGACCTCAGGATCCCTCTAGCCTTGAAACAGTGTTCTTGGGGTTTCTCTGGAGTGTCATCAAGGAAATCAAGGCTCCTTTCATGTGTGATGTGCAACACGGAATTGCTCTGCACGCAGTGCAGGGGAATCGGGCCTCATCTCGCGGCGAGGGGGAAGTCTCATGGTTTTTCTCGAGTTGCGGCGGGAACCTGGGGTATATTCTCGAGTTACGACGGGGATGGCCCTTCCACCCACGTGTTTCTTCAGCGACGTCAGGACTCCTGCCTAGTTGCGAGACACAACTCTGGATTCTCCTCGAGGCTTGGCAGGGCAATTGGGACGCCTCTCCAGCTGAGGCGGGAGACCAAGTGTCCCTTTCCAAGTGCCACAGGAATCCTGGCACTCCTATCAAGTTTCAAGAGGAGTCAAGCATCGTCTCCTTTGGAGGCACTGATCTCCGCATACCTCTGGAGTTTTCAAAGGATGTGAGGCTATCGGTCGCGATGAGGTGGGGAACTAAGTCTTTCTCTGTGCTTTCCACAGGGGATTCAGACATCCTTTCGTCCTGGGAGATGCAAGACGAGCCTGCATTCCAGTCACTGCAGGGATATCCGGCCTTATTTCGAGTCAGGGCATCGCGGTGTCCATTCCACTTGAGGCCGCAAACTCAGGGTCCCTCTCACATACCTAGAGCTGAGAGAAGCCTCCTCTTGAGGTGCTTGTGGTAAGGTGGTATTCCTCTGGAGTCGAAGCCAGGGACTAACCTCTCATCTCGTGTTGATTCTTGGTCCACGGAGCTCTTTCGTGTTGCTACAGTGACCTCAGGATCCCTCTAGCCTTGAAACAGTGTTCTTGGGGTTTCTCTGGAGTGCCATGAAGGAAATCAAGGCTCCTTTCATGTGTGAACACGGAATTGCTCTGCACGCAGTGCAGGGGAATCGGGCCTCATCTCGCGGCGAGGGGGAAGTCTCATGGTTTTTCTCGAGTTGCGGCGGGAACCTGGGGTATATTCTCGAGTTACGACGGGGATGGCCCTTCCACTCACGTGTTTGTTCAGCCACGTCAGGACTCTTGCCTAGGTGCGAGACACAACTCGGGATTCTCCTCGAGGCTTGGCAAGGCAATTGGGACGGCTCTCCAGCTGAGGCGGGAGACCAAGGGTCCCTTTCCACGTGCCACAGGTATCCTGGGACTCCTATCAAGTTTCACGAGGAGTCAGGCATCGTCTCCTTTGGAGGCACTGATCTCCGCGTACCTCTGGAGTTTTCAAAGGATGTGAGGCCTCCTGTCGCGATGAGGTGGGGAACTAGGTCTTTCTCTGTGGTCTCCACAGGGGATTCAGACACCCTTTCATCTTGGGAGATGCAAGACGAGCCTGCATTCAAGTCACTGCAGGGATATCCAGCCTTATTTCGCGTCAGGGCATCGCGGTGTCCATTCCACTTGAGGCCGCAAACTCAGGGTCCCTCTCACATACCTAGAGCTGAGAGAAGCCTCCTCTTGAGGTGCTTGTGGTAAGGTGGTATTCCTCTGGAGTCGAAGCCAGGGACTAACCTCTCATCTCGAGTTGAATTTTGGCCCACGGAGCTCTTTCGTGTTGCTACAGTGACCTCAGGATCCCTCTAGCCTTGAAACAGTGTTCTTGGGGTTTCTCTGCAGTGCCATCAAGGAAATCAAGGCTCCTTTCATGTGTGATGTGCAACACGGAATTGCTCTGCACGCAGTGCAGGGGAATCGGGCCTCATCTCGCGGCGAGGGGGAAGTCTCATGGTTTTTCTCGAGTTGCGGCGGGAACCTGGGGTATATTCTCGAGTTACGACGGGGATGGCCCTTCCACCCACGTGTTTCTTCAGCGACGTCAGGACTCCTGCCTAGTTGCGAGGGACAACTCGGGATTCTCCTCGAGGCTTGGCAGGGCAATTGGGACGCCTCTCCAGCTGAGGCGGGAGACCAAGTGTCCCTTTCCAAGTGCCACAGGAATCCTGGGACTCCTATCAAGTTTCACAATGAGTCAGGCATCATCTCCTTTGGAGGCACTGATCTCCGCATACCTCTGGAGTTTTCAACGGATGTGAGGCTATCGGTCGCGATGAGGTGGGGAACTAAGTCTTTCTCTGTGCTTTCCACAGGGGATTCAGACATCCTTTCGTCCTGGGAGATGCAAGACGAGCCTGCATTGAAGTCACTTCAGGGATATCCGGCCTTATTTCGAGTCAGGGCATCGCGGTGTCCATTCCACTTGAGGCCGCAAACTCAGGGTCCCTCTCACATACCTAGAGCTGAGAGAAGCCTCCTCTTGAGGTGCTTGTGGTAAGGTGGTATTCCTCTGGAGACGAATCCAGGGACTAACCTTTCTTTTCGAGTTGACTTTTGGTCCACAGAGTTCTTTCGTGTTGCTACAGTGACCTCAGGATCCCTCTAGCCTTGAAACAGTGTTCTTGGGGTTTCTCTGGAGTGCCATCAAGGAAATCAAGGCTCCTTTCTTGTGTGATGTGCAACACGGAATTGCTCTGCACGCAGTGCAGGGGAATCGGGCTTCATCTCGCGGCGAGGGGGAAGTCTCATGGTTTTTCTCGAGTTGCGGCGGGAACCTGGGGTATATTCTCGAGTTACGACGGGGATGGCCCTTCCACACACGTGTGTGTTCAGCCATGTCAGGACTCCTGCCTAGTTGCGAGGGACAACTCTGGATTCTCCTCGAGGCTTTGCAGGGCAATTGGGACGCCTCTCCAGCTGAGGCGGGAGACCAAGCGTCCCTTTCCACTTGCCACAGGAATCCTGGGTCTCCTATCAAGATTCAAGAGGAGTCAGGCATCGTCTCCTTTGGAGGCACTGATCTCCGCATACCTCTGGAGTTTTCAAAGGATTTGAGGCCTCCTGTCGCGATGAGGTGGGGAACTAGGTGTTTCTCTGTGGTCTCCACAGGGGATTCAGACACCCTTTCGTCTTGGGAGATTCAAGACGAGCCTGCATTCCAGTCACTGCAGGGATATCCGGCCTTATTTCGAGTCAGGGCATCGCGGTGTCCATTCCACTTGAGGCCGCAAACTCAGGGTCCCTCTCACATACCTAGAGCTGAGAGAAGCCTCCTCTTGAGGTGCTTGTGGTAAGGTGGTATTCCTCTAGAGACGAATCCAGGGACTAACCTCTCTTTTCGAGTTGATTTTTGGTCCACAGAGTTCTTTCGTGTTGCTACAGTGACCTCAGGATCCCTCTATCCTTGAAACAGTGTTCTTGGGGTTTCTCTGGAGTGCCATCAAGGAAATCAAGGCTCCTTTCATGTGTGAACACGGAATTGCTCTGCACGCAGTGCAGGGGAATCGGGCCTCATCTCGCGGCGAGGGGGAAGTCTCATGGTTTTTCTCGAGTTGCGGCGGGAACCTGGGGTATATTCTCGAGTTACGACGGGGATGGCCCTTCCACCCACGTGTTTCTTCAGCGACGTCAGGACTCCTGCCTAGTTGCGAGGGACAACTCTGGATTCTCCTCGAGGCTTGGCAGGGCAATTGGGACGCCTCTCCAGCTGAGGCGGGAGACCAAGTGTCCCTTTCCAAGTGCCACAGGAATCCTGGGACTCCTATCAAGTTTCACGACGAGTCAGGCATCATCTCCTTTGGAGGCACTGATCTCCACATACCTCTGGAGTTTTCAACGGATGTGAGGCTATCGGTCGCGATGAGGTGGGGAACTAAGTCTTTCTCTGTGCTTTCCACAGGGGATTCAGACATCCTTTCGTCCTGGGAGATGCAAGACGAGCCTGCATTGAAGTCACTGCAGGGATATCCGGCCTTATTTCGAGTCAGGGCATCGCGGTGTCCATTCCTCTTGAGGCCGCAAACTCAGGGTCCCTCTCACATACCTAGAGCTGAGAGAAGCCTCCTCTTGAGGTGCTTGTGGTTAGGTGGTATTCCTCTGGAGACGAATCCAGGGACTAACCTTTCTTTTCGAGTTGACTTTTGGTCCACAGAGTTCTTTCCTGTTGCTACAGTGACCTCAGGATCCCTCTAGCCTTGAAACAGTGTTCTTGGGGTTTCTCTGGAGTGCCATCAAGGAAATCAAGGCTCCTTTCTTGTGTGATGTGCAACACGGAATTGCTCTGCACGCAGTGCAGGGGAATCGGGCTTCATCTCGCGGCGAGGGGGAAGTCTCATGGTTTTTCTCGAGTTGCGGCGGGAACCTGGGGTATATTCTCGAGTTACGACGGGGATGGCCCTTCCACACACGTGTGTGTTCAGCCATGTCAGGACTCCTGCCTAGTTGCGAGGGACAACTCTGGATTCTCCTCGAGGCTTTGCAGGGCAATTGGGACGCCTCTCCAGCTGAGGCGGGAGACCAAGGGTCCCTTTCCACTTGCCACAGGAATCCTGGGTCTCCTATCAAGATTCAAGAGGATTCAGGCATCGTCTCCTTTGGAGGCACTGATCTCCGCATACCTCTGGAGTTTTCAAAGGATTTGAGGCCTCCTGTCGCGATGAGGTGGGGAACTAGGTCTTTCTCTGTGGTCTCCACAGGGGATTCAGACACCCTTTCGTCTTGGGAGATGCAAGACGAGCCTGCATTCCAGTCCCTGCAGGGATATCCGGCCTTATTTCGAGGCAGGGCATCGCGGTGTCCATTCCACTTGAGGCCGCAAACTCAGGGTCCCTCTCACATACCTAGAGCTGAGAGAAGCCTCCTCTTGAGGTGCTTGTGGTAAGGTGGTATTCCTCTGGAGACGAATCCAGGGACTAACCTCTCTTTTCGAGTTGATTTTTGGTCCACAGAGTTCTTTCGTGTTGCTACAGTGACCTCAGGATCCCTCTATCCTTGAAACAGTGTTCTTGGGGTTTCTCTGGAGTGCCATCAAGGAAATCAAGGCTCCTTTCATGTGTGAACACGGAATTGCTCTGCACGCAGTGCAGGGGAATCGGGCCTCATCTCGCGGCGAGGGGGAAGTCTCATGGTTTTTCTCGAGTTGCGGCGGGAACCTGGGGTATATTCTCGAGTTACGACGGGGATGGCCCTTCCACACACGTGTTTGTTCAGCCACGTCAGGACTCTTGCCTAGTTGTGAGACACAACTCGGGATTCTCCTCGAGGCTTGGCAAGGCAATTGGGACGCCTCTCCAGCTGAGGCGGGAGACCAAGGGTCCCTTTCCACGTGCCACAGGAATCCTGGGACTCCTATCAAGTTTCACGAGGAGTCAGGCATCGTCTCCTTTGGAGGCACTGATCTCCGCATACCTCTGGAGTTTTCAAAGGATGTGAGGCCTCCGGTCGCGATGAGGTGGGGAACTAGGTCTTTCTCTGTGGTCTCCACAGGGGATTCAGACATCCTTTCATCTTGGGAGATGCAAGATGAGCCTGCATTGAAGTCACTGCAGGGATATCCAGCCTTATTTCGCGTCAGGGCATCGCGGTGTCCATTCCACTTGAGGCCGCAAACTCAGGGTCCCTCTCACATACCTAGAGCTGAGAGAAGCCTCCTCTTGAGGTGCTTGTGGTAAGGTGGTATTCCTCAGGAGTCGAAGCCAGGGACTAACCTCTCATCTCGTGTTGATTCTTGGTCCACGGAGCTCTTTCGTGTTGCTACAGTGACCTCAGGATCCCTCTAGCCTTGAAACAGTGTTCTTGGGGTTTCTCTGGAGTGCCATCAAGGAAATCAAGGCTCCTTTCATGTGTGATGTGCAACACGGAATTGCTCTGCACGCAGTTCAGGGGAATCGGGCCTCATCTCGCGGCGAGGGGGAAGTCTCATGGTTTTTCTCGAGTTGCGGCGGGAACCTGGGGTATATTCTCGAGTTACGACGGGGATGGTCCTTCCACACACGTGTGTTATCAGCCATGTCAGGACTCCTGCCTAGTTGCGAGGGACAACTCTGGATTCTCCTCGAGGCTTTGCAGGGCAATTGGGACGCCTCTCCAGCTGAGACGGGAGACCAAGGGTCCCTTTCCACGTGGCACAGGAATCCTGGGACTCCTATCAATTTTCAGGAGGAGTCAGGCATCGTCTCCTTTGGAGGCACTGATCTCCGCGTACCTCTGGAGTTTTCAAAGGATGTGAGGCTATCGGTCGCGATGAGGTGGGGAACTAAGTCTTTCTCTGTGCTTTCCACAGGGGATTCAGACATCCTTTCGTCCTGGGAGATGCAAGACGAGCCTGCATTGAAGTCACTGCAGGGATATCCGGCCTTATTTCGAGTCAGGGCATCGCGGTGTCCATTCCACTTGAGGCCGCAAACTCAGGGTCCCTCTCACATACCTAGAGCTGAGAGAAGCCATCTCTTGAGGTGCTTGTGGTAAGGTGGTATTCCTCGGGAGTCGAAGCCAGGGACTAACCTCTCATCTCGTGTTGATTCTTGGTCCACGGAGCTCTTTCGTGTTGCTACAGTGACCTCAGGATCCCTCTAGCCTTGAAACAGTGTTCTTGGGGTTTCTCTGGAGTGCCATGAAGGAAATCAAGGCTCCTTTCATGTGTGAACACGGAATTTCTCTGCACGCAGTGCAGGGGAATCGGGCCTCATCTCGCGGCGAGGGGGAAGTCTCATGGTTTTTCTCGAGTTGCGGCGGGAACCTGGGGTATATTCTCGAGTTACGACGGGGATGGCCCTTCCACACACGTGTTTGTTCAGCCACGTCAGGACTCTTGCCTAGGTGCGAGACACAACTCGGGATTCTCCTCGAGGCTTGGCAAGGCAATTGGGACGGCTCTCCAGCTGAGGCGGGAGACCAAGGGTCCCTTTCCACGTGCCACAGGTATCCTGGGACTCCTATCAAGTTTCACGAGGAGTCAGGCATCGTCTCCTTTGGAGGCACTGATCTCCGCGTACCTCTGGAGTTTTCAAAGGATGTGAGGCCTCCGGTCGCGATGAGGTGGGGAACTAGGTCTTTCTCTGTGGTCTCCACAGGGGATTCAGACATCCTTTCATCTTGGGAGATGCAAGACGAGCCTGCATTCAAGTCACTGCAGGGATATCCAGCCTTATTTCGCGTCAGGGCATCGCGGTGTCCATTCCACTTGAGGCCGCAAACTCAGGGTCCCTCTCACATACCTAGAGCTGAGAGAAGCCTCCTCTTGAGGTGCTTGTGGTAAGGTGGTATTCCTCTGGAGTCGAAGCCAGGGACTAACCTCTCATCTCGAGTTGAATTTTGGCCCACGGAGCTCTTTCGTGTTGCTACAGTGACCTCAGGATCCCTCTAGCCTTGAAACAGTGTTCTTGGGGTTTCTCTGCAGTGCCATCAAGGAAATCAAGGCTCCTTTCATGTGTGATGTGCAACACGGAATTGCTCTGCACGCAGTGCAGGGGAATCGGGCCTCATCTCGCGGCGAGGGGGAAGTCTCATGGTTTTTCTCGAGTTGCGGCGGGAACCTGGGGTATATTCTCGAGTTACGACGGGGATGGCCCTTCCACCCACGTGTTTCTTCAGCGACGTCAGGACTCCTGCCTAGTTGCGAGGGACAACTCGGGATTCTCCTCGAGGCTTGGCAGGGCAATTGGGACGCCTCTCCAGCTGAGGCGGGAGACCAAGTGTCCCTTTCCAAGTGCCACAGGAATCCTGGGACTCCTATCAAGTTTCACGATGAGTCAGGCATCATCTCCTTTGGAGGCACTGATCTCCGCATACCTCTGGAGTTTTCAACGGATGTGAGACTATCGGTCGCGATGAGGTGGGGAACTAGGTCTTTCTCTGTGCTTTCCACAGGGGATTCAGACATCCTTTCGTCCTGGGAGATGCAAGACGAGCCTGCATTGAAGTCACTTCAGGGATATCCGGCCTTATTTCGAGTCAGGGCATCGCGGTGTCCATTCCACTTGAGGCCGCAAACTCAGGGTCCCTCTCACATACCTAGAGCTGAGAGAAGCCTCCTCTTGAGGTGCTTGTGGTAAGGTGGTATTCCTCTGGAGACGAATCCAGGGACTAACCTTTCTTTTCGAGTTGACTTTTGGTCCACAGAGTTCTTTCGTGTTGCTACAGTGACCTCAGGATCCCTCTAGCCTTGAAACAGTGTTCTTGGGGTTTCTCTGGAGTGCCATCAAGGAAATCAAGGCTCCTTTCTTGTGTGATGTGCAACACGGAATTGCTCTGCACGCAGTGCAGGGGAATCGGGCTTCATCTCGCGGCGAGGGGGAAGTCTCATGGTTTTTCTCGAGTTGCGGCGGGAACCTGGGGTATATTCTCGAGTTACGACGGGGATGGCCCTTCCACACACGTGTGTGTTCAGCCATGTCAGGACTCCTGCCTAGTTGCGAGGGACAACTCTGGATTCTCCTCGAGGCTTTGCAGGGCAATTGGGACGCCTCTCCAGCTGAGGCGGGAGACCAAGGGTCCCTTTCCACTTGCCACAGGAATCCTGGGTCTCCTATCAAGATTCAAGAGGAGTCAGGCATCGTCTCCTTTGGAGGCACTGATCTCCGCATACCTCTGGAGTTTTCAAAGGATTTGAGGCCTCCTGTCGCGATGAGGTGGGGAACTAGGTCTTTCTCTGTGGTCTCCACAGGGGATTCAGACACCCTTTCGTCTTGGGAGATTCAAGACGAGCCTGCATTCCAGTCACTGCAGGGATATCCGGCCTTATTTCGAGTCAGGGCATCGCGGTGTCCATTCCACTTGAGGCCGCAAACTCAGGGTCCCTCTCACATACCTAGAGCTGAGAGAAGCCTCCTCTTGAGGTGCTTGTGGTAAGGTGGTATTCCTCTAGAGACGAATCCAGGGACTAACCTCTCTTTTCGAGTTGATTTTTGGTCCACAGAGTTCTTTCGTGTTGCTACAGTGACCTCAGGATCCCTCTATCCTTGAAACAGTGTTCTTGGGGTTTCTCTGGAGTGCCATCAAGGAAATCAAGGCTCCTTTCATGTGTGAACACGGAATTGCTCTGCACGCAGTGCAGGGGAATCGGGCCTCATCTCGCGGCGAGGGGGAAGTCTCATGGTTTTTCTCGAGTTGCGGCGGGAACCTGGGGTATATTCTCGAGTTACGACGGGGATGGCCCTTCCACCCACGTGTTTCTTCAGCGACGTCAGGACTCCTGCCTAGTTGCGAGGGACAACTCGGGATTCTCCTCGAGGCTTGGCAGGGCAATTGGGACGCCTCTCCAGCTGAGGCGGGAGACCAAGTGTCCCTTTCCAAGTGCCACAGGAATCCTGGGACTCCTATCAAGTTTCACGACGAGTCAGGCATCATCTCCTTTGGAGGCACTGATCTCCGCATACCTCTGGAGTTTTCAACGGATGTGAGGCTATCGGTCGCGATGAGGTGGGGAACTAAGTCTTTCTCTGTGCTTTCCACAGGGGATTCAGACATCCTTTCGTCCTGGGAGATGCAAGACGAGCCTGCATTGAAGTCACTGCAGGGATATCCGGCCTTATTTCGAGTCAGGGCATCGCGGTGTCCATTCCTCTTGAGGCCGCAAACTCAGGGTCCCTCTCACATACCTAGAGCTGAGAGAAGCCTCCTCTTGAGGTGCTTGTGGTAAGGTGGTATTCCTCTGGAGACGAATCCAGGGACTAACCTTTCTTTTCGAGTTGACTTTTGGTCCACAGAGTTCTTTCGTGTTGCTACAGTGACCTCAGGATCCCTCTAGCCTTGAAACAGTGTTCTTGGGGTTTCTCTGGAGTGCCATCAAGGAAATCAAGGCTCCTTTCTTGTGTGATGTGCAACACGGAATTGCTCTGCACGCAGTGCAGGGGAATCGGGCTTCATCTCGCGGCGAGGGGGAAGTCTCATGGTTTTTCTCGAGTTGCGGCGGGAACCTGGGGTATATTCTCGAGTTACGACGGGGATGGCCCTTCCACACACGTGTGTGTTCAGCCATGTCAGGACTCCTGCCTAGTTGCGAGGGACAACTCTGGATTCTCCTCGAGGCTTTGCAGGGCAATTGGGACGCCTCTCCAGCTGAGGCGGGAGACCAAGGGTCCCTTTCCACTTGCCACAGGAATCCTGGGTCTCCTATCAAGATTCAAGAGGAGTCAGGCATCGTCTCCTTTGGAGGCACTGATCTCCGCATACCTCTGGAGTTTTCAAAGGATTTGAGGCCTCCTGTCGCGATGAGGTGGGGAACTAGGTCTTTCTCTGTGGTCTCCACAGGGGATTCAGACACCCTTTCGTCTTGGGAGATGCAAGACGAGCCTGCATTCCAGTCCCTGCAGGGATATCCGGCCTTATTTCGAGGCAGGGCATCGCGGTGTCCATTCCACTTGAGGCCGCAAACTCAGGGTCCCTCTCACATACCTAGAGCTGAGAGAAGCCTCCTCTTGAGGTGCTTCTGGTAAGGTGGTATTCCTCTGGAGACGAATCCAGGGACTAACCTCTCTTTTCGAGTTGATGTTTGGTCCACAGAGTTCTTTCGTGTTGCTACAGTGACCTCAGGATCCCTCTATCCTTGAAACAGTGTTCTTGGGGTTTCTCTGGAGTGCCATCAAGGAAATCAAGGCTCCTTTCATGTGTGAACACGGAATTGCTCTGCACGCAGTGCAGGGGAATCGGGCCTCATCTCGCGGCGAGGGGGAAGTCTCATGGTTTTTCTCGAGTTGCGGCGGGAACCTGGGGTATATTCTCGAGTTACGACGGGGATGGTCCTTCCACACACGTGTGTTATCAGCCATGTCAGGACTCCTGCCTAGTTGCGAGGGACAACTCTGGATTCTCCTCGAGGCTTTGCAGGGCAATTGGGACGCCTCTCCAGCTGAGACGGGAGACCAAGGGTCCCTTTCCACGTGGCACAGGAATCCTGGGTCTCCTATCAAGTTTCAAGAGGAGTCAGGCATCGTCTCCTTTGGAGGCACTGATCTCCGCATACCTCTGGAGTTTTCAAAGGATTTGAGGCCTCCTGTCGCGATGAGGTGGGGAACTACGTCTTTCTCTGTGGTCTCCACAGGGGATTCAGACACCCTTTCGTCTTGGGAGATGCAAGACGAGCCTGCATTCCAGTCACTGCAGGAATATCCGGCCTTATTTCAAGTCAGGGCATCGTGGTGTCCATTCCACTTGAGGCCGCAAACTCAGGGTCCCTCTCACATACCTAGAGCTGAGAGAAGCCTCCTCTTGAGGTGCTTGTGGTAAGGTGGTATTCCTCTGGATTCGAAGCCAGGGACTAACCTCTCATCTCGAGTTGATTTTTGGTCCACGGAGCTCTTTCATGTTGCTACAGTGACCTCAGGATCCCTCTAGCCTTGAAACAGTGTTCTTGGGGTTTCTCTGGAGTGCCATGAAGGAAATCAAGGCTCCTTTCATGTGTGATGTGCAACACGGAATTGCTCTGCACGCAGTGCAGGGGAATCGGGCCTCATCTCGCGGCGAGGGGGAAGTCTCATGGTTTTTCTCGAGTTGCGGCGGGAACCTGGGGTATATTCTCGAGTTACGACGGGGATGGCCCTTCCACCCACGTGTTTCTTCAGCGACGTCAGGACTCCTGCCTAGTTGCGAGGGACAACTCTGGATTCTCCTCGAGGCTTGGCAGGGCAATTGGGACGCCTCTCCAGCTGAGGCGGGAGACCAAGAGTCCCTTTCCAAGTGCCACAGGTATCCTGGGACTCCTATCAAGTTTCACGAGGAGTCAGGCATCGTCTCCTTTGGAGGCACTGATCTCCACGTACCTCTGGAGTTTTCAAAGGATGTGAGGCTATCGGTCGCGATGAAGTGGGGAACTAAGTCTTTCTCTGTGCTTTCCACAGGGGATTCAGACATCCTTTCGTCCTGGGAGATGCAAGACGAGCCTGCATTGAAGTCACTGCAGGGATATCCGGCCTTATTTCGAGTCAGGGCATCGCGGTGTCCATTCCACTTGAGGCCACAAACTCAGGGTCCCTCTCACATACCTAGAGCTGAGAGAAGCCTCCTCTTGAGGTGCTTGTGGTAAGGTGGTATTCCTCTGGAGACGAATCCAGGGACTAACCTCTCTTTTCGAGTTGATTTTTGGTCCACAGAGTTCTTTCGTGTTGCTACAGTGACCTCAGGATCCCTCTATCCTTGAAACAGTGTTCTTGGGATTTCTCTGGAGTGCCATCAAGAAAATCAAGGCTCCTTTCATGTGTGATGTGCAAGACGGAATTGCTCTGCACGCAGTACAGGGGAATCGGGCCTCATCTCGCATCGAGGGGGAAGTCTCATGGTTTTTCTCGAGTTGCGGCGGGAACCTGGGGTATATTCTCGAGTTACGACGGGGATGGCCCTTCCACCCACGTGTTTCTTCAGCGACGTCAGGACTCCTGCCTAGTTGCGAGGGACAACTCTGGATTCTCCTCGAGGCTTGGCAGGGCAATTGGGACGCCTCTCCAGCTGAGGCGGGAGACCAAGTGTCCCTTTCCAAGTGGCACAGGAATCCTGGGACTCCTATCAAGTTTCACGAGGAGTCAGGCATCGTCTCCTTTGGAGGCACTGATCTCCGCGTACCTCTGGAGTTTTCAAAGGATTTGAGGCCTCCTGTCGCGATGAGGTGGGGAACTAGGTCTTTCTCTGTGGTCTCCACAGGGGATTCAGACACCCTTTCGTCTTGGGAGATGCAAGACGAGCCTGCATTCCAGTCACTGCAGGGATATCCGGCCTTATTTCGAGTCAGGGCATCGCGGTGTCCATTCCACTTGAGGCCGCAAACTCAGGATCCCTCTCACATACCTAGAGCTGAGAGAAGCCTCCTCTTGAGGTGCTTGTGGTAAGGTGGTATTCCTCAGGAGTCGAAGCCAGGGACTAACCTCTCATCTCGTGTTGATTCTTGGTCCACGGAGCTCTTTCGTGTTGCTACAGTGACCTCAGGATCCCTCTAGCCTTGAAACAGTGTTCTTGGGGTTTCTCTGGAGTGCCATCAAGGAAATCAAGGCTCCTTTCATGTGTGATGTGCAACACGGAATTGCTCTGCACGCAGTGCAGGGGAATCGGGCCTCATCTCGCGGCGAGGGGGAAGTCTCATGGTTTTTCTCGAGTTGCGGCGGGAACCTGGGGTATATTCTCGAGTTACGACGGGGATGGCCCTTCCACACACGTGTGTGTTCAGCCATGTCAGGACTCCTGCCTAGTTGCGAGACACAACTCGGGATTCTCCTCGAGGCTTTGCAGGGCAATTGGGACGCCTCTCCAGCTGAGACGGGAGACCAAAGGTCCCTTTCCACGTGCCACAGGAATCCTGGGTCTCCTATCAAGTTTCACGAGGAGTCAGGCATCGTCTCCTTTGGAGGCACTGATCTCCGCATACCTCTGGAGTTTTCAAAGGATTTGAGGCCTCCTGTCGCGATGAGGTGGGGAACTAGGTCTTTCTCTGTGGTCTCCACAGTGGATTCAGACACCCTTTCTTCTTGGGAGATGCAAGACGAGCCTGCATTCCAGTCACTGCAGGGATATCTGGCCTTATTTCGAGTCAGGGCATCGCGGTGTCCATTCCACTTGAGGCCGCAAACTCAGGGTCCCTCTCACATACCTAGAGCTGAGAGAAGCCTCCTCTTGAGGTGCTTGTGGTAAGGTGGTATTCCTCTGGAGACGAATCCAGGGACTAACCTCTCTTTTCGAGTTGATTTTTGGTCCACAGAGTTCTTTCGTGTTGCTACAGTGACCTCAGGATCCCTCTATCCTTGAAACAGTGTTCCTGGGGTTTCTCTGGAGTGCCATCAAGGAAATCAAGGCTCCTTTCATGTGTGATGTGCAAGACGGAATTGCTCTGCACGCAGTACAGGGGAATCGGGCCTCATCTCGCATCGAGGGGGAAGTCTCATGGTTTTTCTCGAGTTGCGGCGGGAACCTGGGGTATATTCTCGAGTTACGACGGGGATGGCCCTTCCACCCACGTGTTTGTTCAGCCACGTCAGGACTCCTGCCTAGTTGCGAGGGACAACTCGGGATTCTCCTCGAGGCTTGGCAGGGCAATTGGAACGCCTCTCCAGCTGAGGCGGGAGACCAAGGGTCCCTTTCCACGTGCCACAAGAATCCTGGGACTCCTATCAAGTTTCACGAGGAGTCAGGCATCGTCTCCTTTGGAGGCACTGATCTCCGCGTACCTCTGGAGTTTTCAAAGGATTTGAGGCCTCCTGTCGCGATGAGGTGGGGAACTAGGTCTTTCTCTGTGGTCTCCACAGGGGATTCAGACACCCTTTCGTCTTGGGAGATGCAAGACGAGCCTGCATTCCAGTCACTGCAGGGATATCCGGCCTTATTTCGAGTCAGGGCATCGCGGTGTCCATTCCACTTGAGGCCGCAAACTCAGGGTCCCTCTCACATACCTAGAGCTGAGAGAAGCCTCCTCTTGAGGTGCTTGTGGTAAGGTGGTATTCCTCTGGAGTCGAAGCCAGGACTAACCTCTCATCTCGAGTTGATTTTTGGCCCACGGAGCTCTTTCGTGTTGCTACAGTGACCTCAGGATCCCTCTAGCCTTGAAACAGTGTTCTTGGGGTTTCTCTGGAGTGCCATCAAGGAAATCAAGGCTCCTTTCATGTGTGATGTGCAACACGGAATTGCTCTGCACGCAGTGCAGGGGAATCGGGCCTCATCTCGCGGCGAGGGGGAAGTCTCATGGTTTTTCTCGAGTTGCGGCGGGAACCTGGGGTATATTCTCGAGTTACGACGGGGATGGCCCTTCCACCCACGTGTTTCTTCAGCGACGTCAGGACTCCTGCCTAGTTGCGAGGGACAACTCTGGATTCTCCTCGAGGCTTGGCAGGGCAATTGGGACGCCTCTCCAGCTGAGGCGGGAGACCAAGGGTCCCTTTCCAAGTGCCACAGGTATCCTGGGACTCCTATCAAGTTTCACGAGGTGTCAGGCATCGTCTCCTTTGGAGGCACTGATCTCCACGTACCTCTGGAGTTTTCAAAGTATGTGAGGCTATCGGTCGCGATGAGGTGGAGAACTAAGTCTTTCTCTGTGCTTTCCACAGGGGATTCAGACATCCTTTCGTCCTGGGAGATGCAAGACGAGCCTGCATTGAAGTCACTGCAGGGATATCCGGCCTTATTTCGAGTCAGGGCATCGCGGTGTCCATTCCACTTGAGGCCGCAAACTCAGGGTCCCTCTCACATACCTAGAGCTGAGAGAAGCCTCCTCTTGAGGTGCTTGTGGTAAGGTGGTATTCCTCTGGAGACGAATCCAGGGACTAACCTCTCTTTTCGAGTTGATTTTTGGTCCACAGAGTTCTTTCGTGTTGCTACAGTGACCTCAGGATCCCTCTATCCTTGAAACAGTGTTCTTGGGGTTTCTCTGGAGTGCCATCAAGGAAATCAAGGCTCCTTTCATGTGTGATGTGCAAGACGGAATTGCTCTGCACGCAGTACACGGGAATCGGGCCTCATCTCGCATCGAGGGGGAAGTCTCATGGTTTTTCTCGAGTTGCGGCGGGAACCTGGGGTATATTCTCGAGTTACGACGGGGATGGCCCTTCCACCCACGTGTTTGTTCAGCCACGTCAGGACTCCTGCCTAGTTGCGAGGGACAACTCGGGATTCTCCTCGAGGCTTGGCAGGGCAATTGGAAAGCCTCTCCAGCTGAGGCGGGAGACCAAGGGTCCCTTTCCACGTGCCACAAGAATCCTGGGACTCCTATCAATTTTCTCGAGGAGTCAGGCATCGTCTCCTTTGGAGGCACTGATCTCCGCGTACCTCTGGAGTTTTCAAAGGATGTGAGGCCTCCGGTCGCGATGAGGTGGGGAACTAGGTGTTTCTCTGTGGTCTCCACAGGGGATTCAGACATCCTTTCTTCTTGGGAGATGCAAGACGAGCCTGCATTCCAGTCACTGCAGGGATATCCGGCCTTATTTCGAGTCAGGGCATCGCGGTGTCCATTCCACTTGAGGCCGCAAACTCAGGATCCCTCTCACATACCTAGAGCTGAGAGAAGCCTCCTCTTGAGGTGCTTGTGGTAAGGTGGTATTCCTCAGGAGTCGAAGCCAGGGACTAACCTCTCATCTCGTGTTGATTCTTGGTCCACGGAGCTCTTTCGTGTTGCTACAGTGACCTCAGGATCCCTCTAGCCTTGAAACAGTGTTCTTGGGGTTTCTCTGGAGTGCCATCAAGGAAATCAAGGCTCCTTTCATGTGTGATGTGCAACACGGAATTGCTCTGCACGCAGTGCAGGGGAATCGGGCCTCATCTCGCGGCGAGGGGGAAGTCTCATGGTTTTTCTCGAGTTGCGGCGGGAACCTGGGGTATATTCTCGAGTTACGACGGGGATGGCCCTTCCACACACGTGTGTGTTCAGCCATGTCAGGACTCCTGCCTAGTTGCGAGACACAACTCGGGATTCTCCTCGAGGCTTTGCAGGGCAATTGGGACGCCTCTCCAGCTGAGACGTGAGACCAAAGGTCCCTTTCTACGTGCCACAGGAATCCTGGGTCTCCTATCAAGTTTCACGAGGAGTCAGGCATCGTCTCCTTTGGAGGCACTGATCTCCGCATACCTCTGGAGTTTTCAAAGGATTTGAGGCCTCCTGTCGCGATGAGGTGGGGAACTAGGTCTTTCTCTGTGGTCTCCACAGGGGATTCAGACACCCTTTCTTCTTGGGAGATGCAAGACGAGCCTGCATTCCAGTCACTGCAGGGATATCTGGCCTTATTTCGAGTCAGGGCATCGCGGTGTCCATTCCACTTGAGGCCGCAAACTCAGGATCCCTCTCACATACCTAGAGCTGAGAGAAGCCTCCTTTTGAGGTGCTTGTGGTAAGGTGGTATTCCTCAGGAGTCGAAGCCAGGGACTAACCTCTCATCTCGTGTTGATTCTTCGTCCACGGAGCTCTTTCGTGTTGCTACAGTGACCTCAGGATCCCTCTAGCCTTGAAACAGTGTTCTTGGGGTTTCTCTGGAGTGCCATCAAGGAAATCAAGGCTCCTTTCTTGTGTGATGTGCAACACGGAATTGCTCTGCACGCAGTGCAGGGGAATCGGGCCTCATCTCACAGCGAGGGGGAAGTCTCATGGTTTTTCTCGAGTTGCGGCGGGAACCTGGGGTATATTCTCGAGTTACGACGGGGATGGCCCTTCCACACACGTGTGTGTTCAGCCATGTCAGGACTCCTGCCTAGTTGCGAGACACAACTCGGGATTCTCCTCGAGGCTTTGCAGGGCAATTGGGACGCCTCTCCAGCTGAGACGGGAGACCAAAGGTCCCTTTCCACGTGCCACAGGAATCCTGGGTCTCCTATCAAGTTTCACGAGGAGTCAGGCATCGTCTCCTTTGGAGGCACTGATCTCCGCATACCTCTGGAGTTTTCAAAGGATTTGAGGCCTCCTGTCGCGATGAGGTGGGGAACTAGGTCTTTCTCTGTGGTCTCCACAGGGGATTCAGACATCCTTTCTTCTTGGGAGATGCAAGACGAGCCTGCATTCCAGTCACTGCAGGGATATCTGGCCTTATTTCGAGTCAGGGCATCGTGGTGTCCATTCCACTTGAGGCCGCAAACTCAGGGTCCCTCTCACATACCTAGAGCTGAGAGAAGCCTCCTCTTGAGGTGCTTGTGGTAAGGTGGTATTCCTCTGGAGACGAATCCAGGGACTAACCTCTCTTTTCGAGTTGATTTTTGGTCCACAGAGTTCTTTCGTGTTGCTACAGTGACCTCAGGATCCCTCTAGCCTTGAAACAGTGTTCTTGGGGTTTCTCTGGAGTGCCATCAAGGAAATCAAGGCTCCTTTCATGTGTGATGTGCAAGACGGAATTGCTCTGCACGCAGTACAGGGGAATCGGGCCTCATCTCGCATCGAGGGGGAAGTCTCATGGTTTTTCTCGAGTTGCGGCGGGAACCTGGGGTATATTCTCGAGTTACGACGGGGATGGCCCTTCCACCCACGTGTTTGTTCAGCCACGTCAGGACTCCTGCCTAATTGCGAGGGACAACTCGGGATTCTCCTCGAGGCTTGGCAGGGCAATTGTAACGCCTCTCCAGCTGAGGCGGGAGACCAAGGGTCCCTTTCCACGTGCCACAAGAATCCTGGGACTCCTATCAATTTTCACGAGGAGTCAGGCATCGTCTCCTTTGGAGGCACTGATCTCCGCGTACCTCTGGAGTTTTCAAAGGATTTGAGGCCTCCTGTCGCGATGAGGTGGGGAACTAGGTCTTTCTCTGTGTTCTCCACTGGGGATTCAGACACCCTTTCGTCTTGGGAGATGCAAGACGAGCCTGCATTCCAGTCACTGCAGGGATATCCGGCCTTAGTTCGAGTCAGGGCATCGCGGTGTCCATTCCACTTGAGGCCGCAAACTCAGGGTCCCTCTCACATACCTAGAGCTGAGAGAAGCCTCCTCTTGAGGTGCTTGTGGTAAGGTGGTATTCCTCTGGAGTCGAAGCCAGGACTAACCTCTCATCTCGAGTTGATTTTTGGCCCACGGAGCTCTTTCGTGTTGCTACAGTGACCTCAGGATCCCTCTATCCTTGAAACAGTGTTCTTGGGGTTTCTCTGGAGTGCCATCAAGGAAATCAAGGCTCCTTTCATGTGTGATGTGCAACACGGAATTGCTCTGCACGCAGTGCAGGGGAATCGGGCCTCATCTCGCGGCGAGGGGGAAGTCTCATGGTTTTTCTCGAGTTGCGGCGGGAACCTGGGGTATATTCTCGAGTTACGACGGGGATGGCCCTTCCACCCACGTGTTTCTTCAGCGACGTCAGGACTCCTGCCTAGTTGCGAGGGACAACTCTGGATTCTCCTCGAGGCTTGGCAGGGCAATTGGGACGCCTCTCCAGCTGAGGCGGGAGACCAAGGGTCCCTTTCCAAGTGCCACAGGTATCCTGGGACTCCTATCAAGTTTCACGAGGTGTCAGGCATCGTCTCCTTTGGAGGCACTGATCTCCACGTACCTCTGGAGTTTTCAAAGTATGTGAGGCTATCGGTCGCGATGAGGTGGAGAACTAAGTCTTTCTCTGTGCTTTCCACAGGGGATTCAGACATCCTTTCGTCCTGGGAGATGCAAGACGAGCCTGCATTGAAGTCACTGCAGGGATATCCGGCCTTATTTCGAGTCAGGGCATCGCGGTGTCCATTCCACTTGAGGCCGCAAACTCAGGGTCCCTCTCACATACCTAGAGCTGAGAGAAGCCTCCTCTTGAGGTGCTTGTGGTAAGGTGGTATTCCTCTGGAGACGAATCCAGGGACTAACCTCTCTTTTCGAGTTGATTTTTGGTCCACAGAGTTCTTTCGTGTTGCTACAGTGACCTCAGGATCCCTCTATCCTTGAAACAGTGTTCTTGGGGTTTCTCTGGAGTGCCATCAAGGAAATCAAGGCTCCTTTCATGTGTGATGTGCAAGACGGAATTGCTCTGCACGCAGTACACGGGAATCGGGCCTCATCTCGCATCGAGGGGGAAGTCTCATGGTTTTTCTCGAGTTGCGGCGGGAACCTGGGGTATATTCTCGAGTTACGACGGGGATGGCCCTTCCACCCACGTGTTTGTTCAGCCACGTCAGGACTCCTGCCTAGTTGCGAGGGACAACTCGGGATTCTCCTCGAGGCTTGGCAGGGCAATTGGAAAGCCTCTCCAGCTGAGGCGGGAGACCAAGGGTCCCTTTCCACGTGCCACAAGAATCCTGGGACTCCTATCAATTTTCTCGAGGAGTCAGGCATCGTCTCCTTTGGAGGCACTGATCTCCGCGTACCTCTGGAGTTTTCAAAGGATGTGAGGCCTCCGGTCGCGATGAGGTGGGGAACTAGGTGTTTCTCTGTGGTCTCCACAGGGGATTCAGACATCCTTTCTTCTTGGGAGATGCAAGACGAGCCTGCATTCCAGTCACTGCAGGGATATCCGGCCTTATTTCGAGTCAGGGCATCGCGGTGTCCATTCCACTTGAGGCCGCAAACTCAGGATCCCTCTCACATACCTAGAGCTGAGAGAAGCCTCCTCTTGAGGTGCTTGTGGTAAGGTGGTATTCCTCAGGAGTCGAAGCCAGGGACTAACCTCTCATCTCGTGTTGATTCTTGGTCCACGGAGCTCTTTCGTGTTGCTACAGTGACCTCAGGATCCCTCTAGCCTTGAAACAGTGTTCTTGGGGTTTCTCTGGAGTGCCATCAAGGAAATCAAGGCTCCTTTCATGTGTGATGTGCAACACGGAATTGCTCTGCACGCAGTGCAGGGGAATCGGGCCTCATCTCGCGGCGAGGGGGAAGTCTCATGGTTTTTCTCGAGTTGCGGCGGGAACCTGGGGTATATTCTCGAGTTACGACGGGGATGGCCCTTCCACACACGTGTGTGTTCAGCCATGTCAGGACTCCTGCCTAGTTGCGAGACACAACTCGGGATTCTCCTCGAGGCTTTGCAGGGCAATTGGGACGCCTCTCCAGCTGAGACGTGAGACCAAAGGTCCCTTTCTACGTGCCACAGGAATCCTGGGTCTCCTATCAAGTTTCACGAGGAGTCAGGCATCGTCTCCTTTGGAGGCACTGATCTCCGCATACCTCTGGAGTTTTCAAAGGATTTGAGGCCTCCTGTCGCGATGAGGTGGGGAACTAGGTCTTTCTCTGTGGTCTCCACAGGGGATTCAGACACCCTTTCTTCTTGGGAGATGCAAGACGAGCCTGCATTCCAGTCACTGCAGGGATATCTGGCCTTATTTCGAGTCAGGGCATCGCGGTGTCCATTCCACTTGAGGCCGCAAACTCAGGATCCCTCTCACATACCTAGAGCTGAGAGAAGCCTCCTTTTGAGGTGCTTGTGGTAAGGTGGTATTCCTCAGGAGTCGAAGCCAGGGACTAACCTCTCATCTCGTGTTGATTCTTCGTCCACGGAGCTCTTTCGTGTTGCTACAGTGACCTCAGGATCCCTCTAGCCTTGAAACAGTGTTCTTGGGGTTTCTCTGGAGTGCCATCAAGGAAATCAAGGCTCCTTTCTTGTGTGATGTGCAACACGGAATTGCTCTGCACGCAGTGCAGGGGAATCGGGCCTCATCTCACAGCGAGGGGGAAGTCTCATGGTTTTTCTCGAGTTGCGGCGGGAACCTGGGGTATATTCTCGAGTTACGACGGGGATGGCCCTTCCACACACGTGTGTGTTCAGCCATGTCAGGACTCCTGCCTAGTTGCGAGACACAACTCGGGATTCTCCTCGAGGCTTTGCAGGGCAATTGGGACGCCTCTCCAGCTGAGACGGGAGACCAAAGGTCCCTTTCCACGTGCCACAGGAATCCTGGGTCTCCTATCAAGTTTCACGAGGAGTCAGGCATCGTCTCCTTTGGAGGCACTGATCTCCGCATACCTCTGGAGTTTTCAAAGGATTTGAGGCCTCCTGTCGCGATGAGGTGGGGAACTAGGTCTTTCTCTGTGGTCTCCACAGGGGATTCAGACATCCTTTCTTCTTGGGAGATGCAAGACGAGCCTGCATTCCAGTCACTGCAGGGATATCTGGCCTTATTTCGAGTCAGGGCATCGTGGTGTCCATTCCACTTGAGGCCGCAAACTCAGGGTCCCTCTCACATACCTAGAGCTGAGAGAAGCCTCCTCTTGAGGTGCTTGTGGTAAGGTGGTATTCCTCTGGAGACGAATCCAGGGACTAACCTCTCTTTTCGAGTTGATTTTTGGTCCACAGAGTTCTTTCGTGTTGCTACAGTGACCTCAGGATCCCTCTAGCCTTGAAACAGTGTTCTTGGGGTTTCTCTGGAGTGCCATCAAGGAAATCAAGGCTCCTTTCATGTGTGATGTGCAAGACGGAATTGCTCTGCACGCAGTACAGGGGAATCGGGCCTCATCTCGCATCGAGGGGGAAGTCTCATGGTTTTTCTCGAGTTGCGGCGGGAACCTGGGGTATATTCTCGAGTTACGACGGGGATGGCCCTTCCACCCACGTGTTTGTTCAGCCACGTCAGGACTCCTGCCTAATTGCGAGGGACAACTCGGGATTCTCCTCGAGGCTTGGCAGGGCAATTGTAACGCCTCTCCAGCTGAGGCGGGAGACCAAGGGTCCCTTTCCACGTGCCACAAGAATCCTGGGACTCCTATCAATTTTCACGAGGAGTCAGGCATCGTCTCCTTTGGAGGCACTGATCTCCGCGTACCTCTGGAGTTTTCAAAGGATTTGAGGCCTCCTGTCGCGATGAGGTGGGGAACTAGGTCTTTCTCTGTGTTCTCCACTGGGGATTCAGACACCCTTTCGTCTTGGGAGATGCAAGACGAGCCTGCATTCCAGTCACTGCAGGGATATCCGGCCTTAGTTCGAGTCAGGGCATCGCGGTGTCCATTCCACTTGAGGCCGCAAACTCAGGGTCCCTCTCACATACCTAGAGCTGAGAGAAGCCTCCTCTTGAGGTGCTTGTGGTAAGGTGGTATTCCTCTGGAGTCGAAGCCAGGACTAACCTCTCATCTCGAGTTGATTTTTGGCCCACGGAGCTCTTTCGTGTTGCTACAGTGACCTCAGGATCCCTCTATCCTTGAAACAGTGTTCTTGGGGTTTCTCTGGAGTGCCATCAAGGAAATCAAGGCTCCTTTCATGTGTGATGTGCAACACGGAATTGCTCTGCACGCAGTGCAGGGGAATCGGGCCTCATCTCGCGGCGAGGGGGAAGTCTCATGGTTTTTCTCGAGTTGCGGCGGGAACCTGGGGTATATTCTCGAGTTACGACGGGGATGGCCCTTCCACCCACGTGTTTCTTCAGCGACGTCAGGACTCCTGCCTAGTTGCGAGGGACAACTCTGGATTCTCCTCGAGGCTTGGCAGGGCAATTGGGACGCCTCTCCAGCTGAGGCGGGAGACCAAGGGTCCCTTTCCAAGTGCCACAGGTATCCTGGGACTCCTATCAAGTTTCACGAGGTGTCAGGCATCGTCTCCTTTGGAGGCACTGATCTCCACGTACCTCTGGAGTTTTCAAAGTATGTGAGGCTATCGGTCGCGATGAGGTGGAGAACTAAGTCTTTCTCTGTGCTTTCCACAGGGGATTCAGACATCCTTTCGTCCTGGGAGATGCAAGACGAGCCTGCATTGAAGTCACTGCAGGGATATCCGGCCTTATTTCGAGTCAGGGCATCGCGGTGTCCATTCCACTTGAGGCCGCAAACTCAGGGTCCCTCTCACATACCTAGAGCTGAGAGAAGCCTCCTCTTGAGGTGCTTGTGGTAAGGTGGTATTCCTCTGGAGACGAATCCAGGGACTAACCTCTCTTTTCGAGTTGATTTTTGGTCCACAGAGTTCTTTCGTGTTGCTACAGTGACCTCAGGATCCCTCTATCCTTGAAACAGTGTTCTTGGGGTTTCTCTGGAGTGCCATCAAGGAAATCAAGGCTCCTTTCATGTGTGATGTGCAAGACGGAATTGCTCTGCACGCAGTACACGGGAATCGGGCCTCATCTCGCATCGAGGGGGAAGTCTCATGGTTTTTCTCGAGTTGCGGCGGGAACCTGGGGTATATTCTCGAGTTACGACGGGGATGGCCCTTCCACCCACGTGTTTGTTCAGCCACGTCAGGACTCCTGCCTAGTTGCGAGGGACAACTCGGGATTCTCCTCGAGGCTTGGCAGTGCAATTGGAAAGCCTCTCCAGCTGAGGCGGGAGACCAAGGGTCCCTTTCCACGTGCCACAAGAATCCTGGGACTCCTATCAATTTTCACGAGGAGTCAGGCATCGTCTCCTTTGGAGGCACTGATCTCCGCGTACCTCTGGAGTTTTCAAAGGATGTGAGGCCTCCGGTCGCGATGAGGTGGGGAACTAGGTCTTTCTCTGTGGTCTCCACAGGGGATTCAGACATCCTTTCTTCTTGGGAGATGCAAGACGAGCCTGCATTCCAGTCACTGCAGGGATATCCGGCCTTATTTCGAGTCAGGGCATCGCGGTGTCCATTCCACTTGAGGCCGCAAACTCAGGATCCCTCTCACATACCTAGAGCTGAGAGAAGCCTCCTCTTGAGGTGCTTGTGGTAAGGTGGTATTCCTCAGGAGTCGAAGCCAGGGACTAACCTCTCATCTCGTGTTGATTCTTGGTCCACGGAGCTCTTTCGTGTTGCTACAGTGACCTCAGGATCCCTCTAGCCTTGAAACAGTGTTCTTGGGGTTTCTCTGGAGTGCCATCAAGGAAATCAAGGCTCCTTTCATGTGTGATGTGCAACACGGAATTGCTCTGCACGCAGTGCAGGGGAATCGGGCCTCATCTCGCGGCGAGGGGGAAGTCTCATGGTTTTTCTCGAGTTGCGGCGGGAACCTGGGGTATATTCTCGAGTTACGACGGGGATGGCCCTTCCACACACGTGTGTGTTCAGCCATGTCAGGACTCCTGCCTAGTTGCGAGACACAACTCGGGATTCTCCTCGAGGCTTTGCAGGGCAATTGGGACGCCTCTCCAGCTGAGACGTGAGACCAAAGGTCCCTTTCCACGTGCCACAGGAATCCTGGGTCTCCTATCAAGTTTCACGAGGAGTCAGGCATCGTCTCCTTTGGAGGCACTGATCTCCGCATACCTCTGGAGTTTTCAAAGGATTTGAGGCCTCCTGTCGCGATGAGGTGGGGAACTAGGTCTTTCTCTGTGGTCTCCACAGGGGATTCAGACACCCTTTCTTCTTGGGAGATGCAAGACGAGCCTGCATTCCAGTCACTGCAGGGATATCTGGCCTTATTTCGAGTCAGGGCATCGCGGTGTCCATTCCACTTGAGGCCGCAAACTCAGGGTCCCTCTCACATACCTAGAGCTGAGAGAAGCCTCCTCTTGAGGTGCTTGTGGTAAGGTGGTATTCCTCTGGAGACGAATCCAGGGACTAACCTCTCTTTTCGAGTTGATTTTTGGTCCACAGAGTTCTTTCGTGTTGCTACAGTGACCTCAGGATCCCTCTAGCCTTGAAACAGTGTTCTTGGGGTTTCTCTGGAGTGCCATCAAGGAAATCAAGGCTCCTTTCATGTGTGATGTGCAACACGGAATTGCTCTGCACGCAGTGCAGGGGAATCGGGCCTCATCTCGCGGCGAGGGGGAAGTCTCATGGTTTTTCTCGAGTTGCGGCGGGAACCTGGGGTATATTCTCGAGTTACGACGGGGATGGCCCTTCCACACACGTGTGTGTTCAGCCATGTCAGGACTCCTGCCTAGTTGCGAGACACAACTCGGGATTCTCCTCGAGGCTTTACAGGGCAATTGGGACGCCTCTCCAGCTGAGACGTGAGACCAAAGGTCCCTTTCCACGTGCCACAGGAATCCTGGGTCTCCTATCAAGTTTCACGAGGAGTCAGGCATCGTCTCCTTTGGAGGCACTGATCTCCGCATACCTCTGGAGTTTTCAAAGGATTTGAGGCCTCCTGTCGCGATGAGGTGGGGAACTAGGTCTTTCTCTGTGGTCTCCACAGGGGATTCAGACACCCTTTCTTCTTGGGAGATGCAAGACGAGCCTGCATTCAAGTCACTGCAGGGATATCTGGCCTTATTTCGAGTCAGGGCATCGCGGTGTCCATTCCACTTGAGGCCGCAAACTCAGGGTCCCTCTCACATACCTAGAGCTGAGGGAAGCCTCCTCTTGAGGTGCTTGTGGTAAGGTGGTATTCCTCTGGAGACGAATCCAGGGACTAACCTCTCTTTTCGAGTTGATTTTTGGTCCACAGAGTTCTTTCGTGTTGCTACAGTGACCTCAGGATCCCTCTAGCCTTGAAACAGTGTTCTTGGGGTTTCTCTGGAGTGCCATCAAGGAAATCAAGGCTCCTTTCATGTGTGATGTGCAAGACGGAATTGCTCTGCACGCAGTACAGGGGAATCGGGCCTCATCTCGCATCGAGGGGGAAGTCTCATGGTTTTTCTCGAGTTGCGGCGGGAACCTGGGGTATATTCTCGAGTTACGACGGGGATGGCCCTTCCACCCACGTGTTTGTTGAGCCACGTCAGGACTCCTGCCTAGTTGCGAGGGACAACTCGGGATTCTCCTCGAGGCTTGGCAGGGCAATTGGAACCCCTCTCCAGCTGAGGCGGGAGACCAAGGGTCCCTTTCCACGTGCCACAAGAATCCTGGGACTCCTATCAATTTTCACGAGGAGTCAGGCATCGTCTCCTTTGGAGGCACTGATCTCCGCGTACCTCTGGAGTTTTCAAAGGATGTGAGGCCTCCGGTCGCGATGAGGTGGGGAACTAGGTCTTTCTCTGTGGTCTCCACAGGGGATTCAGACATCCTTTCTTCTTGGGAGATGCAAGACGAGCCTGCATTCCAGTCACTGCAGGGATATCTGGCCCTATTTCGAGTCAGGGCATCGCGGTGTCCATTCCACTTGAGGCCGCAAACTCAGGATCCCTCTCACATACCTAGAGCTGAGAGAAGCCTCCTCTTGAGGTGCTTGTGGTAAGGTGGTATTCCTCAGGAGTCGAAGCCAGGGACTAACCTATCATCTCGAGTTGATTTTTGGTCCACAGAGCTCTTTCGTGTTGCTACAGTGACCTCAGGATCCCTCTAGCCTTGAAACAGTGTTCTTGGGGTTTCTCTGGAGTGCCATGAAGGAAATCAAGGCTCCTTTCATGTGTGATGTGCAACACGGAATTGCTCTGCACGCAGTGCAGGGGAATCGGGCCTCATATCGCGGCGATGGGGAAGTCTCATGGTTTTTCTCGAGTTGCGGCGGGAACCTGGGTTATATTCTCGAGTTACGACGGGGATGGCCCTTCCACATGCGTGTTTGTTCAGCCACGTCAGGACTCTTGCCTAGTTGCGAAACACAACTCGGGATTCTCCTCGAGCCTTGGCAAGGCAATTGGGACGCCTCTCCAGCTGAGGCGGGAGACCAAGGGTCCCTTTCCACGTGCCACAGGAATCCTGGGACTCCTATCAAGTTTCATGAGGAGTCAGGCATCGTCTCCTTTGGAGGCACTGATCTCCGCGTACCTCTGGAGTTTTCAAAGGATGTGAGGCCTCCGGTCGCGATGAGGTGGGGAACTAGGTCTTTCTCTGTGGTCTCCACAGGGGATTCAGACATCCTTTCATCTTGGGAGATGCAAGACGAGCCTGCATTCAAGTCACTGCAGGGATATCCAGCCTTATTTCGCGTCAGGGCATCACGGTGTCCATTCCACTTGAGGCCGCAAACTCAGCGTCCCTCTCACATACCTAGAGCTGAGAGAAGCCTCCTCTTGAGGTGCTTGTGGTAAGGTGGTATTCCTCTGGAGTCGAAGCCAGGGACTAACCTCTCATCTCGAGTTGATTTTTGGCCCACGGAGCTCTTTTGTGTTGCTACAGTGACCTCAGGATCCCTCTAGCCTTGAAACAGTGTTCTTGGGGTTTCTCTGGAGTGCCATCAAGGAAATCAAGGCTCCTTTCATGTGTGATGTGCAAGACGGAATTGCTCTGCACGCAGTGCAGGGGAATCGGGCCTCATCTCGCGGCGAGGGGGAAGTCTCATGGTTTTTCTCGAGTTGCGGCGGGAACCTGGGGTATATTCTCTAGTTACGACGGGGATGGCCCTTCCACCCACGAGTTTGTTCAGCCACGTCAGGACTCCTGCCTAGTTGCGAGGGACAACTCGGGATTCTCCTCGAGGCTTGGCAGGGCAATTGGAACGCCTCTCCAGCTGAGGCGGGAGACCAAGCGTCCCTTTCCACGTGCCACAAGAATCCTGGGACTCCTATCAAGTTTCACGAGGAGTCAGGCATCGTCTCCTTTGGAGGCACTGATCTCCGCATTCCTCTGGAGTTTTCAAAGGATGTGAGGCCTCCGGTCGCGATGAGGTGGGGAACTAGTTCTTTCTCTGTGGTCTCCACAGGGGATTCAGACATCCTTTCATCTTGGGAGATGCAAGACGAGCCTGCATTCCAGTCACTGCAGGGATATCCGGCCTTATTTCGAGTCAGGGCATCACGGTGTCCATTCCACTTGAGGCCGCAAACTCAGGATCCCTTTCACATACCTAGAGCTGAGAGAAGCCTCCTCTTGAGGTGCTTGTGGTAAGGTGGTATTCCTCAGGAGTCGAAGCCAGGGACTAACCTCTCATCTCGTGTTGATTCTTGGTCGACGGAGCTCTTTCGTGTTGCCACAGTGACCTCAGGATACCTCTAGCCTTGAAACAGTGTTCTTGGGGTTTCTCTGGAGTGCCATCAAGGAAATAAAGGCTCCTTTCATGTGTGATGTGCAACACGGAATTGCTCTGCACGCAGTGCAGGGGAATCGGGCCTCATCTCGCGGCGAGGGGGAAGTCTCATGGTTTTTCTCGAGTTGCGGCGGGAACCTGGGGTATATTCTCGAGTTACGACGGGGATTGCCCTTCCACCCACGTGTGTGTTCAGCCATGTCAGGACTCCTGCCTAGTTGCGAGGGACAACTCGGGATTCTCCTCGAGGCTTTTCAGGGCAATTGGGACGCCTCTCCAGCTGAGACGGGAGACCAAGGGTCCCTTTCCACGTGCCACAGGAATCCTGGGTCTCCTATCAAGTTTCACGAGGAGTCAGGCATCGTCCCCTTTGGAGGCACTGATCTCCACATACCTCTGGAGTTTTCAAAGGATTTGAGGCCTCCTGTCGCGATGAGGTGGGGAACTAGGTCTTTCTCTGTGGTCTCCACAGGGGATTCAGACACCCTTTCGTCTTGGGAGATGCAAGACGAGCCTGCATTCCAGTCACTGCAGGGATATCCGGCCTTATTTCGAGTCAGGGCATCGCGGTGTCCATTCCACTTGAGGCCACAAACTCAGGGTCCCTCTCACATACCTAGAGCTGAGAGAAGCCTCCTCTTGAGGTGCTTGTGGTAAGGTGGTATTCCTCTGGAGTCGAAGCCAGGGACTAACCTCTCATCTCGAGTTGATTTTTGGTCCACGGAGCTCTTTCGTGTTGCTACAGTGACCTCAGGATCCCTCTAGCCTTGAAACAGTGTTCTTGGGGTTTCTCTGGAGTGCCATGAAGGAAATCAAGGCTCCTTTCATGTGTGATGTGCAACACAGAATTGCTCTGCACGCAGTGCAGGGGAATCGGGCCTCATCTCGCGGCGAGGGGGAAGTCTCATGGTTTTTCTAGAGTTGCGGCGAGAACCTGGGGTATATTCCCGAGTTACGACGGGGATGGCCCTTCCACACACGTGTTTGTTCAGCCACGTCAGGACTCTTGCCTAGTTGGGAGGCACAACTCGGGATTCTCCTCGAGGCTTGGCAAGGCAATTGGGACGCCTCTCCAGCTGAGGCGGGAGACCAAGTGTCCCTTTTCACGTGCCACAGGAATCCTGGGACTCCTATCAAGTTTCACGAGGAGTCAGGCATCGTCTCCTTTGGAGGCACTGATCTCCGCATACCTCTGGAGTTTTCAAAGGATTTGAGGCCTCCGGTCGCGATGAGGTGGTGAACTAGGTCTTTCTCTGTGGTCTCCCCAGGGGATTCAGACATCCTTTCATCTTGGGAGATGCAAGACGAGCCTGCATTCAAGTCACTGCAGGGATATCCAGCCTTATTTCGCGTCAGGGCATCGCGGTGTCCATTCCACTTGAGGCCGCAAACTCAGGGTCCCTCTCACATACCTAGAGCTGAGAGAAGCCTCCTCTTGAGGTGCTTGTGGTAAGGTGGTATTCCTCTGGAGTCGAAGCCAGGGACTAACCTCTCATCTCGAGTTGATTTTTGGCCCACGGAGCTCTTTCGTGTTGCTACAGTGACCTCAGGATCCCTCTAGCCTTGAAACAGTGTTCTTGGGGTTTCTCTGGAGTGCCATGAAGGAAATCAAGGCTCCTTTCATGTGTGATGTGCAACACGGAATTGCTCTGCACGCAGTGCAGGGGAATCGGGCCTCATCTCGCGGCGAGGGGGAAGTCTCATGGTTTTTCTCGAGTTGCGGCGGGAACCTGGGGTATATTCTCGAGTTACGACGGGGATGGCCCTTCCACCCACGTGTTTCTTCAGCGACGTCAGGACTCCTGCCTAGTTGCGAGGGACAACTCTGGATTCTCCTCGAGGCTTGGCAGGGCAATTGGGACGCCTCTCCAGCTGAGGCCGGAGACCAAGTGTCCCTTTCCAAGTGCCACAGAAATCCTGGGACTCCTATCAAGTTTCACGAGGAGTCAGGCATCGTCTCCTTTGGAGGCACTGATCTCCGCGTACCTCTGGAGTTTTCAAAGAATGTGAGGCTATTGGGCGCGATGAGGTGGGGAACTAAGTCTTTCTCTGTGCTTTTCACAGGGGATTCAGACATCCTTTCTTCCTGGGAGATGCGAAACGAGCCTGCATTGAAGTCACTGCAGGGATATCCGGCCTTATTTCGCGTCAGGGCATCGCGGTGTCCATTCCACTTGAGGCCGCAAACTCAGGGTCCCTCTCACATACCTAGAGCTGAGAGAAGCCTCCTCTTGAGGTGCTTGTGGTAAGGTGTTATTCCTCTGGAGACGAATCCAGGGACTAACCTCTCTTTTCGAGTTGATTTTTGGTCCACAGAGTTCTTTCGTGTTGCTACAGTGACCTCAGGATCCCTCTATCCTTGAAACAGTGTTCTTGGGGTTTCTCTGGAGTGCCATCAAGGAAATCAAGGCTCCTTTCATGTGTGATGTGCAAGACGGAATTGCTCTGCACGCAGTAGAGGGGAATCGGGCCTCATCTCGCATCGAGGGGGAAGTCTCATGGTTTTTCTCGAGTTGCGGCGGGAACCTGGGGTATATTCTCGAGTTACGACGGGGATGGCCCTTCCACCCACGTGTTTGTTCAGCCACGTCAGGACTCCTGCCTAGTTGCGAGGGACAACTCTGGATTCTCCTCGAGGCTTGGCAGGGCAATTGGAACGCCTCTCCAGCTGAGGCGGGAGACCAAGGGTCCCTTTCCACGTGCCACAAGAATCCTGGGACTCCTATCAATTTTCAAGAGGAGTCAGGCATTGTCTCCTTTGGAAGCACTGATCTCCGCGTACCTCTGGAGTTTTCAAAGGATGTGAGGCCTCCGGTCGCGATGAGGTGGGGAACTAGGTGTTTCTCTGTGGTCTCCACAGGGGATTCAGACATCCTTTCTTCTTGGGAGATGCAAGACGAGCCTGCATTCAAGTCACTGCAGGGATATCCGGCCTTATTTCGAGTCAGGGCATCGCGGTGTCCATTCCACTTGAGGCCGCAAACTCAGGATCCCTCTCACATACCTAGAGCTGAGAGAAGCCTCCTCTTGAGGTGCTTGTGGTAAGGTGGTATTCCTCAGGAGTCGGAGCCAGGGACTAACCTCTCATCTCGTGTTGATTCTTGGTCCACGGAGCTCTTTCGTGTTGCTACAGTGACCTCAGGATCCCTCTAGCCTTGAAACAGTGTTCTTGGGGTTTCTCTGGAGTGCCATCAAGGAAATCAAGGCTCCTTTCATGTGTGATGTGCAACACGGAATTGCTCTGCACGCAGTGCAGGGGAATCGGGCCTCATCTCGCGGCGAGGGGGAAGTCTCATGGTTTTTCTCGAGTTGCGGCGGGAACCTGGGGTATATTCTCGAGTTACGACGGGGATGGCCCTTCCACACACGTGTCTGTTCAGCCATGTGAGGACTCCTGCCTAGTTGCGAGGGACAACTCGGGATTCTCCTCGAGGCTTTGCAGGGCAATTGGGACGCCTCTCCAGCTGAGACGGGAGACCAAGGGTCCCTTTCCACGTGCCACAGGAATCCTGGGTCTCCTATCAAGTTTCACGAGGAGTCAGGCATCGTCTCCTTTGGAGGCACTGATCTCCGCATACCTCTGGAGTTTTCAAAGGATTTGAAGCCTCCGGTCGCGATGAGGTCGGGAACTAGGTCTTTCTCTGTGGTCTCCACAGGGGATTCAGACACCCTTTCGTCTTGGGAGATGCAAGACGAGCCTGCATTCAAGTCACTGCAGGGATATCCGGCCTTATTTCGAGTCAGGGCATCGCGGTGTCCATTCCACTTGAGGCCGCAAACTCAGGGTCCCTCTCACATACCTAGAGCTGAGAGAAGCCTCCTCTTGAGGTGCTTGTGGTAAGGTGGTATTCCTCTGGAGTCGAAGCCAGGGACTAACCTCTCATCTCGAGTTGATTTTTGGCCCACGGAGCTCTTTCGTGTTGCTACAGTGACCTCAGGATCCCTCTAGCCTTGAAACAGTGTTCTTGGGGTGTCTCTGGAGTGCCATGAGGGAAATCAAGGCTCCATTCATGTGTGATGTGCAACACAGAATTGCTCTGCACGCAGTGCAGGGGAATCGGGCCTCATCTCGCGGCGAGGGGGAAGTCTCATGGTTTTTCTCGAGTTGCGGCGGGAACCTGGGGTATATTCTCGAGTTACGACGGGGATGGCCCTTCCACACACGTGTGTGTTCAGCCATGTCAGGACTCCTGCCTAGTTGCGAGGGAAAACTCGGGATTCTCCTCGAGCCTTTGCAGGGCAATTGGGACGCCTCTCCAGCTGAGACGGGAGACCAAGGGTCCCTTTCCACGTGCCACAGGAATCCTGGGTCTCCTATCAAGTTTCACGAGGAGTCAGGAATCGTCTCCTTTGGAGGCACTGATCTCCGCATACCTCTGGAGTTTTCAAAGGATTTAAGGCCTCCTGTCGCGATGAGGTGGGGAACTAGGTCTTTCTCTGTGGTCTCCACAGGGGATTCAGACACCCTTTCGTCTTGGGAGATGCAAGACGAGCCTGCATTCAAGTCACTGCAGGGATATCCGGCCTTATTTCGAGTCAGGGCATCGCGGTGTCCATTCCACTTGAGGCCGCAAACTCAGGGTCCCTCTCACATACCTAGAGCTGAGAGAAGCCTCCTCTTGAGGTGCTTGTGGTAAGGTGGTATTCCTCTGGAGACGAATCCAGGGACTAACCTCTCTTTTCGAGTTGATTTTTGGTCCACAGAGTTCTTTCGTGTTGCTACAGTGACCTCAGGATCCCTCTATTCTTGAAACAGTGTTCTTGGGGTTTCTCTGGAGTGCCATCAAGGAAATCAAGGCTCCTTTCATGTGTGATGTGCAAGACGGAATTGCTCTGCACGCAGTACAGGGGAATCGGGCCTCATCTCACATCGAGGGGGAAGTCTCATGGTTTTTCTCGAGTTGCGGCGGGAACCTGGGGTATATTCTCGAGTTACGACGGGGATGGCCCTTCCACCCACGTGTTTGTTCAGCCACGTCAGGACTCCTGCCTAGTTGCGAGGGACAACTCGGGATTCTCCTCGAGGCTTGGCAGGGCAATTGGGACGCCTCTCCAGCTGAGGCGGGAGACCAAGGGTCCCTTTCCACGTGCCACAAGAATCCTGGGACTCCTATCAAGTTTCACGAGGAGTCAGGCATCGTCTCCTTTGGAGGCACTGATCTCCGCGTACCTCTGGAGTTTTCAAAGGATGTGAGGCCTCCGGTCGCGATGAGGTGGGGAACTAGGTGTTTCTCTGTGGTCTCCACAGGGGATTCAGACATCCTTTCTTCTTGGGAGATGCAAGACGAGCCTGAATTCCAGTCACTGCAGGGATATCCGGCCTTATTTCGAGTCAGGGCATCGCGGTGTCCATTCCACTTGAGGCCGCAAACTCAGGGTCCCTCTCACATACCTAGAGCTGAGAGAAGCCTCCTCTTGAGTTGCTTGTGGTAAGGTGGTATTCCTCTGGAGTCGAAGCCAGGGACTAACCTCTCATCTCGAGTTGATTTTTGGTCCACGGAGCTCTTTCGTGTTGCTACAGTGACCTCAGGATCCCTCTAGCCTTGAAACAGTGTTCTTGGGGTTTCTCTGGAGTGCCATGAAGGAAATCAAGGCTCCTTTCATGTGTGATGTGCAACACAGAATTGCTCTGCACGCAGTGCAGGGGAATCGGGCCTCATCTCGCGGCGAGGGGGCAGTCTCATGGTTTTTCTCGAGTTGCGGCGGGAACCTGGGGTATATTCTCGAGTTACGACGGGGATGGCCCTTCCACCCACGTGTTTGTTCAGCCACGTCAGGACTCTTGCCTAGTTGCGAGACACAACTCGGGATTCTCCTCGAGGCTTGGCAGGGCAATTGGGACGCCTCTCCAGCTGAGGCGGGAGACCAAGGGTCCCTTTCCAAGTGCCACAGGAATCCTGGGACTTCTATCAAGTTTCACGAGGAGTCAGGCATCGTCTCCTTTGGAGGCACTGATCTCCGCGTACCTCTGGAGTTTTCCAAGGATGTGAGGCTATCGGTCGCGATGAAGTGGGGAACCAAGTCTTTCTCTGTGCTTTCCACAGGGGATTCAGACATCCTTTCGTCCTGGGAGATGCAAGACGAGCCTGCATTGAAGTCACTGCAGGGATATCCGGCCTTATTTCGAGTCAGGGCATCGCGGTGTCCATTCCACTTGAGGCCGCAAACTCAGGGTCCCTCTCACATACCTAGAGCTGAGAGAAGCCTCCCCTTGAGGTGCTTGTGGTAAGGTGGTATTCCTCTGGAGACGAATCCAGGGACTAACCTCTCTTTTCGAGTTGATTTTTGGTCCACAGAGTTCTTTCGTGTTGCTACAGTGACCTCAGGATCCCTCTATCCTTGAAACAGTGTTCTTGGGGTTTCTCTGGAGTGCCATCAAGGAAATCAAGGCTCCTTTCATGTGTGATGTGCAAGACGGAATTGCTCTGCACGCAGTACAGGGGAATCGGGCCTCATCTCACATCGAGGGGGAAGTCTCATGGTTTTTCTCGAGTTGCGGCGGGAACCTGGGGTATATTCTCGAGTTACGACGGGGATGGCCCTTCCACCCACGTGTTTGTTCAGCCACGTCAGGACTCCTGCCTAGTTGCGAGGGACAACTCGGGATTCTCCTCGAGGCTTGGCAGGGCAATTGGGACGCCTCTCCAGCTGAGGCGGGAGACCAAGGGTCCCTTTCCACGTGCCACAAGAATCCTGGGATTCCTATCAAGTTTCACGAGGAGTCAGGCATCGTCTCCTTTGGAGGCACTGATCTCCGCGTACCTCTGGAGTTTTCAAAGGATGTGAGGCCTCCAGTCGCGATGAGGTGAGGAACTAGGTCTTTCTCTGTGGTCTCCACAGGGGATTCAGACATCCTTTCATCTTGGGAGATGCAAGACGAGCCTGCATTGAAGTCACTGCAGGGATATCCGGCCTTATTTCGAGTCAGGGCATCGCGGTGTCCATTCCACTTGAGGCCGCAAACTCAGGGTCCCTCTCACATACCTAGAGCTGAGAGAAGCCTCCTCTTGAGGTGCTTGTGGTAAGGTGGTATTCCTCTGGAGACGAATCCAGGGACTAACCTCTCTTTTCGAGTTGATTTTTGGTCCACAGAGTTCTTTCGTGTTGCTACAGTGACCTCAGGATCCCTCTAGCCTTGAAACAGTGTTCTTGGGGTTTCTCTGGAGTGCCATCAAGGAAATCAAGGCTCCTTTCATGTGTGATGTGCAACACGGAATTGCTCTGCACGCAGTACAGGGGAATCGGGCCTCATCTCGCGGCGAGGGGGAAGTCTCATGGTTTTTCTCGAGTTGCGGCGGGAACCTGGGGTATATTCTCGAGTTACGACGGGGATGGCCCTTCCACCCACGTGTTTGTTCAGCCACGGCAGGACTCCTGCCTAGTTGCGAGGGACAACTCGGGATTCTCCTCGAGGCTTGGCAGGGCAATTGGGACGCCTCTCCAGCTGAGGCGGGAGACCAAGGGTCCCTTTCCACGGCCACAAGAATCCTGGGACTCCTATCAAGTTTCACGAGGAGTCAGGCATCGTCTCCTTTGGAGGCACTGATCTCCGCGTACCTCTGGAGTTTTCAAAGGATGTGAGGCCTCCGGTCGCGATGAGGTGGGGAACTAGGTGTTTCTCTGTGGTCTCCACAGGGGATTCAGACATCCTTTCTTCTTGGGAGATGCAAGACGAGCCTGAATTCCAGTCACTGCAGGGATATCCGGCCTTATTTCGAGTCAGGGTATCGCGGTGTCCATTCCACTTGAGGCCGCAAACTCAGGGTCCCTCTCACATACCTAGAGCTGAGAGAAGCCTCCTCTTGAGTTGCTTGTGGTAAGGTGGTATTCCTCTGGAGTCGAAGCCAGGGACTAACCTCTCATCTCGAGTTGATTTTTGGTCCACGGAGCTCTTTCGTGTTGCTACAGTGACCTCAGGATCCCTCTATCCTTGAAACAGTGTTCTTGGGGTTTCTCTGGAGTGCCATGAAGGAAATCAAGGCTCCTTTCATGTGTGATGTGCAACACAGAATTGCTCTGCACGCAGTGCAGGGGAATCGGGCCTCATCTCGCGGCGAGGGGGAAGTCTCATGGTTTTTCTCGAGTTGCGGCGGGAACTTGGGGTATATTCTCGAGTTACGACGGGGATGGCCCTTCCACACACGTGTTTGTTCAGCCACATCAGGACTCTTGCCTAGTTGCGAGGCACAACTCGGGATTCTCCTCGAGGCTTGGCAAGGCAATTGGGACGCCTCTCCAGCTGAGGCGGGAGACCAAGGGTCCCTTTCCACGTGCCACAGGAATCCTGGGACTCCTATCAAGTTTCACAAGGAGTCAGGCATCGTCTCCTTTGGAGGCACTGATCTCCGCGTACCTCTGGAGTTTTCAAAGGATGTGAGGCCTCCGGTCGCGATGAGGTGAGGAACTAGGTCTTTCTCTGTGGTCTCCACAGGGGATTCAGACATCCTTTCATCTTGGGAGATGCAAGACGAGCCTGCATTGAAGTCACTGCAGGGATATCCGGCCTTATTTCGAGTCAGGGCATCGCGGTGTCCATTCCACTTGAGGCCGCAAACTCAGGATCCCTCTCACATACCTAGAGCTGAGAGAAGCCTCCTCTTGAGGTGCTTGTGGTAAGGTGGTATTCCTCAGGAGTCGAAGCCAGGGACTAACCTCTCATCTCGTGTTGATTCTTGGTCCACGGAGCTCTTTCGTGTTGCTACAGTGACCTCAGGATCCCTCTAGCCTTGAAACAGTGTTCTTGGGGTTTCTCTGGAGTGCCATGAAGGAAATCAAGGCTCCTTTCATGTGTGATGTGCAACACAGAATTTCTCTGTACGCAGTGCAGGGGAATCGGGCCTCATCTCGCGTGGAGGGGAAAGTCTCATGGTTTTTCTCGAGTTGCGGCGGGAACCTGGGGTATATTCTCGAGTTACGACGGGGATGGCCCTTCCACACACGTGTGTGTTCAGCCATGTCAGGACTCCTGCCTAGTTGCGAGGGACAACTCGGGATTCTCCTCGAGGCTTTGCAGGGCAATTGGGACGCCTCTCCAGCTGAGACGGGAGACCAAGTGTCCCTTTCCACGTGCCACAGGAATCCTGGGTCTCCTACCAAGTTTCACGAGGAGTCAGGCATCGTCTCCTTTGGAGGCACTGATCTCCGCATACCTCTGGAGTTTTCAAAGGATTTGAGGCCTCCTGTTGCGATGACGTGGGGAACTAGGTCTTTCTCTGTGGTCTCCACAGGGGATTCAGACACCCTTTCTTCTTGGGAGATGCAAGACGAGCCTGCATTCCAGTCACTGCAGGGATATCCGGCCTTATTTCGAGTCAGGGCATCCCGGTGTCCATTCCACTTGAGGCCGCAAACTCAGGGTCCCTCTCACATACCTAGAGCTGAGCGAAGCCTCCTCTTGAGGTGCTTGTGGTAAGGTGGTATTCCTCTGGAGTCGAAGCCAGGGACTAACCTCTCATCTCGAGTTGGTTTTTGGTCCACGGAGCTCTTTCGTGTTGCTACAGTGACCTCAGGATCCCTCTAGCCTTGAAACAGTGTTCTTGGGGTTTCTCTGGAGTGCCATGAAGGAAATCAAGGCTCCTTTCATGTGTGATGTGCAACACGGAATTGCTCTGCACACAGTACAGGGGAATCGGGCCTCATCTCGCGGCAAGGGGGAAGTCTCATGTTTTTTCTCGAGTTGCGGCGGGAACCTGGGGTATATCCTCGAGTTACGACGGGGATGGCCCTTCCACCCACGTGTTTGTTCAGCCACGTCAGGACTCCTGCCTAGTTGCGAGGGACAACTCGGGATTCTCCTCGAGGCTTGGCAGGGCAATTGGGACGCCTCTCCAGCTGAGACGGGAGACCAAGTGTCCCTTTCCACGTGCCACAGGAATCCTGGGTTTCCTATCAAGTTTCACGAGGAGTCAGGCATCGTCTCCTTTGGAGGCACTGATCTCCGCATACCTCTGGAGTTTTCAAAGGATTTGAGGCCTCCTGTCGCGATGAGGTGGGGAACTAGGTCTTTCTCTGTGGTCTCCACAGGGGATTCAGACACCCTTTCGTCTTGGGAGATGCAAGACGAGCCTGCATTCCAGTCACTGCAGGGATATCCGGCCTTATTTCGAGTCAGGGCATCGCGGTGTCCATTCCACTTGAGGCCGCAAACTCAGGGTCCCTCTCACATACCTAGAGCTGAGAGAAGCCTCCTCTTGAGGTGCTTGTGGTAAGGTGGTATTCCTCTGGAGTCGAAGCCAGGGACTAACCTCTCATCTCGAGTTGATTTTTGGTCCACGGAGCTCTTTCGTGTTGCTACAGTGACCTCAGGATCCCTCTAGCCTTGAAACAGTGTTCTTGGGGTTTCTCTGGAGTGCCATGAAGGAAATCAAGGCTCCTTTCATGTGTGATGTGCAACACAGAATTGCTCTGCACGCAGTGCAGGGGAATCGGGCCTCATCTCGCGGCGAGGGGGAAGTCTCATGGTTTTTCTCGAGTTGCGACGGGAACCTGGGGTATATTCTCGAGTTACGACGGGGATGGCCCTTCCACACACGTGTTTGTTCAGCAACGTCAGGACTCTTGCCTAGTTGCGAGACACAATTCGGGATTCTCCTCGAGGCTTGGCAAGGCAATTGGAACGCCTCTCCAGCTGAGGCGGGAGACCAAGTGTCCCTTTCCACGTGCCACAGGAATCCTGGGACTCCTATCAAGTTTCACGAGGAGTCAGGCATCGTCTCCTTTGGAGGCACTGATCTCCGTGTACCTCTGGAGTTTTCAAAGGATGTGAGGCCTCCGGTCGCGATGAGGTGGGGAACTAGGTCTTTCTCTGTGGTCTCCACAGGGGATTCAGACACCCTTTCGTCTTGGGAGATGCAAGACGAGCCTGCATTCCAGTCACTGCAGGGATATCCGGCCTTATTTCGAGTCAGGGCATCGCGGTGTCCATTCCACTTGAGGCCGCAAACTCAGGGTCCCTCTCACATACCTAGAGCTGAGAGAAGCCTCCTCTTGATGTGCTTGTGGTAAGGTGGTATTCCTCTGGAGTCGAAGCCAGGGACTAACCTCTCATCTCGAGTTGATTTTTGGCCCACGGAGCTCTTTCGTGTTGCTACAGTGACCTCAGGATCCCTCTAGCCTTGAAACAGTGTTCTTGGGGTTTCTCTGGAGTGCCATCAAGGAAATCAAGGCTCCTTTCATGTGTGATGTGCAACACGGAATTGCTCTGCACGCAGTGCAGGGGAATCGGGCCTCATCTCGCGGCGAGGGGGAAGTCTCATGGTTTTTCTCGAGTTGCGGCGGGAACCTCGGGTATATTCTCGAGTTACGACGGGGATGGCCCTTCCACCCACGTGTTTCTTCAGCGACGTCAGGACTCCTGCCTAGTTGCGAGGGACAACTCTGGATTCTCCTCGAGGCTAGGCAGGGCAATTGGGACGCCTCTCCAGCTGAGGCGGGAGACCAAGGGTCCCTTTCCAAGTGCCACAGGAATCCTGGGACTCCTATCAAGTTTCACGAGGAGTCAGGCATCGTCTCCTTTGGAGGCACTGATCTCCGCGTACCTCTGGAGTTTTCAAAGGATGTGAGGCCTCCGGTCGCGATGAGGTGGGGAACTAAGTCTTTCTCTGTGCTTTCCACAGGGGATTCAGACATCCTTTCGTCCTGGGAGATGCAAGACGAGCCTGCATTGAAGTCACTGCAGGGATATCCGGCCTTATTTCGAGTCAGGGCATCGCGGTGTCCATTCCACTTGAGGCCGCAAACTCAGGGTCCCTCTCACATACCTAGAGCTGTGAGAAGCCTCCTCTTGAGGTGCTTGTGGTAAGGTGGTATTCCTCTGGAGACGAATCCAGGGACTAACCTCTCTTTTCGAGTTGATTTTTGGTTCACAGAGTTCTTTCGTGTTGCTACAGTGACCTCAGGATCCCTCTAGCCTTGAAACAGTGGTCTTGGGGATTCTCTCGAGTGCCATCAAGGAAATCAAGGCTCCTTTCATGTGTGATGTGCAAGACGGAATTGCTCTGCACGCAGTGCAGGGGAATCGGGCCTCATCTCGCGGCGAGGGGGAAGTCTCATGGTTTTTCTCGAGTTGCGGCGGGAACCTGGGGTATATTCTCGAGTTACGACGGGGATGGCCCTTCCACCCACGTGTTTGTTCAGCCACGTCAGGACTCCTGCCTAGTTGCGAGGGACAACTCTGGATTCTCCTCGAGGCTTGGCAGGGCAATTGGAACGCCTCTTCAGCTGAGGTGGGAGACCAAGGGTCCCTTTCCAAGTGCCACAAGAATCCTGGGACTCCTATCAAGTTTCACGAGGAGTCAGGCATCGTCTCCTTTGGAGGCACTGATCTCCGCGTACCTCTGGAGTTTTCAAAGGATGTGAGGCCTCCGGTCTCGATGAGGTGGGGAACTAGGTGTTTCTCTGTGGTCTCCACAGGGGATTCAGACACCCTTTCGTCTTGGGAGTTGCAAGACGAGCCTGCATTCAAGTCACTGCAGGGATATCCGGCCTTATTTCGAGTCAGGGCATCGCGGTGTCCATTCCACTTGAGGCCGCAAACTCAGGGTCCCTCTCACATACCTAGAGCTGAGAGAAGCCTCCTCTTGAGATGCTTGTGGTAAGGTGGTATTCCTCTGGAGTCGAAGCCAGGGACTAACCTCTCATCTCGAGTTGATTTTTGTCCACGGAGCTCTTTCGTGTTGCTACAGTGACCTCAGGATCCCTCTAGCCTTGAAAGAGTGTTCTTTGGGTTTCTCTGGAGTGCCATGAAGGAAATCAAGGCTCCTTTCATGTGTGATGTGCTACACAGAATTGCTCTGCACGCAGTGCAGGGGAATCGGGCCTCATCTCGCGGCGAGGGGGAAGTCTCATGGTTTTTCTCGAGTTGCGGCGGGAACCTGGGGTATATTCTCGAGTTACGACGGGGATGGCCCTTCCACACACGTGTTTGTTCAGCCACGTCAGGACTCTTGCCTAGTTGCGAGACACAACTCGGGATTCTCCTCGAGGCTTGGCAAGGCAATTGGGACGCCTCTCCAGCTGAGGCGGGAGACCAAGGGTCCCTTTCCACGTGCCACAGGAATCCTGGGACTCCTATCAAGTTTCACGAGGAGTCAGGCATCGTCTCCTTTGGAGGCACTGATCTCCGCGTACCTCTGGAGTTTTCAAAGGATGTGAGGCCTCCGGTCGCGATGAGGTGGGGAACTAGGTCTTTCTCTGTGGTCTCCACAGGGGATTCAGACACCCTTTCATCTTGGGAGATGCAAGACGAGCCTGCATTCATGTCACTGCAGGGATATCCAGCCTTATTTCGCGTCAGGGCATCGCGGTGTCCATTCCACTTGAGGCCGCAAACTCAGGGTCCCTCTCACATACCTAGAGCTGAGAGAATCCTCCTCTTGAGGTGCTTGTGGTAAGGTGGTATTCCTCTGGAGTCGAAGCCAGGGACTAACCTCTCATCTCGAGTTGATTTTTGGCCCACGGAGCTCTTTCGTGTTGCTACAGTGACCTCAGGATCCCTCTAGCCTTGAAACAGTGTTCTTGGGGTTTCTCTGGAGTGCCATCAAGGAAATCAAGGCTCCTTTCATGTGTGATGTGCAACACGGAATTGCTCTGCACGCAGTGCAGGGGAATCGGGCCTCATCTCGCGGCGAGGGGGAAGTCTCATGGTTTTTCTCGAGTTGCGGCGGGAACCTGGGGTATATTCTCGAGTTATGACGGGGATGGCCCTTCCACCCACGTGTTTGTTCAGCGACGTCAGGACTCCTGCCTAGTTGCGAGGGACAACTCTGGATTCTCCTCGAGGCTTGGCAGGGCAATTGGGACGCCTCTCCAGCTGAGGCGGGAGACCAACTGTCCCTTTCCAAGTGCGACAGGAATCCTGGGACTCCTATCAAGTTTCACGAGGAGTCCGGCATCGTCTCCTTTGGAGGCACTGATCTCCGCGTACCTCTGGAGTTTTCAAAGGATGTGAGGCTATCGGTCGCGATGAGGTGGGGAACTAAGTCTTTCTCTGTGCTTTCCACAGGGGATTCAGACATCCTTTCGTCCTGGGAGATGCAAGACGAGCCTGCATTGAAGTCACTGCAGGGATATCCGGCCTTATTTCGAGTCAGGGCATCGCGGTGTCCATTCCACTTGAGGCCGCAAACTCAGGGTCCCTCTCACATACCTAGAGCTGAGAGAAGCCTCCTCTTGAGGTGCTTGTGGTAAGGTGGTATTCCTCTGGAGACGAATCCAGGGACTAACCTCTCTTTTCGAGTTGATTTTTGGTCCACAGAGATCTTTCGTGTTGCTACAGTGACCTCAGGATCCCTCTATCCTTGAAACAGTGTTCTTGGGGTTTCTCTGGAGTGCCATGAAGGAAATCAAGGCTCCTTTCATGTGTGATGTGCAAGACGGAATTGCTCTGCACGCAGTACAGGGGAATCGGGCCTCATCTCGCATCGAGGGGCAAGTCTCATGGTTTTTCTCGAGTTGCGGCGGGAACCTGCGGTATATTCTCGAGTTACGACGGGGATGGCCCTTCCAACCACGTGTTTGTTCAGCCACGTCAGGACTCCTGCCTAGTTGCGAGGGACAACTCTGGATTCTCCTCGAGGCTTGGCAGGGCAATTGGGACGCCTCTCCAGCTGAGACGGGAGACCAAGGGTCCCTTTCCACGTGCCACAGGAATCCTGGGTCTCATATCAAGTTTCACGAGGAGTCAGGCATCGTCTCCTTTGGAGGCACTGATCTCCGCATACCTCTGGAGTTTTCAAAGGATTTGAGGCCTCCTGTCGCGATGAGGTGGGGAACTAGGTCTTTCTCTGTGGTCTCCACAGGGGATTCAGACACCCTTTCGTCTTGGGAGATGCAAGACGAGCCTGCATTCCAGTCACTGCAGGGATATCCGGCCTTATTTCGAGTCAGGGCATCGCGGTGTCCATTCCACTTGAGGCCGCAAACTCAGGGTCCCTCTCACATACCTAGAGCTGAGAGAAGCCTCCTCTTGAGGTGCTTGTGGTAAGGTGGTATTCCTCTGGAGTCGAAGCCAGGGACTAACCACTCATCTCGAGTTGATTTTTGGTCCACGGAGCTCTTTCGTGTTGCTACAGTGACCTCAGGATCCCTCTATCCTTGAAACAGTGTTCTTGGGGTTTCTCTGGAGTGCCATCAAGGAAATCAAGGCTCCTTTCATGTGTGATGTGCAAGACGGAATTGCTCTGCACGCAGTACAGGGGAATCGGGCCTCATCTCGCATCGAGGGGGAAGTCTCATGGTTTTTCTCGAGTTGCGGCGGGAACCTGGGGTATATTCTCGAGTTACGACGGGGATGGCCCTTCCACCCACGTGTTTGTTCAGCCACGTCAGGACTCCTGCCTAGTTGCGAGGGACAACTCTGGATTCTCCTCGAGGCTTGGCAGGGCAATTGGAACGCCTCTCCTGCTGAGGCGGGAGACCAAGGGTCCCTCTCCACGTGCCACAAGAATCCTGGGACTCCTATCAAGTTTCACGAGGAGTCAGGCATCGTCTCCTTTGGAGGCACTGATCTCCGCGTACCTCTGGAGTTTTCAAAGAATGTGAGGCCTCCGGTCTCGATGAGGTGGGGAACTAGGTGTTTCTCTGTGGTCTCCACAGGGGATTCAGACATCCTTTCTTCTTGGGAGATGCAAGACGAGCCTGCATTCAAGTCACTGCAGGGATATCCGGCCTTATTTCGAGTCAGGGGATCGCGGTGTCCATTCCACTTGAGGCCGCAAACTCAGGATCCCTCTCACATACCTAGAGCTGAGAGAAGCCTCCTCTTGAGGTGCTTGTGGTAAGGTGGTATTCCTCAGGAGTCGAAGCCAGGGACTAACCTCTCATCTCGTGTTGATTCTTGGTCCACGGAGCTCTTTCATGTTGCTACAGTGACCTCAGGATCCCTCTAGCCTTGAAACAGTGTTCTTGGGGTTTCTCTGGAGTGCCATCAAGGAAATCAAGGCTCCTTTCATGTGTGATGTGCAAGACGGAATTGCTCTGCATGCAGTACAGGGGAATCGGGCCTCATCTCGCATCGAGGGGGAAGTCTCATGGTTTTTCTCGAGTTGCGGCGGGAACCTGGGGTATATTCTCCAGTTACGACGGGGATGGCCCTTCCACCCACGTGTTTGTTCAGCCACGTCAGGACTCCTGCCTAGTTGCGAGGGACAACTCTGGATTCTCCTCGAGGCTTGGCAGGGCAATTGGAACGCCTCTTCAGCTGAGGTGGGAGACCAAGGGTCCCTTTCCACGTGCCACAAGAATCCTGGGACTCCTATCAAGTTTCACGAGGAGTCAGGCATCGTCTCCTTTGGAGGCACTGATCTCCGCGTACCTCTGGAGTTTTCAAAGGATGTGAGGCCTCCGGTCTCGATGAGGTGGGGAACTAGGTGTTTCTCTGTGGTCTCCACAGGGGATTCAGACACCCTTTCGTCTTGGGAGTTGCAAGACGAGCCTGCATTGAAGTCACTGCAGGGATATCCGGCCTTATTTCGAGTCAGGGCATCGCGGTGTCCATTCCACTTGAGGCCGCAAACTCAGGGTCCCTCTCACATACCTAGAGCTGAGAGAAGCCTCCTCTTGAGATGCTTGTGGTAAGGTGGTATTCCTCTGGAGTCGAAGCCAGGGACTAACCTCTCATCTCGAGTTGATTTTTGTCCACCGAGCTCTTTCGTGTTGCTACAGTGACCTCAGGATCCCTCTAGCCTTGAAACAGTGTTCTTTGGGTTTCTCTGGAGTGCCATGAAGGAAATCAAGGCTCCTTTCATGTGTGATGTGCTACACAGAATTGCTCTGCACGCAGTGCAGGGGAATCGGGCCTCATCTCGCGGCGAGGGGGAAGTCTCATGGTTTTTCTCGAGTTGCGGCGGGAACCTGGGGTATATTCTCGAGTTACGACGGGGATGGCCCTTCCACACACGTGTTTGTTCAGCCACGTCAGGACTCTTGCCTAGTTGCGAGAAACAACTCGGGATTCTCCTCGAGGCTTGGCAAGGCAATTGGGACGCCTCTCCAGCTGAGGCGGGAGACCAAGGGTCCCTTTCCACGTGCCACAGGAATCCTGGGACTCCTATCAAGTTTCACGAGGAGTCAGGCATCGTCTCCTCTGGAGGCACTGATCTCCGCGTACCTCTGGAGTTTTCAAAGGATGTGAGGCCTCCGGTCTCGATGAGGTGGGGAACTAGGTCTTTCTCTGTGGTCTCCACAGGGGATTCAGACACCCTTTCATCTTGGGAGATGCAAGACGAGCCTGCATTCATGTCACTGCAGGGATATCCAGCCTTATTTCGCGTCAGGGCATCGCGGTGTCCATTCCACTTGAGGCCGCAAACTCAGGGTCCCTCTCACATACCTAGAGCTGAGAGAATCCTCCTCTTGAGGTGCTTGTGGTAAGGTGGTATTCCTCTGGAGTCGAAGCCAGGGACTAACCTCTCATCTCGAGTTGATTTTTGGCCCACGGAGCTCTTTCGTGTTGCTACAGTGACCTCAGGATCCCTCTAGCCTTGAAACAGTGTTCTTGGGGTTTCTCTGGAGTGCCATCAAGGAAATCAAGGCTCCTTTCATGTGTGATGTGCAACACGGAATTGCTCTGCACGCAGTGCAGGGGAATCGGGCCTCATCTCGCGGCGAGGGGGAAGTCTCATGGTTTTTCTCGAGTTGCGGCGGGAACCTGGGGTATATTCTCGAGTTACGACGGGGATGGCCCTTCCACCCACGTGTTTCTTCAGCGATGTCAGGACTCCTGCCTAGTTGCGAGGGACAACTCGGGATTCTCCTCGAGGCTTGGCAGGGCAATTGGAACGCCTCTCCAGCTGAGATGGGAGACCAAGGGTCCCTTTCCACGTGCCACAGGAATCCTGGGTCTCCTATCAAGTTTCACGAGGAGTTAGGCATCGTCTCCTTTGGAGGCACAGATCTCCGCATACCTCTGGAGTTTTCAAAGGATTTGAGGCCTCCTGTCGTGATGAGGTGGGGAACTAGGTCTTTCTCTGTGGTCTCCACAGGGGATTCAGACACCCTTTCATCTTGGGAGATGCAAGACGAGCCTGCATTCAAGTCACTGCAGGGATATCCAGCCTTATTTCGCGTCAGGGCATCGCGGTGTCCATTCCACTTGAGGCCGCAAACTCAGTGTCCCTCTCACATACCTAGAGCTGAGAGAAGCCTCCTCTTGAGGTGCTTGTGGTAAGGTGGTATTCCTCTGGAGATGAATCCAGGGACTAACCTCTCTTTTCGAGTTGATTTTTGGTTCACAGAGTTCTTTCGTGTTGCTACAGTGACCTCAGGATCCCTCTATCCTTGAAACAGTGTTCTTGGGGTTTCTCTGGAGTGCCATCAAGGAAATCAAGGCTCCTTTCATGTGTGATGTGCAAGACGGAATTGCTCTGCACGCAGTACAGGGGAATCGGGCCTCATCTCGCATCGAGGGGGAAGTCTCATGGTTTTTCTCGAGTTGCGGCGGGAACCTGGGGTATATTCTCGAGTTACGACGGGGATGGCCCTTCCACCCACGTGTTTGTTCAGCCATGTCAGGACTCCTGCCTAGTTGCGAGGGACAACTCGGGATTCTCCTCGAGGCTTGGCAGGGCAATTGGAACGCCTCTCCAGCTGAGGCGGGAGACCAAGGGTCCCTTTCCACGTGCCACAAGAATCCTGGGACTCCTATCAAGTTTCACGAGGAGTCAGGCATCGTCTCCTTTGGAGGCACTGATCTCCGCGTACCTCTGGAGTTTTCAAAGGATGTGAGGCCTCCGGTCGCGATGAGGTGGGGAACTAGGTGCTTCTCTGTGGTCTCCACAGGGGATTCAGACATCCTTTCTTCTTGGGAGATGCAAGACTAGCCTGCATTCAAGTCACTGCAGGGATATCCAGCCTTATTTCACGTCAGGGCATCGCGGTGTCCATTCCACTTTAGGCCGCAAACTCAGGGTCCCTCTCACATACCTAGAGCTGAGAGAAGCCTCCTCTTGAGGTGCTTGTGGTAAGGTGGTATTCCTCTGGAGTCGAAGCCAGGGACTAACCTCTCATCTCGAGTTGATTTTTGGCCCATGGAGCTCTTTCGTGTTGCTACAGTGACCTCAGGATCCCTCTAGCCTTGAAACAGTGTTCTTGGGGTTTCTCTGGAGTGCCATCAAGGAAATCAAGGCTCCTTTCATGTGTGATGTGCAACACGGAATTGCTCTGCACGCAGTGCAGGGGAATCGGGCCTCATCTCGCGGCGAGGGGGAAGTCTCATGGTTTTTCTCGAGTTGCGGCGGGAACCTGGGGTATATTCTCGAGTTACGACGGGGATGGCCCTTCCACCCACGTGTTTCTTCAGCGACGTCAGGACTCCTGCCTAGTTGCGAGGGACAACTCTGGATTCTCCTCGAGGCTTGGCAGGGCAATTGGGACGCCTCTCCAGCTGAGGCGGGAGACCAAGGGTCCCTTTCCACGTGCCACAAGAATCCTGGGACTCCTATCAAGTTTCACGAGGAGTCAGGCATCGTCTCCTTTGGAGGCACTGATCTCCGCGTACCTCGGGAGTTTTCAAAGGATGTGAGGCCTCCGGTCGCGATGAGGTGGGGAACTAGGTGCTTCTCTGTGGTATCGACAGGGGATTCAGACATCCTTTCTTCTTGGGAGATGCAAGACTAGCCTGCATTCAAGTCACTGCAGGGATATCCGGCCTTATTTCGAGTCAGGGCATCGCGGTGTCCATTCCACTTGAGGCCGCAAACTCAGGATCCCTCTCACATACCTAGAGCTGAGAGAAGCCTCCTCTTGAGGTGCTTGTGGTAAGGTGGTATTCCTCAGGAGTTGAAGCTAGGGACTAAACTCTCATCTCGTGCTGATTCTTGGTCCACGGAGCTCTTTCGTGTTGCTACAGTGACCTCAGGATCCCTCTAGCCTTGAAACAGTGTTCTTGGGGTTTCTCTGGAGTGCCATCAAGGAAATCAAGGCTCCTTTCATGTGTGATGTGCAATACGGAATTGCTCTGCACGCAGTGCAGGGCAATCGGGCCTCATCTCGCGGCGAGGGGGAAGTCTCATGGTTTTTCTCGAGTTGCGGTGGGAACCTGGGGTATATTCTCGAGTTAAGACGGGGATGGCCCTTCCACACACGTGTGTGTTCAGCCATGTCAGGACTCCTGCCTAGTTGCGAGGGACAACTCGGGATTCTCCTCGAGGCTTTGCAGGGCAATTGGGACGCCTCTCCACCTGAGACGGGAGACCAAGGGTCCCTTTCCACGTGCCACAGGAATCCTGGGTCTCCTATCAATTTTCACTAGGAGTCAGGCATCGTCTCCTTTGGAGGCACTGATCTCCGCATACCTCTGGAGTTTTCAAAGGATTTGAGGCCTCCTGTCGCGATGATGTGGGGAACAAGGTCTTTCTCTGTGGTCTCCACAGGGGATTCAGACATCCTTTCGTCTTGGGAGATGCAAGACGAGCCTGCATTCCAGTCACTGCAGGGATATCCGGCCTTATTTCGAGTCAGGGCATCGCGGTTTCCATTCCAATTGAGGCCGCAAACTCAGGGTCCCTCTCGCATACCTAGAGCTGAGAGAAGCCTCCTCTTGAGGTGCTTGTGGTAAGGTGGTATTCCTCTGGAGTCGAAGCCAGGGACTAATCTCTCATCTCGAGTTGATTTTTGGTCCACGGAGCTCTTTCGTGTTGCTACAGTGACCTCAGGATCCCTCTAGCCTTGAAACAGTGTTCTTGGGGTTTCTCTGGAGTGCCATGAAGGAAATCAAGGCTCCTTTCATGTGTGATGTGCAACACAGAATTGCTCTGCACGCAGTGCAGGGAAATCGGGCCTCATCTCGCGGCGAGGGGGAAGTCTCATGGTGTTTCTCGAGTTGCGGCGGGAACCTGGGGTATATTCTCGAGTTACGACGGGGATGGCCCTTCCACACACGTGTTTGTTCAGCCACGTCAGGACTCTTGACTAGTTGCGAGACACAACTCGGGATTCTCCTCGAGGCTTGGCAAGGCAATTGGGACGCCTCTCCAGCTGAGGCGGGAGACCAAGGGTCCCTTTCCACGTGCCACAGGAATCCTGGGACTCCTATCAAGTTTCACGAGGAGTCAGGCATCGTCTCCTTTGGAGGCACTGATCTCCGCGTACCTCTGGAATTTTCAAAGGATGTGAGGCCTCCGGTCGCGATGAGGTGGGGAACTAGGTCTTTCTCTGTGGTCTCCACAGGGGATTCAGACATCCTTTCATCTTGGGAGATGCAAGACGAGCCTGCATTCAAGTCACTGCAGGGATATCCAGCCTTATTTCGCGTCAGGGCATCGCGGTGTCCATTCCACTTGAGGCCGCAAACTCAGGGTCCCTCTCACATACCTAGAGCTGAGAGAAGCCTCCTCTTGAGGTGCTTGTGGTAAGGTGGTATTCCTCTGGAGTCGAAGCCAGGGACTAACCTCTCATCTCGAGTTGATTCTTGGCCCACGGAGCTCTTTCGTGTTGCTACAGTGACCTCAGGATCCCTCTATCCTTGAAACAGTGTTCTTGGGGTTTCTCTGGAGTGCCATCAAGGAAATCAAGGCTCCTTTCATGTGTGATGTGCAACACGGAATAGCTCTGCACGCAGTGCAGGGCAATCGGGCCTCATCTCGCGGCGAGGGGGAAGTCTCATGATTTTTCTCGAGTAGCGGCGGGAACCTGGGGTATATTCTCGAGTTACGACGGGGATTGCCCTTCCACCCACGTGTTTCTTCAGCGACGTCAGGACTCCTGCCTAGTTGCGAGGGACAACTCTGGATTCTCCTCGAGGCTTGGCAGGGCAATTGGGACGCCTCTCCAGCTGAGGCGGGAGACCAAGTGTCCCTTTCCAAGTGCCACAGGAATCCTGGGACTCCTATCAAGTTTCACGAGGAGTCAGGCATCGTCTCCTTTGGAGGCACTGATCTCCGCGTACCTCTGGAGTTTTCAAAGGATGTGAGGCTATCGGTCGCGATGAGGTGGGGAACTAAGTCTTTCTCTGTGCTTTCCACAGGGGATTCAGACATCCTTTCGTCCTGGGAGATGCAAGACGAGCCTGCATTGAAGTCACTGCAGGGATATCCGGCCTTATTTCGAGTCAGGGCATCACGGTGTCCATTCCACTTGAGGCCGCAAACTCAGGGTCCCTCTCACATACCTAGAGCTGAGAGAAGCCTCCTCTTGAGGTGCTTGTGGTAAGGTGGTATTCCTCTGGAGACGAATCCAGGGACTAACCTCTCTTTTCGAGTTGATTTTTGGTCCACAGAGTTCTTTCGTGTTGCTACAGTGACCTCAGGATCCCTCTATCCTTGAAACAGTGTTCTTGGGGTTTCTCTGGAGTGCCATCAAGGAAATCAAGGCTCCTTTCATGTGTGATGTGCAAGACGGAATTGCTCTGCACGCAGTACAGGGGAATCGGGCCTCATCTCGCATCGAGGGGCAAGTCTCATGGTTTTTCTCGAGTTGCGGCGGGAACCTGCGGTATATTCTCGAGTTACGACGGGGATGGCCCTTCCAACCACGTGTTTGTTCAGCCACGTCAGGACTCCTGCCTAGTTGCGAGGGACAACTCTGGATTCTCCTCGAGGCTTGGCAGGGCAATTGGGACGCCTCTCCCGCTGAGACGGGAGACCAAGGGTCCCTATCCACGTGCCACAGGAATCCTGGGTCTCATATCAAGTTTCACGAGGAGTCAGGCATCGTCTCCTTTGGAGGCACTGATCTCCGCATACCTCTGGAGTTTTCAAAGGATTTGAGGCCTCCTGTCGCGATGAGGTGGGGAACTAGGTCTTTCTCTGTGGTCTCCACAGGGGATTCAGACACCCTTTCGTCTTGGGAGATGCAAGACGAGCCTGCATTCCAGTCACTGCAGGGATATCCGGCCTTATTTCGAGTCAGGGCATCGCGGTGTCCATTCCACTTGAGGCCGCAAACTCAGGGTCCCTCTCACATACCTAGAGCTGAGAGAAGCCTCCTCTTGAGGTGCTTGTGGTAAGGTGGTATTCCTCTGGAGTCGAAGCCAGGGACTAACCACTCATCTCGAGTTGATTTTTGGTCCACGGAGCTCTTTCGTGTTGCTACAGTGACCTCAGGATCCCTCTAGCCTTGAAACAGTGTTCTTGGGGTTTCTCTGGAGTGCCATCAAGGAAATCAAGGCTCCTTTCATGTGTGATGTGCAAGACGGAATTGCTCTGCACACAGTACAGGGGAATCGGGCCTCATCTCGCATCGAGGGGGAAGTCTCATGGTTTTTCTCGAGTTGCGGCGGGAACCTGGGGTATATTCTCGAGTTACGACGGGGATGGCCCTTCCACCCACGTGTTTGTTCAGCCACGTCAGGACTCCTGCCTAGTTGCGAGGGACAACTCTGGATTCTCCTCGAGGCTTGGCAGGGCAATTGGAACGCTTCTCCTGCTGAGGCGGGAGACCAAGGGTCCCTCTCCACGTGCCAAAAGAATCCTGGGACTCCTATCAAGTTTCACGAGGAGTCAGGCATCGTCTCCTTTGGAGGCACTGATCTCCGCGTACCTCTGGAGTTTTCAAAGGATGTGAGGCCTCCGGTCTCGATGAGGTGGGGAACTAGGTGTTTCTCTGTGGTCTCCACAGGGGATTCAGACATCCTTTCTTCTTGGGAGATGCAAGACGAGCCTGCATTCAAGTCACTGCAGGGATATCCGGCCTTATTTCGAGTCAGGGGATCGCGGTGTCCATTCCACTTGAGGCCGCAAACTCAGGATCCCTCTCACATACCTAGAGCTGAGAGAAGCCTCCTCTTGAGGTGCTTGTGGTAAGGTGGTATTCCTCAGGAGTCGAAGCCAGGGACTAACCTCTCATCTCGGGTTGATTCTTGGTCCACGGAGCTCTTTCGTGTTGCTACAGTGACCTCAGGATCCCTCTAGCCTTGAAACAGTGTTCTTGGGGTTTCTCTGAAGAGCCATCAAGGAAATCAAGGCTCCTTTCATGTGTGATGTGCAACACGGAATTGCTCTGCACGCAGTGCAGGGGAATCGGGCCTCATCTCGCGGCGAAGGGGAAGTCTCATGGTTTTTCTCGAGTTGCGGCGGGAACCTGGGGTATATTCTCGAGTTACGACGGGGATGGCCCTTCCACCCACGTGTTTCTTCAGCGACGTCAGGACTCCTGCCTAGTTGCGAGGGACAACTCTGGATTCTCCTCGAGGCTTGGCAGGGCAATTGGGACGCCTCTCCAGCTGAGGGGGGAGACCAAGGGTCCCTTTCCAAGTGCCACAGGAATCCTGGGACTCCTATCAAGTTTCACGAGGAGTCAGGCATCATCTCCTTTGGAGGCACTGATCTCCGCGTACCTCTGAAGTTTTCAAAGGATGTGAGGCTATCGGTCGCGATGAGGTGGGGAACTAAGTCTTTCTCTGTGCTTTCCACAGGGGATTCAGACATCCTTTTGTCCTGGGAGATGCAAGACGAGCCTGCATTGAAGTCACTGCAGGGATATCCGGCCTTATTTCGAGTCAGGGCATCGCGGTGTCCATTCCACTTGAGGCCGCAAACTCAGGGTCCCTCTCACATACCTAGAGCTGAGAGAAGCCTCCTCTTGAGGTGCTTGTGGTAAGGTGGTATTCCTCTGGAGACGAATCCAGGGACTAACCTCTCTTTTCGAGTTGATTTTTGGTCCACAGAGTTCTTTCGTGTTGCTACAGTGACCTCAGGATCCCTCTAGCCTTGAAACAGTGTTCTTGGGGTTTCTCTGGAGTGCCATCAAGGAAATCAAGGCTCCTTTCATGTGTGATGTGCAAGACGGAATTGCTCTGCACGCAGTACAGGGGAATCGGGCCTCATCTCGCATCGAGGGGGAAGTCTCATGGTTTTTCTCGAGTTGCGGCGGGAACCTGGGGTATATTCTCGAGTTACAACGGGGATGGCCCTTCCACCCACGTGTTTGTTCAGCCACGTCAGGACTCCTGCCTAGTTGCGAGGGACAACTCGGGATTCTCCTCGAGGCTTGGCAGGGCAATTGGAACGCCTCTCCAGCTGAGGCGGGAGACCAAGGGTCCCTTTCCACGTGCCACAAGAATCCTGGGATTCCTATCAAGTTTCACGAGGAGTCAGGCATCGTCTCCTTTGGAGGCACTGATCTCCGCGTACCTCTGGAGTTTTCAAAGGATGTGAGGCCTCCGGTCGCGATGAGGTGGGGAACTAGGTGTTTCTCTGTGGTCTCCACAGGGGATTCAGACATCCTTTCTTCTTGGGAGATGCAAGACGAGCCTGCATTGAAGTCACTGCAGGGATATCGGGCCTTATTTCGAGTCAGGGCATCGCGGTGTCCATTCCACTTGAGGCCGCAAACTCAGGATCCCTCTCAAATACCTAGAGCTGAGAGAAGCCTCCTCTTGAGGTGCTTGTGGTAAGGTGGTATTCATCAGGAGTCGAAGCCAGGGACTAACCTCTCATCTCGTGTTGATTCTTGGTCCATGGAGCTCTTTCGTGTTGCTACAGTGACCTCAGGATCCCTCTAGCCTTGAAACAGTGTTCTTGGGGTTTCTCTGGAGTGCCATCAAGGAAATCAAGGCTCCTTTCATGTGTGATGTGCAACACGGAATTGCTCTGCACGCAGTGCAGGGGAATCGGGCCTCATCTCGCGGCGAGGGGGAAGTCTCATGGTTTTTCTCGAGTTGCGGCGGGAACCTGGGGTATATTCTCGAGTTACGACGGGGATGGCCCTTCCACCCACGTGTTTCTTCAGCGATGTCAGGACTCCTGCCTAGTTGCGAGGGACAACTCGGGATTCTCCTCGAGGCTTGGCAGGGCAATTGGGACGCCTCTCCAGCTGAGACGGGAGACCAAGGGTCCCTTTCCACGTGCCACAGGAATCCTGGGTCTCCTATCAAGTTTCACTAGGAGTCAGGCATCGTCTCCTTTGGAGGCACTGATCTGCGCATACCTCTGGAGTTTTCAAAGGATTTGAGGCCTCCTGCCGCGATGATGTGGGGAACTAGGTCTTTCTCTGTGGTCTCCACAGGGGATTCAGACATCCTTTCGTCTTGGGAGATGCAAGACGAGCCTGCATTCCAGTCACTGCAGGGATATCCGGCCTTATTTCGAGTCAGGGCATCGCGGTTTCCATTCCAATTGAGGCCGCAAACTCAGGGTCCCTCTCGCATACCTAGAGCTGAGAGAAGCCTCCTCTTGAGGTGCTTGTGGTAAGGTGGTATTCCTCTGGAGTCGAAGCCAGGGACTAATCTCTCATCTCGAGTTGATTTTTGGTCCACGGAGCTCTTTCGTGTTGCTACAGTGACCTCAGGATCCCTCTAGCCTTGAAACAGTGTTCTTGGGGTTTCACTGGAGTGCCATGAAGGAAATCAAGGCTCCTTTCATGTGTGATGTGCAACACAGAATTGCTCTGCACGCAGTGCAGGGAAATCGGGCCTCATCTCGCGGCGAGGGGGAAGTCTCATGGTTTTTCTCGAGTTGCGGCGGGAACCTGGGGTATATTTTCGAGTTACGACGGGGATGGCCCTTCCACACACGTGTTTGTTCAGCCACGTCAGGACTCTTGACTAGTTGCGAGACACAACTCGGGATTCTCCTCGAGGCTTGGCAAGGCAATTGGGACGCCTCTCCAGCTGAGGCGGGAGACCAAGGGTCCCTTTCCACGTGCCACAGGAATCCTGGGACTCCTATCAAGTTTCACGAGGAGTCAGGCATCGTCTCCTTTGGAGGCACTGATCTGCGCATACCTCTGGAGTTTTCAAAGGATTTGAGGCCTCCTGCCGCGATGATGTGGGGAACTAGGTCTTTCTCTGTGGTCTCCACAGGGGATTCAGACATCCTTTCGTCTTGGGAGATGCAAGACGAGCCTGCATTCCAGTCACTGCAGGGATATCCGGCCTTATTTCGAGTCAGGGCATCGCGGTTTCCATTCCAATTGAGGCCGCAAACTCAGGGTCCCTCTCGCATACCTAGAGCTGAGAGAAGCCTCCTCTTGAGGTGCTTGTGGTAAGGTGGTATTCCTCTGGAGTCGAAGCCAGGGACTAATCTCTCATCTCGAGTTGATTTTTGGTCCACGGAGCTCTTTCGTGTTGCTACAGTGACCTCAGGATCCCTCTAGCCTTGAAACAGTGTTCTTGGGGTTTCTCTGGAGTGCCATGAAGGAAATCAAGGCTCCTTTCATGTGTGATGTGCAACACAGAATTGCTCTGCACGCAGTGCAGGGAAATCGGGCCTCATCTCGCGGCGAGGGGGAAGTCTCATGGTTTTTCTCGAGTTGCGGCGGGAACCTGGGGTATATTCTCGAGTTACGACGGGGATGGCCCTTCCACACACGTGTTTGTTCAGCCACGTCAGGACTCTTGACTAGTTGCGAGACACAACTCGGGATTCTCCTCGAGGCTTGGCAAGGCAATTGGGACGCCTCTCCAGCTGAGGCGGGAGACCAAGGGTCCCTTTCCACGTGCCACAGGAATCCTGGGACTCCTATCAAGTTTCACGAGGAGTCAGGCATCGTCTCCTTTGGAGGCACTGATCTCCGCGTACCTCTGGAATTTTCAAAGGATGTGAGGCCTCCGGTCGCGATGAGGTGGGGAACTAGGTCTTTCTCTGTGGTCTCCACAGGGGATTCAGACATCCTTTCATCTTGGGAGATGCAAGACGAGCCTGCATTCAAGTCACTGCAGGGATATCCAGCCTTATTTCGCGTCAGGGCATCGCGGTGTCCATTCCACTTGAGGCCGCAAACTCAGGGTCCCTCTCACATACCTAGAGCTGAGAGAAGCCTCCTCTTGAGGTGCTTGTGGTAAGGTGGTATTCCTCTGGAGTCGAAGCCAGGGACTAACCTCTCATCTCGAGTTGATTTTTGGCCCACGGAGCTCTTTTGTGTTGCTACAGTGACCTCAGGATCCCTCTAGCCTTGAAACAGTGATCTTGGGGATTCTCTGGAGTGCCATCAAGGAAATCAAGGCTCCTTTCATGTGTGATGTGCAACAGGGAATTGCTCTGCACGCAGTGCAGGGGAATCGGGCCTCATCTCGCGGCGAGGGGGAAGTCTCATGGTTTTTCTCGAGTTGCGGCGGGAACCTGGGGTATATTCTCGAGTTACGACGGGGATGGCCCTTCCACCCACGTGTTTCTTCAGCGATGTCAGGACTCCTGCCTAGTTGCGAGGGACAACTCGGGATTCTCCTCGAGGCTTGGCAGGGCAATTGGGACGCCTCTCCAGCTGAGATGGGAGACCAAGGGTCCCTTTCCACGTGCCACAGGAATCCTGGGTCTCCTCTCAAGTTTCACGAGGAGTTAGGCATCGTCTCCTTTGGAGGCACTGATCTCCGCATACCTCTGGAGTTTTCAAAGGATTTGAGGCCTCCTGTCGTGATGAGGTGGGGAACTAGGTCTTTCTCTGTGGTCTCCACAGGGAATTCAGACACCCTTTCATCTTGGGAGATGCAAGACGAGCCTGCATTCAAGTCACTGCAGGGATATCCAGCCTTATTTCGCGTCAGGGCATCGCGGTGTCCATTCCACTTGAGGCCGCAAACTCAGTGTCCCTCTCACATACCTAGAGCTGAGAGAAGCCTCCTCTTGAGGTGCTTGTGGTAAGGTGGTATTCCTCTGGAGATGAATCCAGGGACTAACCTCTCTTTTCGAGTTGATTTTTGGTCCACAGAGTTCTTTCGTGTTGCTACAGTGACCTCAGGATCCCTCTATCCTTGAAACAGTGTTCTTGGGGTTTCTCTGGAGTGCCATCAAGGAAATCAAGGCTCCTTTCATGTGTGATGTGCAAGACGGAATTGCTCTGCACGCAGTACAGGGGAATCGGGCCTCATCTCGCATCGAGGGGGAAGTCTCATGGTTTTTCTCGAGTTGTGGCGGGAACCTGGGGTATATTCTCGAGTTACGACGGGGATGGCCCTTCCACCCACGTGTTTGTTCAGCCATGTCAGGACTCCTGCCTAGTTGCGAGGGACAACTCGGGATTCTCCTCGAGGCTTGGCAGGGCAATTGGAACGCCTCTCCAGCTGAGGCGGGAGACCAAGGGTCCCTTTCCACGTGCCACAAGAATCCTGGGACTCCTATCAAGTTTCACGAGGAGTCAGGCATCGTCTCCTTTGGAGGCACTGATCTCCGCGTACCTCTGGAGTTTTCAAAGGATGTGAGGCCTCCGGTCGCGATGAGGTGGGGAACTAGGTGCTTCTCTGTGGTATCCACAGGGGATTCAGACATCCTTTCTTCTTGGGAGATGCAAGACTAGCCTGCATTCAAGTCACTGCAGGGATATCCGGCCTTATTTCGAGTCAGGGCATCGCGGTGTCCATTCCACTTGAGGCCGCAAACTCAGGATCCCTCTCACATACCTAGAGCTGAGAGAAGCCTCCTCTTGAGGTGCTTGTGGTAAGGTGGTATTCCTCAGGAGTTGAAGCCAGGGACTAAACTCTCATCTCGTGCTGATTCTTGGTCCACGGAGCTCTTTCGTGTTGCTACAGTGACCTCAGGATCCCTCTAGCCTTGAAACAGTGTTCTTGGGGTTTCTCTGGAGTGCCATCAAGGAAATCAAGGCTCCTTTCATGTGTGATGTGCAATACGGAATTGCTCTGCACGCAGTGCAGGGCAATCGGGCCTCATCTCGCGGCGAGGGGGAAGTCTCATGGTTTTTCTCGAGTTGCGGTGGGAACCTGGGGTATATTCTCGAGTTAAGACGGGGATGGCCCTTCCACACACGTGTGTGTTCAGCCATGTCAGGACTCCTGCCTAGTTGCGAGGGACAACTCGGGATTCTCCTCGAGGCTTTGCAGGGCAATTGGGACGCCTCTCCACCTGAGACGGGAGACCAAGGGTCCCTTTCCACGTGCCACAGGAATCCTGGGTCTCCTATCAAGTTTCTCTAGGAGTCAGGCATCGTCTCCTTTGGAGGCACTGATCTGCGCATACCTCTGGAGTTTTCAAAGGATTTGAGGCCTCCTGCCGCGATGATGTGGGGAACTAGGTCTTTCTCTGTGGTCTCCACAGGGGATTCAGACATCCTTTCCTCTTGGGAGATGCAAGACGAGCCTGCATTCCAGTCACTGCAGGGATATCCGGCCTTATTTCGAGTCAGGGCATCGCGGTTTCCATTCCAATTGAGGCCGCAAACTCAGGGTCCCTCTCGCATGCCTAGAGCTGAGAGAAGCCTCCTCTTGAGGTGCTTGTGGTAAGGTGGTATTCCTCTGGAGTCGAAGCCAGGGACTAACCTCTCATCTCGAGTTGATTTTTGGCCCACGGAGCTCTTTCGTGTTGCTACAGTGACCTCAGGATCCCTCTAGCCTTGAAACGGTGTTCTTGGGGTTTCTCTGGAGTGCCATCAAGGAAATCAAGGCTCCTTTCATGTGTGATGTGCAACACAGAATTGCTCTGCACGCAGTGCAGGGCAATCGGGCCTCATCTCGCATCGAGGGGGAAGTCTCATGGTTTTTCTCGAGTTGCGGCGGGAACCTGGGGTATATTCTCGAGTTACGACGGGGATGGCCCTTCCACCCACGTGTTTCTTCAGCGACGTCAGGACTCCTGCCTACTTGCGAGGGACAACTCTGGATTCTCCTCGAGGCTTGGCAGGGCAATTGGGACGCCTCTCCAGCTGAGGCGGGAGACCAAGGGTCCCTTTCCAAGTGCCACAGGAATCCTGGGACTCCTATCAAGTTTCACGAGGAGTCAGGCATCGTCTCCTTTGGAGGCACTGATCTCCGCGTACCTCTGGAGTTTTCAAAGGATGTGAGGCTATCGGTCGCGATGAGGTGGGGAACTAAGTCTTTCTCTGTGCTTTCCACAGGGGATTCAGACATCCTTTCGTCCTGGGAGATGCAAGACGAGCCTGCATTCCAGTCACTGCAGGGATATCCGGCCTTATTTCGAGTCAGGGCATCGCGGTGTCCATTCCACTTGAGGCCGCAAACTCAGGGTCCCTCTCACATACCTAGAGCTGAGAGAAGCCTCCTCTTGAGGTGCTTGTGGTGAGGTGGTATTCCTCTGGAGACGAATCCAGGGACTGACGTCTCTTTTCGAGTTGATTTTTGGTCCACAGAGTTCTTTCGTGTTGCTACAGTGACCTCAGGATCCCTCTATCCTTGAAACAGTGTTCTTGGGGTTTCTCTGGAGTGCCATCAAGGAAATCAAGGCTCCTTTCATGTGTGATGTGCAAGTCGGAATTGCTCTGCACGCAGTACAGGGGAATCGGGCCTCATCTCGCATCGAGGGGGAATTCTCATGGTTTTTCTCGAGTTGCGGCGGGAACCTGGGGTATATTCTCGAGTTACGACGGGGATGGCCCTTCCACCCACGTGTTTGTTCAGCCACGTCAGGACTCCTGCCTAGTTGCGAGGGACAACTCGGGATTCTCCTCGAGGCTTGGCAGGGCAATTGGAACGCCTCTCCTGCTGAGGCGGGAGACCAAGGGTCCCTTTCCACGTGCCACAAGAATCCTGGGACTCCTATCAAGTTTCACGAGGAGTCAGGCATCGTCTCCTTTGGAGGCACTGATCTCTGCGTACCTCTGGAGTTTTCAAAGGATGTGAGGCCTCCGGTCGCGATGAGGTGGGGAACTAGGTGTTTCTCTGTGGTCTCCACAGGGGATTCAGACATCCTTTCTTCTTGGGAGATGCAAGACGAGCCTGCATTCAAGTCACTGCAGGGATATCCGGCCTTATTTCGAGTCAGGGCATCGCGGTGTCCATTCCACTTGAGGCCGCAAACTCAGGGTCCCTCTCACATACCTAGAGCTGAGAGAAGCCTCCTCTTGAGGTGCTTGTGGTAAGGTGGTATTCCTCTGGAGTCGAAGCCAGGGACTAACCTCTCATCTCGAGTTGATTTTTGGCCCACGGAGCTCTTTCGTGTTGCTACAGTGACCTCAGGATCCCTCTAGCCTTGAAACAGTGTTCTTGGGGTTTCTCTGGAGTGCCATCAAGGAAATCAAGGCTCCTTTCATGTGTGATGTGCAAGACGGAATTGCTCTACACGCAGTACAGGGGAATCGGGCCTCATCTCGCATCGAGGGGGAAGTCTCATGGTTTTTCTCGAGTTGCGGTGGGAACCTGGGATATATTCTCGAGTTACGACGGGGATGGCCCTTCCACCCACGTGTTTGTTCAGCCACGTCAGGACTCCTGCCTAGTTGCGAGGGACAACTCGGAATTCTCCTCGAGGCTTGGCAGGGCAATTGGAATGCCTCTCCAGCTGAGGCGGGAGGCCAAGGGTCCCTTTCCACGTGCCACAGGAATCCTGGGACTCCTATCAAGTTTCACGAGGAGTCAGGCATCGTCTCCTTTGGAGGCACTGATCTCTGCGTACCTCTGGAGTTTTCAAAGGATGTGAGGCCTCCGGTCGCGATGAGGTGGGGAACTAGGTGTTTCTCTGTGGTCTCCACAGGGGATTCAGACATCCTTTCTTCTTGGGAGATGCAAGACGAGCCTGCATTCAAGTCACTGCAGGGATATCCGGCCTTATTTCGAGTCAGGGCATCGCGGTGTCCATTCCACTTGAGGCCGCAAACTCAGGGTCCCTCTCACATACCTAGAGCTGAGAGAAGCCTCCTCTTGAGGTGCTTGTGGTAAGGTGGTATTCCTCAGGAGTCGAAGCCAGGGACTAACCTCTCATCTCGTGTTGATTCTTGCTCCACGGAGCTCTTTCGTGTTGCTACAGTGACCTCAGGATCCCTCTAGCCTTGAAACAGTGTTCTTGGGGTTTCTCTGGAGTGCCATCAAGGAAATCAAGGCTCCTTTCATGTGTGATGTGCAACACGGAATTGCTCTGCACGCAGTGCAGGGGAATCGGGCCTCATCTCGCGGCGAGGGGGAAGTCTCATGGTTTTTCTCGAGTTGCGGCGGGAACCTGGGGTATATTCTCGAGTTACGACGGGGATGGCCCTTCCACCCACGTGTTTCTTCAGCGACGTCAGGACTCCTGCCTAGTTGCGAGGGACAACTCTGGATTCTCCTCGAGGCTTTGCAGGGCAATTGGGACGCCACTCCAGCTGAGGCGGGAGACCAAGGGTCCCTTTCCAAGTGCCACAGGAATCCTGGGACTCCTATCAAGTTTCACGAGGAGTCAGGCATCGTCTCCTTTGGAGGCACTGATCTCCGCATACCTCTGGAGTTTTCAAAGGATTTGAGGCCTCCTGTCGCGATGAGGTGGGGAACTAGGTCTTTCTCTGTGGTCTCCACAGGGGATTCAGACACCCTTTCGTCTTGGGAGATGCAAGACGAGCCTGCATTCCAGTCACTGCAGGGATATCCGGCCTTATGTCGAGTCAGGGCATCGCGGTGTCCATTCCACTTGAGGCCGCAAACTCAGGGTCCCTCTCACATACCTAGAGCTGAGAGAAGCCTCCTCTTGAGGTGCTTGTGGTAAGGTGGTATTCCTCTGGAGTCGAAGCCAGGGACTAACCTCTCATCTCGAGATGATTTTGGGTCCACGGAGCTCTTTCCTGTTGCTACAGTGACCTCAGGATCCCTCTAGCCTTGAAACAGTGTTCTTGGGGTTTCTCTGGAGTGCCATCAAGGAAATCAAGGCTCCTTTCATGTGTGATGTGCAACACGGAATTGCTCTGCACACAGTGCAGGGGAATCGGGCCTCATCTCGCGGCGAGGGGGAAGTCTCATGGTTTTTCTCGAGTTGCGGCGGGAAACTGGGGTATATTCTCGAGTTACGACGGGGATGGCCCTTCCACACACGTGTTTGTTCAGCCACGTCAGGACTCTTGCCTAGTTGCGAGACACAACTCGGGATTCTCCTCGAGGCTTGGCAAGGCAATTGGGACGCCTCTCCAGCTGAGGCGGGAGACCAAGGGTCCCTTTCCACGTGCCACAGGAATCCTGGGACTCCTATCAAGTTTCACGAGGAGTCAGGCATCGTCTCCTTTGGAGGCACTGATCTCCGCGTACCTCTGGAGTTTTCAAAGGATGTGAGGCCTCCGGTCGCGATGAGGTGGGGATCTAGGTCTTTCTCTGTGGTCTCCACAGGGGATTCAGACATCCTTTCATCTTGGGAGATGCAAGACGAGTCTGCATTCAAGTCACTGTAGGGATATCCAGCCTTATTTCGCTTCAGGGCATCGCGGTGTCCATTCCACTTGAGGCCGCAAACTCAGGGTCCCTCTCACATACCTAGAGCTGAGAGAAGCCTCCTCTTGAGGTGCTTGTGGTAAGGTGGTATTCCTCTGGAGTCGAAGCCAGGGACTAACCTCTCATCTCGAGTTGATTTTTGGCCCACGGAGATCTTTTGTGTTGCTACAGTGACCTCAGGATCCCTCTAGCCTTGAAACAGTGTTCTTGGGGTTTCTCTGGAGTGCCATCAAGGAAATCAAGGCTCCTTTCATGTGTGATGTGCAACACGGAATTGCTCTGCACGCAGTGCAGGGGAATCGGGCCTCATCTCGCGGCGAGGGGGAAGTCTCATGGTTTTTCTCGAGTTGCGGCGGGAACCTGGGGTATATTCTCGAGTTTCGACGGGGATGGCCCTTCCACCCACGTGTTTCTTCAGCGACGTCAGGACTCCTGCCTAGTTGCGAGGGACAACTCTGGATTCTCCTCGAGGCTTGGCAGGGCAATTGGGACGCCTCTCCAGCTGAGGCGGGAGACCAAGGGTCCCTTTCCAAGTGCCACAGGAATCCTGGGACTCCTATCAAGTTTCACGAGGAGTCAGGCATCGTCTCCTTTGGAGGCACTGATCTCCGCGTACCTCTGGAGTTTTCAAAGGATGTGAGGCTATCGGTAGCGATGAGGTGGGGAACTAGGTCTTTCTCTGTGGTCTCCACAGGGGATTCACACATCCTTTCTTCTTGGGAGATGCAAGACGAGCCTGCATTGAAGTCACTGCAGGGATATCCGGCCTTATTTCGAGTCAGGGCATCGCGGTGTCCATTCCACTTGAGGCCGCAAACTCAGGGTCCCTCTCACATACCTAGAGCTGAGAGAAGCCTCCTCTTGAGGTGCTTGTGGTAAGGTGGTATTCCTCAGGAGTCGAAGCCAGGGACTAAGCTCTCATCTCGTGTTGATTCTTGGTCCATGGAGCCCTTTCGTGTTGCTACAGTGACCTCAGGATCCCTCTAGCCTTGAAACAGTGTTCTTGGGGTTTCTCTGGGGTGCCATCAAGGAAATCAAGGCTCCTTTCATGTGTGATGTGCAACACGGAATTGCTCTGCACGCAGTGCAGGCGAATCGGGCCTCATCTCGCATCGAGGGGGCTGTCTCATGGTTTTTCTCGAGTTGCGGTGGGAACCTGGGATATATTCTCGAGTTACGACGGGGATGGCCCTTCCACCCACGTGTTTGTTCAGCCACGTCAGGACTCCTGCCTAGTTGCGAGGGACAACTCGGAATTCTCCTCGAGGCTTGGCAGGGCAATTGGAATGCCTCTCCAGCTGAGGCGGGAAACCAAGGGTCCCTTTCCACGTGCCACAGGAATCCTGGGACTCCTATCAAGTTTCACGAGGAGTCAGGCATCGTCTCCTTTGGAGGCACTGATCTCTGCGTACCTCTGGAGTTTTCAAAGGATGTGAGGCCTCCGGTCGCGATGAGGTGGGGAACTAGGTGTTTCTCTGTGGTCTCCACAGGGGATTCAGACATCCTTTCTTCTTGGGAGATGCAAGACGAGCCTGCATTCAAGTCACTGCAGGGATATCCGGCCTTATTTCGAGTCAGGGCATCGCGGTGTCCATTCCACTTGAGGCCGCAAACTCAGGATCCCTCTCACATACCTAGAGCTGAGAGAAGCCTCCTCTTGAGGTGCTTGTGGTAAGGTGGTATTCCTCAGGAGTCGAAGCTAGGGACTAACCTCTCATCTCGTGTTGATTCTTGCTCCACGGAGCTCTTTCGTGTTGCTACAGTGACCTCAGGATCCCTCTAGCCTTGAAACAGTGTTCTTGGGGTTTCTCTGGAGTGCCATCAAGGAAATCAAGGCTCCTTTCATGTGTGATGTGCAACACGGAATTGCTCTGCACGCAGTGCAGGGGAATCGGGCCTCATCTCGCGGCGAGGGGGAAGTCTCATGGTTTTTCTCGAGTTGCGGCGGGAACCTGGGGTATATTCTCGAGTTACGACGGGGATGGCCCTTCCACCCACGTGTTTCTTCAGCGACGTCAGGACTCCTGCCTAGTTGCGAGGGACAACTCTGGATTCTCCTCGAGGCTTGGCAGTGCAACAGGGACGCCTCTCCAGCTGAGGCGGGAGACCAAGTGTCCCTTTCCAAGTGCCACAGGAATCCTGGGACTCCTATCAAGTTTCACGAGGAGTCAGGCATCGTCTCCTTTGGAGGCACTGATCTCCGCGTACCTCTGGAGTTTTCAAAGAATGTGAGGCTCTCGGTCGCGATGAGGTGGTTAACTAAGTCTTTCTCTGTGCTTTCCACAGGGGATTCAGACATCCTTTCGTCCTGGGAGATGCAAGACGAGCCTGCATTGAAGTCACTGCAGGGATATCCGGCCTTATTTCGAGTCAGGGCATCGCGGTGTCCATTCCACTTGAGGCCGCAAACTCAGGGTCCCTCTCACATACCTAGAGCTGAGAGAAGCCTCCTCTTGAGGTGCTTGTGGTAAGGTGGTATTCCTCTGGAGTCGAAGCCAGGGACTAACCTCTCATCTCGAGTTGATTTTTGGCCCACGGAGCTCTTTCGTGTTGCTACAGTGACCTCAGGATCCCTCTAGCCTTGAAACAGTGTTCTTGGGGTTTCTCTGGAGTGCCATCAAGGAAATCAAGGCTCCTTTCATGTGTGATGTGCAACACGGAATTGCTCTGCACGCAGTGCAGGGGAATCGGGCCTCATCTCGCATCGAGGGGGAAGTCTCATGGTTTTTCTCGAGTTGCGGCGGGAACCTGGGGTATATTCTCCAGTTACGACGGGGATGGCCCTTCCACACACGTGTTTGTTCAGCCAAGTCAGGACTCTTGCCTAGTTGCGAGACACAACTCGAGATTCTCCTCGAGGCTTGGCAAGGCAATTGGGATGCCTCTCCAGCTGAGGCGGGAGACCAAGTGTCCCTTTCCACGTGCCACAGGAATCCTGGGACTCCTATCAAGATTCACGAGGAGTCAGGCATCGTCTCCTTTGGAGGCACTGATCTCCGCGTACCTCTGGAGTTTTCAAAGGATGTGAGGCCTCCGGTCGCGATGAGGTGGGGAACTAGGTCTTTCTCTGTGGTCTCCACAGGGGATTCAGACACCCTTTCATCTTGGGAGATGCAAGACGAGCCTGCATTCAAGTCACTGCAGGGATATCCAGCCTTATTTCGCGTCAGGGCATCGCGGTGTCCATTCCACTTGAGGCCGCAAACTCAGGGTCCCTCTCACATACCTAGAGCTGAGAGAAGCCTCCTCTTGAGGTGCTTGTGGTAAGGTGGTATTCCTCAGGAGTCGAAGCCAGGGACTAACCTCTCATCTCGTGTTGATTCTTGCTCCACGGAGCTCTTTCGTGTTGCTACAGTGACCTCAGGATCCCTCTAGCCTTGAAACAGTGTTCTTGGGGTTTCTCTGGAGTGCCATCAAGGAAATCAAGGCTCCTTTCATGTGTGATGTGCAACACGGAATTGCTCTGCACGCAGTGCAGGGGAATCGGGCCTCATCTCGCGGCGAGGGGGAAGTCTCATGGTTTTTCTCGAGTTGCGGCGGGAACCTGGGGTATATTCTCGAGTTACGACGGGGATGGCCCTTCCACACACGTGTTTCTTCAGCGACGTCAGGACTCCTGCCTAGTTGCGAGGGACAACTCTGGATTCTCCTCGAGGCTTGGCAGGGCAATTGGGACGCCTCTCCAGCTGAGGCGGGAGACCAAGGGTCCCTTTCCAAGTGCCACAGGAATCCTGGGACTCCTATCAAGTTTCACGAGGAGTCAGGCATCGTCTCCTTTGGAGGCACTGATCTCCGCGTACCTCTGGAGTTTTCAAAGGATGTGAGGCTATCGGTCGCGATGAGGTGGGGAACTAAGTCTTTCTCTGTGCTTTCCACAGGGGATTCAGACATCCTTTCTTCCTGGGAGATGCAAGACGAGCCTGCATTGAAGTCACTGCAGGGATATCCGGCCTTATTTCGAGTCAGGGCATCGCGGTGTCCATTCCACTTGAGGCCGCAAACTCAGGGTCCCTCTCACATACATAGAGCTGAGAGAAGCCTCCTCTTGAGTTGCTTGTGGTAAGGTGGTATTCCTCTGGAGACGAATCCAGGGACTAACCTCTCTTTTCGAGTTGATTTTTGGTCCACAGAGTTCTTTCGTGTTGCTACAGTGACCTCAGGATCCCTCTATAGTTGAAACAGTGTTCTTGGGGTTTCTCTGGAGTGCCATCAAGGAAATCAAGGCTCCTTTCATGTGTGATGTGCAAGACGGAATTGCTCTACACGCAGTACAGGGGAATTGGGCCTCATCTCGCATCGAGGGGGAAGTCTCATGGTTTTTCTCGAGTTGCAGCGGGAACCTGGGGTATATTCTCGAGTTACGACGGGGATGGCCCTTCCACCCACGTGTTTCTTCAGCCACGTCAGGACTCCTGCCTAGTTGCGAGGGACAACTCGGGATTCTCCTCGAGGCTTGGCAGGGCAATTGGAACGCCTCTCCAGCTGAGGTGGGAGACCAAGGGTCCCTTTCCACGTGCCACAAGAATCCTGGGACTCCTATCAAGTTTCACGAGGAGTCAGGCATCGTCTCCTTTGGAGGCACTGATCTCCGCGTACCTCTGGAGTTTTCAAAGGATGTGAGGCCTCCGGTCGCGATGAGGTGGGGAACTAGGTGTTTCTCTGTGGTCTCCACAGGGGATTCAGACATCCTTTCGTCCTGGGAGATGCAAGACGAGCCTGCATTGAAGTCACTGCAGGGATATCCGGCCTTATTTCGAGTCAGGGCATCGCGGTGTCCATTCCACTTGAGGCCGCAAACTCAGGGTCCCTCTCACATACCTAGAGCTGAGAGAAGCCTCCTCTTGAGGTGCTTGTGGTAAGGTGGTATTCCTCTGGAGTCGAAGCCAGGGACTAACCTCTCATCTCGTGTTGATTTTTGGCCCACGGAGCTCTTTCGTGTTGCTACAGTGACCTCAGGATCCCTCTAGCCTTGAAACAGTGTTCTTGGGGTTTCTCTGGAGTGCCATCAAGGAAATCAAGGCTCCTTTCATGTGTGATGTGCAACACGGAATTGCTCTGCACGCAGTGCAGGGGAATCGGGCCTCATCTCGCGGCGAGGGGGAAGTCTCATGGTTTTTCTCGAGTTGCGGCGGGAACCTGGGGTATATTCTCGAGTTACGACGGGGATGGCCCTTCCACCCACGTGTTTCTTCAGCGACGTCAGGACTCCTGCCTAGTTGCGAGGGACAACTCTGGATTCTCCTCGAGGCTTGGCAGGGCAATTGGGACGCCTCTCCAGCTGAGGCGGGAGACCAAGGGTCCCTTTCCAAGTGCCACAGGAATCCTGGGACTCCTATCAAGTTTCACGAGGAGTCAGGCATCGTCTCCTTTGGAGGCACTGATCTCCGCGTACCTCTGGAGTTTTCAAAGGATGTGAGGCTATCGGTAGCGATGAGGTGGGGAACTAGGTCTTTCTCTGTGGTCTCCACAGGGGATTCACACATCCTTTCTTCTTGGGAGATGCAAGACGAGCCTGCATTGAAGTCACTGCAGGGATATCCGGCCTTATTTCGAGTCAGGGCATCGCGGTGTCCATTCCACTTGAGGCCGCAAACTCAGGGTCCCTCTCACATACCTAGAGCTGAGAGAAGCCTCCTCTTGAGGTGCTTGTGGTAAGGTGGTATTCCTCAGGAGTCGAAGCCAGGGATTAACCTCTCATCTCGTGTTGATTCTTGGTCCACGGAGCTCTTTCGTGTTGCTACAGTGACCTCAGGATCCCTCTAGCCTTGAAACAGTGTTCTTGGGGTTTCTCTGGGGTGCCATCAAGGAAATCAAGGCTCCTTTCATGTGTGATGTGCAACACGGAATTGCTCTGCACGCAGTGCAGGGGAATCGGGCCTCATCTCGCATCGAGGGGGATGTCTCATGGTTTTTCTCGAGTTGCGGTGGGAACCTGGGGTATATTCTCGAGTTACGACGGGGATGGCCCTTCCACCCACGTGTTTGTTCAGCCACGTCAGGACTCCTGCCTAGTTGCGAGGGACAACTCGGAATTCTCCTCGAGGCTTGGCAGGGCAATTGGAACGCCTCTCCAGCTGAGGCGGGAGACCAAGGGTCCCTTTCCACGTGCCACAGGAATCCTGGGACTCCTATCAAGTTTCACGAGGAGTCAGGCATCGTCTCCTTTGGAGGCACTGATCTCCGCGTACCTCTGGAGTTTTCAAAGGATGTGAGGCTATCGGTCGCGATGAGGTGGGGAACTAAGTCTTTCTCTGTGCTTTCCACAGGGGATTCAGACATCCTTTCGTCCTGGGAGATGCAAGACGAGCCTGCATTGAAGTCACTGCAGGGATATCCGGCCTTATTTCGAGTCAGGGCATCGCGGTGTCCATTCCACTTGAGGCCGCAAACTCAGGGTCCCTCTCACATACCTAGAGCTGAGAGAAGCCTCCTCTTGAGGTGCTTGTGGTAAGGTGGTATTCCTCTGGAGACGAATCCAGGGACTAACCTCTCTTTTCGAGTTGATTTTTGGTCCACAGAGTTCTTTCGTGTTGCTACAGTGACCTCAGGATCCCTCTATCCTTGAAACAGTGTTCTTGGGGTTTCCCTGGAGTGCCATCAAGGAAATCAAGGCTCCTTTCATGTGTGATGTGCAAGACGGAATTGCTCTGCACGCAGTACAGGGGAATCGGGCCTCATCTTGCATCGAGGGGGAAGTCTCATGGTTTTTCTCGAGTTGCGGCGGGAACCTGGGGTATATTCTCGAGTTACGACGGGGATGGCCCTTCCACCCACGTGTTTGTTCAGCCACGTCAGGACTCCTGCCTAGTTGCAAGGGACAACTCGGGATTCTCCTCGAGGCTTGGCAGGGCAATTGGAACGCCTCTCCAGCTGAGGCGGGAGACCAAGTGTCCCTTTCCACGTGCCACAAGAATCCTGGGACTCCTACCAAGTTTCACGAGGAGTCAGGCATCGTCTCCTTTGGAGGCACTGATCTCCACGTACCTCTGGAGTTTTCAAAGGATGTGAGGACTCTGGTCGCGATGAGGTGGGGAAATAGGTGTTTCTCTGTGGTCTCCACAGGGGATTCAGACATCCTTTCTTCTTGGGAGATGCAAGACGAGCCTGCATTCAAGTCACTGGAGGGATATCCGGCCTTATTTCGAGTCAGGGCATCGCGGTGTCCAATCCACTTGAGGCCGCAAACTCGGGATCCCTCTCACATACCTAGAGCTGAGAGAAGCCTCCTCTTGAGGTGCTTGTGGTAAGGTGGTATTCCTCAGGAGTCGAAGCCAGGGACTAACCTCTCATCTCGTGTTGATTCTTGGTCCACGGAGCTCTTTCGTGTTGCTACAGTGACCTCAGGATCCCTCTAGCCTTGAAACAGTGTTCTTGGGGTGTCTCTGGAATGCCATGAAGGAAATCAAGGCTCCTTTCATGTGTGATGTGCAACACGGAATTGCTCTGCACGCAGTGCAGGGGAATCGGGCCTCATCTCGCGGCGAGGGGGAAGTCTCATGGTTTTTCTCGAGTTGCGGCGGGAACCTGGGGTATATTCTCGAGTTACGACGGGGATGGCCCTTCCACACACGTGTGTGTTCAGCCATGTCAGGACTCCTGCCTATTTGCGAGGGACAACTCGGGATTCTCCTCGAGGCTTGGCAGGGCAATTGGGACGCCTCTCCAGCTGAGACGGGAGACCAAGGGTCCCTTTCCACGTGCCACAGGAATCCTGGGTCTCCTATCAAGTTTCACGAGGAGTCAGGCATCGTCTCCTTTGGAGGCACTGATCTCCGCATACCTCTGGAGTTTTCAAAGGATTTGAGGCCTCCTGTCGCGATGAGGTGGGGAACTAGGTCTTTCTATGTGGTCTCCACAGGGGATTCAGACACCCTTTCGTCTTGGGAGATGCAAGACGAGCCTGCATTCCAGTCACTGCAGGGATATCCGGCCTTATGTCGAGTCAGGGCATCGCGGTGTCCATTCCACTTGAGGCCGCAAACTCAGGGTCCCTCTCACATACCTAGAGCTGAGAGAAGCCTCCTCTTGAGGTGCTTGTGGTAAGGTGGTATTCCTCTGGAGTCGAAGCCAGGGACTAACCTCTCATCTCGAGTTGATTTTGGGTCCACGGAGCTCTTTCCTGTTGCTACAGTGACCTCAGGATCCCTCTATCCTTGAAACAGTGTTCTTGTGGTTTCTCTGGAGTGCCATCAAGGAAATCAGGGCTCCTTTCATGTGTGATGTGCAACACGGAATTGCTCTGCACACAGTGCAGGGGAATCGGGCCTCATCTCGCCGCAGGGGGAAGTCTCATGGTTTTTCTCGAGTTGCGGCGGGAACCTGGGGTATATTCTCGAGTTACGACGGGGATGGCCCTTCCACACACGTGTTTGTTCAGCCACGTCAGGACTCTTGCCTAGTTGCGAGACACAACTCGGGATTCTCCTCGAGGCTTGGCAAGGCAATTGGGACGCCTCTCCAGCTGAGGCGGGAGACCAAGGGTCCTTTTCCACGTGCCACAGGAATCCTGGGACGCCTATCAAGTTTCACGAGGAGTCAGGCATCGTCTCCTTTGGAGGCACTGATCTCCGCGTACCTCTGGAGTTTTCAAAGGATGTGAGGCCTCCGGTCGCGATGAGGTGGGGATCTAGGTCTTTCTCTGTGGTCTCCACAGGGGATTCAGACATCCTTTCATCTTGGGAGATGCAAGACGAGCCTGCATTCAAGTCACTGCAGGGATATCCAGCCTTATTTCGCGTCAGGGCATCGCGGTGTCCATTCCACTTGAGGCCGCAAACTCAGGGTCCCTCTCACATACCTAGAGCTGAGAGAAGCCTCCTCTTGAGGTGCTTGTGGTAAGGTGGTATTCCTCTGGAGTCGAAGCCAGGGACTAACCTCTCATCTCGAGTTGATTTTTGGCCCACGGAGATCTTTTGTGTTGCTACAGTGACCTCAGGATCCCTCTAGCCTTGAAACAGTGTTCTTGGGGTTTCTCTGGAGTGCCATCAAGGAAATCAAGGCTCCTTTCATGTGTGATGTGCAACACGGAATTGCTCTGCACGCAGTGCAGGGGAATCGGGCCTCATCTCGCGGCGAGGGGGAAGTCTCATGGTTTTTCTCGAGTTGCGGCGGGAACCTGGGGTATATTCTCGAGTTTCGACGGGGATGGCCCTTCCACCCACGTGTTTCTTCAGCGACGTCAGGACTCCTGCCTAGTTGCCAGGGACAACTCTGGATTCTCCTCGAGGCTTGGCAGGGCAATTGGGACGCCTCTCCAGGTGAGGCGGGAGACCAAGGGTCCCTTTCCAAGTGCCACAGGAATCCTGGGACTCCTATCAAGTTTCACGAGGAGTCAGGCATCGTCTCCTTTGGAGGCACTGATCTCCGCGTACCTCTGGAGTTTTCAAAGGATGTGAGGCTATCGGTAGCGATGAGGTGGGGAACTAGGTCTTTCTCTGTGGTCTCCACAGGGGATTCACACATCCTTTCTTCTTGGGAGATGCAAGACGAGCCTGCATTGAAGTCACTGCAGGGATATCCGGCCTTATTTCGAGTCAGGGCATCGCGGTGTCCATTCCACTTGAGGCCGCAAACTCAGGGTCCCTCTCACATACCTAGAGCTGAGAGAAGCCTCCTCTTGAGGTGCTTGTGGTAAGGTGGTATTCCTCAGGAGTCGAAGCCAGGGATTAACCTCTCATCTCGTGTTGATTCTTGGTCCACGGAGCTCTTTCGTGTTGCTACAGTGACCTCAGGATCCCTCTAGCCTTGAAACAGTGTTCTTGGGGTTTCTCTGGGGTGCCATCAAGGAAATCAAGGCTCCTTTCATGTGTGATGTGCAACACGGAATTGCTCTGCACGCAGTGCAGGGGAATCGGGCCTCATCTCGCATCGAGGGGGATGTCTCATGGTTTTTCTCGAGTTGCGGTGGGAACCTGGGGTATATTCTCGAGTTACGACGGGGATGGCCCTTCCACCCACGTGTTTGTTCAGCCACGTCAGGACTCCTGCCTAGTTGCGAGGGACAACTCGGAATTCTCCTCGAGGCTTGGCAGGGCAATTGGAACGCCTCTCCAGCTGAGGCGGGAGACCAAGGGTCCCTTTCCACGTGCCACAGGAATCCTGGGACTCCTATCAAGTTTCACGAGGAGTCAGGCATCGTCTCCTTTGGAGGCACTGATCTCCGCGTACCTCTGGAGTTTTCAAAGGATGTGAGGCTATCGGTCGCGATGAGGTGGGGAACTAAGTCTTTCTCTGTGCTTTCCACAGGGGATTCAGACATCCTTTCGTCCTGGGAGATGCAAGACGAGCCTGCATTGAAGTCACTGCAGGGATATCTGGCCTTATTTCGAGTCAGGGCATCGCGGTGTCCATTCCACTTGAGGCCGCAAACTCAGGGTCCCTCTCACATACCTAGAGCTGAGAGAAGCCTCCTCTTGAGGTGCTTGTGGTAAGGTGGTATTCCTCTGGAGACGAATCCAGGGACTAACCTCTCTTTTCGAGTTGATTTTTGGTCCACAGAGTTCTTTCGTGTTGCTACAGTGACCTCAGGATCCCTCTATCCTTGAAACAGTGTTCTTGGGGTTTCCCTGGAGTGCCATCAAGGAAATCAAGGCTCCTTTCATGTGTGATGTGCAAGACGGAATTGCTCTGCACGCAGTACAGGGGAATCGGGCCTCATCTTGCATCGAGGGGGAAGTCTCATGGTTTTTCTCGAGTTGCGGCGGGAACCTGGGGTATATTCTCGAGTTACGACTGGGATGGCCCTTCCACCCACGTGTTTGTTCAGCCACGTCAGGACTCCTGCCTAGTTGCAAGGGACAACTCGGGATTCTCCTCGAGGCTTGGCAGGGCAATTGGAACGCCTCTCCAGCTGAGGCGGGAGACCAAGGGTCCCTTTCCACGTGCCACAAGAATCCTGGGACTCCTACCAAGTTTCACGAGGAGTCAGGCATCGTCTCCTTTGGAGGCACTGATCTCCACGTACCTCTGGAGTTTTCAAAGGATGTGAGGACTCTGGTCGCGATGAGGTGGGGAAATAGGTGTTTCTCTGTGGTCTCCACAGGGGATTCAGACATCCTTTCTTCTTGGGAGATGCAAGACGAGCCTGCATTCAAGTCACTGGAGGGATATCCGGCCTTATTTCGAGTCAGGGCATCGCGGTGTCCAATCCACTTGAGGCCGCAAACTCGGGATCCCTCTCACATACCTAGAGCTGAGAGAAGCCTCCTCTTGAGGTGCTTGTGGTAAGGTCGTATTCCTCAGGAGTCGAAGCCAGGGACTAACCTCTCATCTCGTGTTGATTCTTGGTCCACGGAGCTCTTTCGTGTTGCTACAGTGACCTCAGGATCCCTCTAGCCTTGAAACAGTGTTCTTGGGGTTTCTCTGGAATGCCATGAAGGAAATCAAGGCTCCTTTCATGTGTGATGTGCAACACGGAATTGCTCTGCACGCAGTGCAGGGGAATCGGGCCTCATCTCGCGGCGAGGGGGAAGTCTCATGGTTTTTCTCGAGTTGCGGCGGGAACCTGGGGTATATTCTCGAGTTACGACGGGGATGGCCCTTCCACACACGTGTGTGTTCAGCCATGTCAGGACTCCTGCCTAGTTGCGAGGGACAACTCGGGATTCTCCTCGAGGCTTGGCAGGGCAATTGGGACGCCTCTCCAGCTGAGACGGGAGACCAAGGGTCCCTTTCCACGTGCCACAGGAATCCTGGGTCTCCTATCAAGTTTCACGAGGAGTCAGGCATCGTCTCCTTTGGAGGCACTGATCTCCGCATACCTCTGGAGTTTTCAAAGGATTTGAGGCCTCCTGTCGCGATGAGGTGGGGAACTAGGTCTTTCTCTGTGGTCTCCACAGGGGATTCAGACACCCTTTCGTCTTGGGAGATGCAAGACGAGCCTGCAATCCAGTCACTGCAGGGATATCCGGCCTTATGTCGAGTCAGGGCATCGCGGTGTCCATTCCACTTGAGGCCGCAAACTCAGGGTCCCTCTCACATACCTAGAGCTGAGAGAAGCCTCCTCTTGAGGTGCTTGTGGTAAGGTGGTATTCCTCTGGAGTCGAAGCCAGGGACTAACCTCTCATCTCGAGTTGATTTTGGGTCCACGGAGCTCTTTCCTGTTGCTACAGTGACCTCAGGATCCCTCTATCCTTGAAACAGTGTTCTTGTGGTTTCTCTGGAGTGCCATCAAGGAAATCAGGGCTCCTTTCATGTGTGATGTGCAACACGGAATTGCTCTGCACACAGTGCAGGGGAATCGGGCCTCATCTCGCCGCAGGGGGAAGTCTCATGGTTTTTCTCGAGTTGCGGCGGGAACCTGGGGTATATTCTCGAGTTACGACGGGGATGGCCCTTCCACACACGTGTTTGTTCAGCCACGTCAGGACTCTTGCCTAGTTGCGAGACACAACTCGGGATTCTCCTCGAGGCTTGGCAAGGCAATTGGGACACCTCTCCAGCTGAGGCGGGAGACCAAGGGTCCTTTTCCACGTGCCACAGGAATCCTGGGACGCCTATCAAGTTTCACGAGGAGTCAGGCATCGTCTCCTTTGGAGGCACTGATCTCCGCGTACCTCTGGAGTTTTCAAAGGATGTGAGGCCTCCGGTCGCGATGAGGTGGGGATCTAGGACTTTCTCTGTGGTCTCCACAGGGGATTCAGACATCCTTTCATCTTGGGAGATGCAAGACGAGCCTGCATTCAAGTCACTGCAGGGATATCCAGCCTTATTTCGCGTCAGGGCATCGCGGTGTCCATTCCACTTGAGGCCGCAAACTCAGGGTCCCTCTCACATACCTAGAGCTGAGAGAAGCCTCCTCTTGAGGTGCTTGTGGTAAGGTGGTATTCCTCTGGAGTCGAAGCCAGGGACTAACCTCTCATCTCGAGTTGATTTTTGGCCCACGGAGATCTTTTGTGTTGCTACAGTGACCTCAGGATCCCTCTAGCCTTGAAACAGTGTTCTTGGGGTTTCTCTGGAGTGCCATCAAGGAAATCAAGGCTCCTTTCATGTGTGATGTGCAAGACGGAATTGCTCTGCACGCAGTGCAGGGGAATCGGGCCTCATCTTGCATCGAGGGGGAAGTCTCATGGTTTTTCTCGAGTTGCGGCGGGAACCTGGGGTATATTCTCGAGTTACGACGGGGATGGCCCTTCCACCCACGTGTTTGTTCAGCCACGTCAGGACTCCTGCCTAGTTGCGAGGGACAACTCGGGATTCTCCTCGAGGCTTGGCAGGGCAATTGGAACGCCTCTCCAGCTGAGGCGGGAGACCAAGGGTCCCTTTCCACGTGCCACAAGAATCCTGGGACTCCTACCAAGTTTCACGAGGAGTCAGGCATCGTCTCCTTTGGAGGCACTGATCTCCACGTACCTCTGGAGTTTTCAAAGGATGTGAGGACTCTGGTCGCGATGAGGTGGGGAACTAGGTGTTTCTCTGTGGTCTCCACAGGGGATTCAGACATCCTTTCTTCTTGGGAGATGCAAGACGAGCCTGCATTCAAGTCACTGGAGGGATATCCGGCCTTATTTCGAGTCAGGACATCGCGGTGTCCAATCCACTTTAGGCCGCAAACTCGGGATCCCTCTCACATACCTAGAGCTGAGAGAAGCCTCCTCTTGAGGTGCTTGTGGTAAGGTGGTATTCCTCAGGAGTCGAAGCTAGGGACTAACCTCTCATCTCGTGTTGATTCTTGGTCCACGGAGCTCTTTCGTGTTGCTACAGTGACCTCAGGATCCCTCTAGCCTTGAAACAGTGTTCTTGGGGTTTCTCTGGAATGCCATGAAGGAAATCAAGGCTCCTTTCATGTGTGATGTGCAACACGGAATTGCTCTGCACGCAGTGCAGGGGAATCGGGCCTCATCTCGCGGCGAGGGGGAAGTCTCATGGTTTTTCTCGAGTTGCGGCGGGAACCTGGGGTATATTCTCGAGTTACGACGGGGATGGCCCTTCCACACACGTGTGTGTTCAGCCATGTCAGGACTCCTGCCTAGTTGCGAGGGACAACTCGGGATTCTCCTCGAGGCTTGGCAGGGCAATTGGGACGCCTCTCCAGCTGAGACGGGAGACCAAGGGTCCCTTTCCACGTGCCACAGTAATCCTGGGTCTCCTATCAAGTTTCACGAGGAGTCAGGCATCGTCTCCTTTGGAGGCACTGATCTCCGCATACCTCTGGAGTTTTCAAAGGATTTGAGGCCTCCTGTCGCGATGAGGTGGGGAACTAGGTCTTTCTCTGTGGTCTCCACAGGGGATTCAGACACCCTTTCGTCTTGGGAGATGCAAGACGAGCCTGCATTCCAGTCACTGCAGGGATATCCGGCCTTATGTCGAGTCAGGGCATCGCGGTGTCCATTCCACTTGAGGCCGCAAACTCAGGGTCCCTCTCACATACCTAGAGCTGAGAGAAGCCTCCTCTTGAGGTGCTTGTGGTAAGGTGGTATTCCTCTGGAGTCGAAGCCAGGGACTAACCTCTCATCTCGAGTTGATTTTGGGTCCACGGAGCTCTTTCCTGTTGCTACAGTGACCTCAGGATCCCTCTATCCTTGAAACAGTGTTCTTGTGGTTTCTCTGGAGTGCCATCAAGGAAATCAGGGCTCCTTTCATGTGTGATGTGCAACACGGAATTGCTCTGCACACAGTGCAGGGGAATCGGGCCTCATCTCGCGGCGAGGGGGAAGTCTCATGGTTTTTCTCGAGTTGCGGCGGGAACCTGGGGTATATTCTCGAGTTACGACGGGGATGGCCCTTCCACACACGTGTTTGTTCAGCCACGTCAGGACTCTTGCCTAGTTGCGAGACACAACTCGGGATTCTCCTCGAGGCTTGGCAAGGCAATTGGGACGCCTCTCCAGCTGAGGCGGGAGACCAAGGGTCCTTTTCCACGTGCCACAGGAATCCTTTGACGCCTATCAAGTTTCACGAGGAGTCAGACATCGTCTCCTTTGGAGGCACTGATCTCCGCGTACCTCTGGAGTTTTCAAAGGATGTGAGGCCTCCGGTCGCGATGAGGTGGGGATCTAGGTCTTTCTCTGTGGTCTCCACAGGGGATTCAGACATCCTTTCATCTTGGGAGATGCAAGACGAGCCTGCATTCAAGTCACTGCAGGGATATCCAGCCTTATTTCGCGTCAGGGCATCGCGGTGTCCATTCCACTTGAGGCCGCAAACTCAGGGTCCCTCTCACATACCTAGAGCTGAGAGAAGCCTCCTCTTGAGGTGCTTGTGGTAAGGTGGTATTCCTCTGGAGTCGAAGCCAGGGACTAACCTCTCATTTCGAGTTGATTTTTGGCCCACGGAGCTCTTTCGTGTTGCTACAGTGACCTCAGGATCCCTCTAGCCTTGAAACAGTGTTCTTGGGGTTTCTCTGGAGTGCCATCAAGGAAATCAAGGCTCCTTTCATGTGTGATGTGCAACACGGAATTGCTCTGCACGCAGTGCAGGGGAATCGGGCCTCATCTCGCGGCGAGGGGGAAGTCTCATGGTTTTTCTCGAGTTGCGGCGGGAACGTGGGGTATATTCTCGAGTTTCGACGGGGATGGCCCTTCCACCCACGTGTTTCTTCAGCGACGTCAGGACTCCTGCCTAGTTGCGAGGGACAACTCTGGATTCTCCTCGAGGCTTGGCAGGGCAATTGGGACGCCTCTCCAGCTGAGGCGGGAGACCAAAGGTCCCTTTCCAAGTGCCACAGGAATCCTGGGACTCCTATCAAGTTTCACGAGGAGTCAGGCATCGTCTCCTTTGGAGGCACTGATCTCCGCGTACCTCTGGAGTTTTCAAAGGATGTGAGGCTATCGGTAGCGATGAGGTGGGGAACTAGGTCTTTCTCTGTGGTCTCCACCGGGGATTCAGACATCCTTTCTTCTTGGGAGATGCAAGACGAGCCTGCATTGAAGTCACTGCAGGGATATCCGGCCTTATTTCGAGTCAGGGCATCGCGGTGTCCATTCCACTTGAGGCCGCAAACTCAGGGTCCCTCTCACATACCTAGAGCTGAGAGAAGCCACCTCTTGAGGTGCTTGTGGTAAGGTGGTATTCCTCAGGAGTCGAAGCCAGGGACTAACCTCTCATCTCGTGTTGATTCTTGGTCCATGGAGCTCTTTCGTGTTGCTACAGTGACCTCAGGATCCCTCTAGCCTTGAAACAGTGTTCTTGGGGTTTCTCTGGAGTGCCATCAAGGAAATCAAGGCTCCTTTCATGTGTGATGTGCAACATGGAATTACTCTGCACGCAGTGCAGGGGAATCGGGCCTCATTTCGCATCGAGGGGGATGTCTCATGGTTTTTCTCGAGTTGCGGTGGGAACCTGAGGTATATTCTCGAGTTACGACGGGGATGGCCCTTCCACCCACGTGTTTGTTCAGCCACGTCAGGACTCCTGCCTAGTTGCGAGGGACAACTCGGAATTCTCCTCGAGGCTTGGCAGGGCAATTGGAACGCCTCTCCAGCTGAGGCGGGAGACCAAGGGTCCCTTTCCACGTGCCACAGGAATCCTGGGACTCCTATCAAGTTTCACGAGGAGTCAGGCATCGTCTCCTTTGGAGGCACTGATCTCCGCGTACCTCTGGAGTTTTCAAAGGATGTGAGGCTATCGGTCGCGATGAGGTGGGGAACTAAGTCTTTCTCTGTGCTTTCCACAGGGGATTCAGACATCCTTTCGTCCTGGGAAATGCAAGACGAGCCTGCATTGAAGTCACTGCAGGGATATCCGGCCTTATTTCGAGTCAGGGCATCGCGGTGTCCATTCCACTTGAGGCCGCAAACTCAGGGTCCCTCTCACATACCTAGAGCTGAGAGAAGCCTCCTCTTGAGGTGCTTGTGGTAAGGTGGTATTCCTCTGGAGACGAATCCAGGGACTAACCTCTCTTTTCGAGTTGATTTTTGGTCCACAGAGTTCTTTCGTGTTGCTACAGTGACCTTAGGATCCCTCTATCCTTGAAACAGTGTTCTTGGGGTTTCTCTGGAGTGCCATCAAGGAAATCAAGGCTCCTTTCATGTGTGATGTGCAAGACGGAATTGCTCTGCACGCAGTACAGGGGAATCGGGCCTCATCTCGCATCGAGGGGGAAGTCTCATGGTTTTTCTCGAGTTGCGGCGGGAACCTGGGGTATATTCTCGAGTTACGACGGGGATGGCCCTTCCACCCACGTGTGTGTTCAGCCATGTCAGGACTCCTGCCTAGTTGCGAGGGACAACTCGGGATTCTCCTCGAGGCTTGGCAGGGCAATTGGAATGCCTCTCCAGCTGAGGCGGGAGACCAAGGGTCCCTTTCCACGTGCCACAGGAATCCTGGGTCTCCTATCAAGTTTCACGAGGAGTCAGGCATCGTCTCCTTTGGAGGCACTGATCTCCGCATACCTCTGGAGTTTTCAAAGGATTTGGGCCTCCTGTCGCGATGAGGTGGGGAACTAGGTCTTTCTCTGTGGTCTCCACAGGGGATTCAGACACCCTTTCGTCTTGGGAGATGCAAGACGAGCCTGCATTCCAGTCACTGCAGGGATATCCGGCCTTATGTCGAGTCAGGGCATCGCGGTGTCCATTCCACTTGAGGCCGCAAACTCAGGGTCCCTCTCACATACCTAGAGCTGAGAGAAGCCTCCTCTTGAGGTGCTTGTGGTAAGGTGGTATTCCTCTGGAGTCGAAGCCAGGGACTAACCTCTCATCTCGAGTTGATTTTGGGTCCACGGAGCTCTTTCGTGTTGCTACCGTGACCTCAGGATCCCTCTAGCCTTGAAACAGTGTTCTTGGGGTTTCTCTGGAGTGCCATCAAGGAAATCAAGGCTCCTTTCATGTGTGATGTGCAACACGGAATTGCTCTGCACACAGTGCAGGGGAATCGGGCCTCATCTCGCGGCGAGGGGGAAGTCTCATGGTTTTTCTCGAGTTGCGGCGGGAACCTGGGGTATATTCTCGAGTTACGACGGGGATGGCCCTTCCACACACGTGTTTGTTCAGCCACGTCAGGACTGTTGCCTAGTTGCGAGACACAACTCGGGATTCTCCTCGAGGCTTGGCAAGGCAATTGGGACGCATCTCCAGCTGAGGCGGGAGACCAAGGGTCCCTTTCCGCGTGCCACAGGAATCCTGGGACTCCTATCAAGTTTCACGAGGAGTCAGGCATCGTCTCCTTTGGAGGCACTGATCTCCGCGTACCTCTGGAGTTTTCAAAGGATGTGAGGCCTCCGGTCGCGAAGAGGTGGGGATCTAGGTCTTTCTCTGTGGTCTCCACAGGGGATTCAGACATCCTTTCATCTTGGGAGATGCAAGACGAGCCTGCATTGAAGTCACTGCAGGGATATCCGGCCTTATTTCGAGTCAGGGTCATCGCGGTGTCCATTCCACTTGAGGCCGCAAACTCAGGGTCCCTCTCACATACCTAGAGCTGAGAGAAGCCTCCTCTTGAGGTGCTTGTGGTAAGGTGGTATTCCTCAGGAGTCGAAGCCAGGGACTAACCTCTCATCTCGTGTTGATTCTTGGTCCACGGAGCTCTTTCGTGTTGCTACAGTGACCTCAGGATCCCTCTAGCCTTGAAACAGTGTTCTTGGGGTTTCTCTGGAGTGCCATCAAGGAAATCAAGGCTCCTTTCATTTGTGATGTGCAACACGGAATTGCTCTGCACGCAGTACAGGGGAATCAGGCCTCATCTCGCATCGAGGGGGAAGTCTCATGGTTTTTCTCGAGTTGCGGCGGGAACCTGGGGTATATTCTCGAGTTACGACGGGGATGGCCCTTCCACCCACGTGTTTGTTCAGCCACGTCAGGACTCCTGCCTAGTTGCGAGGGACAACTCGGGATTCTCCTCGAGGCTTGGCAGGGCAATTGGAACGCCTCTCCAGCTGAGGCGGGAGACCAAGGGTCCCTTTCCACGTGCCACAAGAATCCTGGGACTCCTATCAAGTTTCACGAGGAGTCAGGCATCGTCTCCTTTGGAGGCACTGATCTCCGCGTACCTCTGGAGTTTTCAAAGGATGTGAGGCCTCCGATCGCCATGAGGTGGGGAACTAGGTGTTTCTCTGTGGTCTCCACAGGGGATTCAGACATCCTTTCTTCTTGGGAGATGCAAGACGAGCCTGCATTCAAGTCACTGCAGGGATATCCGGCCTTATTTCGAGTCAGGGCATCGCGGTGTCCATTCCACTTGAGGCCGCAAACTCAGGATCCCTCTCACATACCTAGAGCTGAGAGAAGCCTCCTCTTGAGGTGCTTGTGGTAAGGTGGTATTCCTCAGGAGTCGAAGCCAGGGACTAACCTCTCATCTCGTGTTGATTCTTGGTCCACGGAGCTCTTTCGTGTTGCTACAGTGACCTCAGGATCCCTCTAGCCTTGAAACAGTGTTCTTGGGGTTTCTCTGGAGTGCCATCAAGGAAATCAAGGCTCCTTTCATGTGTGATGTGCAACACGGAATTGCTCTGCACGCAGTGCAGGGGAATCGGGCCTCATCTCGCATCGAGGGGGAAGTCTCATGGTTTTTCTCGAGTTGCCGCGGGAACCTGGGGTATATTCTCGAGTTACGACGGGGATGGCCCTTCCACTCACGTGTTTCTTCAGCGACGTCAGGACTCCTGCCTACTTGCGAGGGACAACTCGGGATTCTCCTAGAGGCTTTGCAGGGCAATTGGGACGCCTCTCCAGCTGAGACGGGAGACCAAGGGTCCCTTTCCACGTGCCACAGGAATCCTGGGTCTCCCATCAAGTTTCACGAGGAGTCAGGCATCGTCTCCTTTGGAGGCACTGATCCCCGCATACCTCTGGAGTTTTCAAAGGATTTGAGGCCTCCTGTCGCGATGAGGTGGGGAACTAGGTCTTTCTCTGTGGTCTCCACAGGGGATTCAGACACCCTTTCGTCTTGGGAGATGCAAGACGAGCCTGCATTCCAGTCACTGCAGGGATATCCGGCCTTATTTCGAGTCAGGGCATCGCGGTGTCCATTCCACTTGAGGCCGCAAACTCAGGGTCCCTCTCACATACCTAGAGCTGAGAGAAGCCTCCTCTTGAGGTGCTTGTAGTAAGGTGGTATTCCTCTGGAGTCGAAGCCAGGGACTAACCTCTCATCTCGAGTTGATTTTTGGCCCACGGAGCTCTTTCGTGTTGCTACAGTGACCTCAGGATCCCTCTAGCCTTGAAACAGTGTTCTTGGGGTTTCTCTGGAGTGCCATGAAGGAAATCAAGGCTCCTTTCATGTGTGATGTGCAACACAGAATTGCTCTGCACGCAGTGCAGGGGAATCGGGCCTCATCTCGCGGCGAGGGGGAAGTCTCATGGTTTTTCTCGAGTTGCGGCGGGAACCTGGGGTATATTCTCGAGTTACGACGGGGATGGCCCTTCCACACACGTGTTTGTTCAGCCACGTCAGGACTCTTGCCTAGTTGCGAGACACAACTCGGGATTCTCCTCGAGTCTTGGCAAGGCAATTGGGACGCCTCTCCAGCTGAGGCGGGAGACCAAGGGTCCCTTTCCACGTGCCACAGGAATCCTGGGACTCCTATCAAGTTTCACGAGGAGTCAGGCATCGTCTCCTTTGGAGGCACTGATCTCCGCGTACCTCTGGAGTTTTAAAAGGATTTGAGGCCTCCTGTCGCGATGAGGTGGGGAACTAGGTCTTTCTCTGTGGTCTCCTCAGGGGATTCAGACACCCTTTCGTCTTGGGAGATGCAAGACGAGCCTGCATTCCAGTCACTGCAGGGATATCCAGCCTTCTTTCGAGTCAGGGCATCGCGGTATTCATTCCACTTGAGGCCGCAAACTCAGGGTCCCTCTCACATACCTAGAGCTGAGAGAAGCCTCCTCTTGAGGTGCTTGTGGTAAGGTGGTATTCCTCTGGAGTCGAAGCCAGGGACTAACCTCTCATCTCGAGTTGATTTTTGGTCCACGGAGCTCTTTCGTGCTGCTACAGTGACCTCAGGATCCCTCTAGCCTTGAAACAGTGTTCTTGGGGTTTCTCTGGAGTGCCATCAAGGAAATCAAGGCTCCTTTCATGTGTGATGTGCAACACAGAATTGCTCTGCACGCAGTGCAGGGGAATCGGGCCTCATCTCGCGGCGAGGGGGAAGTCTCATGGTTTTTCTCGAGTTGCGGCGGGAACCTGGGGTATATTCTCCAGTTACGACGGGGATGGCCCTTCCACACACGTGTTTGTTCAGCCACGTCAGGACTCTTGCCTAGTTACGAGACACAACTCGGGATTCTCCTCGAGGCTTGGCAAGGCAATTGGGACGTCTCTCCAGCTGAGGCGGGAGACCAAGGGTCCCTTTCCACGTGCCACAATAATCCTGGGACTCCTATCAAGTTTCACGAGGAGTCAGGCATCGTCTCCTTTGGAGGCACTGATCTCCGCGTACCTCTGGAGTTTTCAAAGGATGTGAGGCCTCCGGTCGCGATGAGGTGGGGAACTAGGTCTTTCTCTGTGGTCTCCACAGGGGATTCAGACATCCTTTCATCTTGGGAGATGCAAGACGAGCCTGCATTCAAGTCACTGCAGGGATATCCAGCCTTATTTTGCGTCAGGGCATCGCGGTGTCCATTCCACTTGAGGCCGCAAACTCAGGATCCCTCTCACATACCTAGAGCTGAGAGAAGCCTCCTCTTGAGGTGCTTGTGGTAAGGTGGTATTCCTCTGGAGTCGAAGCCATTGACTAACCTCTCATCTCGAGTTGATTTTTGGCCCACGGAGCTGTTTCGTGTTGCTACAGTGACCTCAGGATCCCTCTAGCCTTGAAACAGTGTTCTTGGGGTTTCTCTGGAGTGCCATCAAGGAAATCAAGGCTCCTTTCATGTGTGATGTGCAACACGGAATTGCTCTGCACGCAGTGCAGGGGAATCGGGCCTCATCTCGCGGCGAGGGGGAAGTCTCATGGTTTTTCTCGAGTTGCGGCGGGAACCTGGGGTATATTCTCGAGTTACGACGGGGATGGCCCTTCCACCCACGTGTTTCTTCAGCGACGTCAGGACTCCTGCCTAGTTGCGAGGGACAACTCTGGATTCTTCTCGAGGCTTGGCAAGGCAATTGGGACGCCTCTCCAGCTGAGGCGGGAGACCAAGCGTCCCTTTCCACGTGCCACAGGAATCCTGGGACTCCTATCAAGTTTCACGAGGAGTCAGGCATCGTCTCCTTTGGAGGCACTGATCTCCGCGTACCTCTGGAGTTTTCAAAGGATGTGAGGCCTCCGGTCGCGATGAGGTGGGGAACTAGGTGTTTCTCTGTGGTCTCCACAGGGGATACAGACATCCTTTCATCTTGGGAGATGAAAGACGAGCCTGCATTCAAGTCACTGCAGGGATATCCAGCCGTATTTCGCGTCAGGGCATCGCGGTGTCCATTCCACTTGAGGCCGCAAACTCAGGGTCCCTCTCACATACCTAGAGCTGAGAGAAGCCTCCTCTTGAGGTGCTTGTGGTAAGGTGGTATTCCTCAGGAGTCGAAGCCAGGGACTAACCTCTCATCTCGTGTTGATTCTTGGTCCACGGAGCTCTTTCGTGTTGCTACAGTGACCTCAGGATCCCTCTAGCCTTGAAACAGTGTTCTTGGGGTTTCTCTGGAGTGCCATCAAGGAAATCAAGGCTCCTTTCATGTGTGATGTGCAACACGGAATTGCTCTGCACGCAGTGCAGGGGAATCGGGCCTCATCTCGCGGCGAGGGGGAAGTCTCATGGTTTTTCTCGAGTTGCGGCGGGAACCTGGGGTATATTCTCGAGTTACGACGGGGATGGCCCTTCCACACACGTGTGTTTTCGGCCATGTCAGGACTCCTGCCTAGTTGCGAAGGACAACTCGGGATTCTCCTCGAGGCTTGGCAGGACAATTGGGACGCCTCTCCAGCTGAGACGGGAGACGAAGGGTTCCTTTCCACGTGCCACAGGAATCCTGGGTCTCCTATCAAGTTTCACGAGGAGTCAGGCATCGTCTCCTTTGGAGGCACTGATCTCCGCATACCTCTGGAGTTTTCAAAGGATTTGAGGCCTCCTGGCGCGATGAGGTGGGGAACTAGGTCTTTCTCTGTGGTCTCCACAGGGGATTCAGACACCCTTTCGTCTTGGGAGATGCAAGACGAGCCTGCATTCCAGTCACTGCAGGGATATCCGGCCTTATTTCGAGTCACGGCATCGCGGTGTCCATTCCACTTGAGGCCCCAAACTCAGGGTCCCTCTCACATACCTAGACCTGAGAGAAGCCACCTCTTGAGGTGCTTGTGGTAAGGTCGTATTCCTCTGGAGTCGAGGCCAGGGACTAACCTCTCATCTCGAGTTGATTTTGGGTCCACGGAGCTCTTTCGTGTTGCTACAGTGACCTCAGGATCCCTCTAGCCTTGAAACAGTTTTCTTGGGGTTTCTCTGGAGTGCCATGAAGGAAATCAGGGCTCCTTTCATGTGTGATGTGCAACACAGAATTGCTCTGCACGCAGTGCAGGGGAATCGGGCCTCATCTCGCGGCAAGGGGGAAGTCTCATGGTTTTTCTCGAGTTGCGGCGGGAACCTGGGGTATATTCTCGAGTTACGACGGGGATGGCCCTTCCACACATGTGTTTGTTCAGCCACGTCAGGACTCTTGCCTAGTTGCGAGACACAACTCGGGATTCTCCTCAAGGCTTGGCAAGGCAATTGGGACGCCTCTCCAGCTGAGGCGGGAGACCAAGGGTCCCTTTCCACGTGCCACAGGAATCCTGGGACTCCTATCAAGTTTCACGAGGAGTCAGGCATCGTCTCCTTTGGAGGCACTGATCTCCGCGTACCTCTGGAGTTTTCAAAGGATGTGAGGCCTCCGGTCGCGATGAGGTGGGGAACTAGGTCTTTCTCTGTGGTCTCCACAGGGGATTCAGACATCCTTTCATCTTGGGAGATGCAAGACGAGCCTGCATTCAAGTCACTGCAGGGATATCCGGCCTTATTTCGCGTCAGGGCATCGCGGTGTCCATTCCACTTGAGGCCGCAAACTCAGGGTCCCTCTCACATACCTAGAGCTAAGAGAAGCCTCCTCTTGAGGTGCTTGTGGTAAGGTGGTATTCCTCTGGAGTCGAAGCCAGGGACTAACCTCTCATCTCGAGTTGATTATTGGCCCACGGAGCTCTTTCGTGTTGCTACAGTGACCTCAGGATCCCTCTAGCCTTGAAACAGTGTTCTTGGGGTTTCTCTGGAGTGCCATCAAGGAAATCAAGGCTCCTTTCATGTGTGATGTGCAACACGGAATTGCTCTGCACGCAGTGCAGGGGAATCGGGCCTCATCTCGCGGCGAGGGGGAAGTCTCATGGTTTTTCTCGAGTTGCGGCGGGAACCTGGGATATATTCTCCAGTTACGACGGGGAGGGCCCTTCCACCCACGTGTTTCTTCAGCCACGTCAGGACTCCTGCCTAGTTGCGAGGGACAACTCGGGATTCTCCTCGAGGCTTGGCAGGGCAATTGGAACGCCTCTCCAGCTGAGGCGGGAGACCAAGGGCCCCTTTCCACGTGCCACAAGAATCCTGGGACTCCTATCAAGTTTCACGAGGAGTCAGGCATCGTCTCCTTTGGAGGCACTGATCTCCGCGTACCTCTGGAGTTTTCAAAGGATGTGAGGCCTCCGGTCACGATGAGGTGAGGAACTAGGTGTTTCTCTTTGATCTCCAAAGGGGATTCAGACATCCTTTCTTCTTGGGAGATGCAAGACGAGCCTGCATTCCAGTCACTGCAGGGATATCCGGCCTTATTTCGAGTCAGGGCATCGCGGTGTCCATTCCACTTGAGGCCCCAAACTCAGGGTCCCTCTCACATACCTAGACCTGAGAGAAGCCTCCTCTTGAGGTGCTTGTGGTAAGGTGGTATTCCTCTGGAGTCGAGGCCAGGGACTAACCTCTCATCTCGAGTTGATTTTGGGTCCACGGAGCTCTTTCGTGTTGCTACAGTGACCTCAGGATCCCTCTAGCCTTGAAACAGTTTTCTTGGGGTTTCTCTGGAGTGCCATGAAGGAAATCAGGGCTCCTTTCATGTGTGATGTGCAACACAGAATTGCTCTGCACGCAGTGCAGGGGAATCGGGCCTCATCTCGCGGCAAGGGGGAAGTCTCATGGTTTTTCTCGAGTTGCGGCGGGAACCTGGGGTATATTCTCGAGTTACGACGGGGATGGCCCTTCCACACATGTGTTTGTTCAGCCAAGTCAGGACTCTTGCCTAGTTGCGAGACACAACTCGGGATTCTCCTCGAGGCTTGGCAAGGCAATTGGGACGCCTCTCCAGCTGAGGCGGGAGACCAAGGGTCCCTTTCCACGTGCCACAGGAATCCTGGGACTCCTATCAAGTTTCACGAGGAGTCAGGCATCGTCTCCTTTGGAGGCACTGATCTCCGCGTACCTCTGGAGTTTTCAAAGGATGTGAGGCCTCCGGTCGCGATGAGGTGGGGAACTAGGTCTTTCTCTGTGGTCTCCACAGGGGATTCAGACATCCTTTCATCTTGGGAGATGCAAGACGAGCCTGCATTCAAGTCACTGCAGGGATATCCGGCCTTATTTCGCGTCAGGGCATCGCGGTGTCCATTCCACTTGAGGCCGCAAACTCAGGGTCCCTCTCACATACCTAGAGCTGAGAGAAGCCTCCTCTTGAGGTGCTTGTGGTAAGGTGGTATTCCTCTGGAGTCGAAGCCAGGGACTAACCTCTCATCTCGAGTTGATTATTGGCCCACGGAGCTCTTTCGTGTTGCTACAGTGACCTCAGGATCCCTCTAGCCTTGAAACAGTGTTCTTGGGGTTTCTCTGGAGTGCCATCAAGGAAATCAAGGCTCCTTTCATGTGTGATGTGCAACACGGAATTGCTCTGCACGCAGTGCAGGGGAATCGGGCCTCATCTCGCGGCGAGGGGGAAGTCTCATGGTTTTTCTCGAGTTGCGGCGGGAACCTGGGATATATTCTCCAGTTACGACGGGGAGGGCCCTTCCACCCACGTGTTTCTTCAGCCACGTCAGGACTCCTGCCTAGTTGCGAGGGACAACTCGGGATTCTCCTCGAGGCTTGGCAGGGCAATTGGAACGCCTCTCCAGCTGAGGCGGGAGACCAAGGGCCCCTTTCCACGTGCCACAAGAATCCTGGGACTCCTATCAAGTTTCACGAGGAGTCAGGCATCGTCTCCTTTGGAGGCACTGATCTCCGCGTACCTCTGGAGTTTTCAAAGGATGTGAGGCCTCCGGTCACGATGAGGTGAGGAACTAGGTGTTTCTCTGTGATCTCCAAAGGGGATTCAGACATCCTTTCTTCTTGGGAGATGCAAGACGAGCCTGCATTCCAGTCACTGCAGGGATATCCGGCCTTATTTCGAGTCAGGGCATCGCGGTGTCCATTCCACTTGAGGCCCCAAACTCAGGGTCCCTCTCACATACCTAGACCTGAGAGAAGCCTCCTCTTGAGGTGCTTGTGGTAAGGTGGTATTCCTCTGGAGTCGAAGCCAGGGACTAACCTCTCATCTCGAGTTGATTTTGGGTCCACGGAGCTCTTTCGTGTTGCTACAGTGACCTCAGGATCCCTCTAGCCTTGAAACAGTGTTCTTGGGGTTTCTCTGGAGTGCCATGAAGGAAATCAGGGCTCCTTTCATGTGTGATGTGCAACACAGAATTGCTCTGCACGCAGTGCAGGGGAATCGGGCCTCATCTCGCGGCGAGGGGGAAGTCTCATGGTTTTTCTCGAGTTGCGGCGGGAACCTGGGGTATATTCTCGAGTTACGACGGGGATGGCCCTTCCACACATGTGTTTGTTCAGCCACATCAGGACTCTTGCCTAGTTGCGAGACACAACTCGGGATTCTCCTCGAGGCATGGCAAGGCAATTGGGACACCTCTCCAGCTGAGGCGGGAGACCAAGGGTCCCTTTCCACGTGCCACAGGAATCCTGGGACTCCTATCAAGTTTCACGAGGAGTCAGGCATCGTCTCCTTTGGAGGCACTGATCTCCGCGTACCTCTGGAGTTTTCAAAGGATGTGAGGCCTCCGGTCGCGATGAGGTGGGGAACTAGGTCTTTCTCTGTGGTCTCCACAGGGGATTCAGACATCCTTTCATCTTGGGAGATGCAAGACGAGCCTGCATTCAAGTCACTGCAGGGATATCCGGCCTTATTTCGCGTCAGGGCATCGCGGTGTCCATTCCACTTGAGGCCGCAAACTCAGGGTCCCTCTCACATACCTAGAGCTGAGAGAAGCCTCCTCTTGAGGTGCTTGTGGTAAGGTGGTATTCCTCTGGAGTCGAAGCCAGGGACTAACCTCTCATATCGAGTTGATTATTGGCCCACGGAGCTCTTTCGTGTTGCTACAGTGACCTCAGGATCCCTCTAGCCTTGAAACAGTGTTCTTGGGGTTTCTCTGGAGTGCCATCAAGGAAATCAAGGCTCCTTTCATGTGTGATGTGCAACACGGAATTGCTCTGCACGCAGTGCAGGGGAATCGGGCCTCATCTCGCGGCGAGGGGGAAGTCTCATGGTTTTTCTCGAGTTGCGGCGGGAACCTGGGATATATTCTACAGTTACGACGGGGAGGGCCCTTCCACACACGTTTTTCTTCAGCGACGTCAGGACTCCTGCCTAGTTGCGAGGGACAACTCGGGATTCTCCTCGAGGCTTGACAGGGCAATTGGGACGCCTCTCCAGCTGAGGCGGGAGACCAAGTTTCCCTTTCCAAGTGCCACAGGAATCCTGGGACTCCTATCAAGTTTCACGAGGAGTCAGGCATCGTCTCCTTTGGAGGCACTGATCTCCGTGTACCTCTGGAGTTTTCAAAGGATGTGAGGCTATCGGTCGCGATGAGGTGGGGAACTAAGTCTTTCTCTGTGCTTTCCACAGGGGATTCAGACATCCTTTCGTCCTGGGAGATGCAAGACGAGCCTGCATTGAAGTCACTGCAGGGATATCCGGCCTTATTTCGAGTCAGGGCATCGCGGTGTCCATTCCACTTGAGGCCGCAAACTCAGGGTCCCTCTCACATACCTAGAGCTGAGAGAAGCCTCCTCTTGAGGTGCTTGTGGTAAGGTGGTATTCCTCTGGAGACGAATCCAGGGACTAACCTCTCTTTTCGAGTTGATTTTTGGTCCACAGAGTTCTTTCGTGTTGCTACAGTGACCTCAGGATCCCTCTAGCCTTGAAACAGTGTTCTTTGGGTTTCTCTGGAGTGCCATCAAGGAAATCAAGACTCCTTTCATGTGTGATGTGCAAGACGGAATTGCTCTGCACGCAGTACAGGGGAATCGGGCCTCATCTCGCATCGAGGGGGAAGTCTCATGGTTTTTCTCGAGTTGCGGCGGGAACCTGGGGTATATTCTCGAGTTACGACGGGGATGGCCCTTCCACCCACGTGTTTCTTCAGCCACGTCAGGACTCCTGCCTAGTTGCGAGGGACAACTCGGGATTCTCCTCGAGGCTTGGCAGGGCAATTGGAACGCCTCTCCAGCTGAGGCGGGAGACCAAGGGTCCCTTTCCACGTGCCACAAGAATCCTGGGACTCCTATCAAGTTTCACGAGGAGTCAGGCATCGTCTCCTTTGGAGGCACTGATCTCCGCGTACCTCTGGAGTTTTCAAAGGATGTGAGGCCTCCGGTCACGATGAGGTGAGGAACTAGGTGTTTCTCTGTGGTCTCCTAAGGGGATTCAGACATCCTTTCTTCTTGGGAGATGCAAGACGAGCCTGCATTCAAGTCACTGCAGGGATATCCGGCCTTATTTCGAGTCAGGGCATCGCGGTGTCCATTCCACTTGAGGCCCGCAAACTCAGGGTCCCTCTCACATACCTAGAGCTGAGAGAAGCCTCCTCTTGAGGTGCTTGTGGTAAGGTGGTATTCCTCTGGAGTCGAAGCCAGGGACTAACCTCTCATCTCGTGTTGATTCTTGGTCCACGGAGCTCTTTCGTGTTGCTACAGTGACCTCAGGATCCCTCTAGCCTTGAAACAGTGTTCTTGGGGTTTCTCTGGAGTGCCATCAAGGAAATCAAGGCTCCTTTCATGTGTGATGTGCAACACGGAATTGCTCTGAACGCAGTGCAGGGGAATCGGGCCTCATCTCGCGGCGAGGGGGAAGTCTAATGGTTTTTTCTCGAGTTGCGGCGGGAACCTGGGGTATATGCTCCAGTTACGACGGGGATGGCCCTTCCACACACATGTTTGTTCAGCCACGTCAGGACTCTTGCCTAGTTGCGACACACAACTCGGGATTCTCCTCGAGGCTTGGCAAGGCAATTGGGACGCCTCTCCAGCTGAGGCGGGAGACCAAGGGTCCCTTTCCACGTGCCACAGGAATCCTGGAACTCCTATCAAGTTTCACGAGGAGTCAGGCATCGTCTCCTTTGGAGGCACTGATCTCCGCCTACCTCTGGAGTTTTCAAAGGATGTGAGGCCTCCGGTCGCGATGAAGTGGGGAACTAGGTCTTTCTCTGTGGTCTCCACAGGGGATTCAGACATCCTTTCATCTTGGGAGATGCAAGACGAGCCTGCATTCAAGTCACTGCAGGGATATCCAGCCTTATTTCGCGTCAGGGCATCGCGGTGTCCATTCCACTTGAGGCCGCAAACTCAGGGTCCCTCTCACATACCTAGAGCTGAGAGAAGCCTCCTCTTGAGGTGCTTGTGGTAAGGTGGTATTCCTCTGGAGTCGAAGCCAGGGACTAACCTCTCATCTCGAGTTGATTTTTGGCCCACGGAGCTCTTTCGTGTTCCTACAGTGACCTCAGGATCCCTCTAGCCTTGAAACAGTGTTCTTGGCGTTTCTCTGGAGTGCCATCAAGGAAATCAAGGCTCCTTTCATGTGTGATGTGCAACACGGAATTGCTCTGCACGCAGTGCAGGGGAATCGGGCCTCATCTCGCGGCGAGGGGGAAGTCTCATGGTTTTTCTCGAGTTGCGGCGGGAACCTGGGGTATATTCTCGAGTTACGACGGGGATGGCCCTTCCACCCACGTGTTTCTTCAGCGACGTCAGGACTCCTGCCTAGTTGCGCGGGACAACTTTGGATTCTCCACGAGGCTTGGCAGTACAATTGGGACGCCTCTCCAGCTGAGGCGGGAGACCAAGTGTCTCTTTCCAAGTGCCACAGGAATCCTGGGACTCCTATCAAGTTTCACGAGGAGTCAGGCATTGTCTCCTTTGGAGGCACTGATCTCCGCGTACCTCTGGAGTTTTCAAAGGATGTGAGGCTATCGGTCGCGATGAGGTGGGGAACTAAGTCTTTCTCTGTGCTTTCCACAGGGGATTCAGACATCCTTTCGTCCTGGGAGATGCAAGACGAGCCTGCATTGAAGTCACTGCAGGGATATCCGGCCTTATTTCGAGTCAGGGCATCGCGGTGTCCATTCCACTTGAGGGCGCACACTCAGGGTCCCTCTCACATACCTAGAGCTGAGAGAAGCCTCCTCTTGAGGTGCTTGTGGTAAGGTGGTATTCCTCTGGAGACGAATCCAGGGACTAACCTCTCTTTTCGAGTTGATTTTTGGTCCACAGAGTTCTTTCGTGTTGCTACAGTGACCTCAGGGTCCCTCTATCCTTGAAACAGTGTTCTTGGGGTTTCTCTGGAGTGCCATCAAGGAAATCAAGGCTCCTTTCATGTGTGATGTGCAACACGGAATTGCTCTGCACGCAGTACAGGGGAATCAGGCCTCATCTCGCATCGAGGGGGAAGTCTCATGGTTTTTCTCGAGTTGCGGCGGGAACCTGGGGTATATTCTCGAGTTACGACGGGGATGGCCCTTCCACCCACGTGTTTGTTCAGCCACATCAGGACTCCTGCCTAGTTGCGAGGGACAACTCGGGATTCTCCTCGAGGATTGGCAGGGCAATTAGAACGCCTCTCCAGCTGAGGCGGGAGACCAAGGGTCCCTTTCCACGTGCCACAAGAATCCTGGGCCTCCTATCAAGTTTCACGAGGAGTCAGGCATCGTCTCCTTTGGAGGCACTGATCTCCGCGTACCTCTGGAGTTTTCAAAGGATGTGAGGCCTCCGGTCGCGATGAGGTGGGGAACTAGGTCTTTCTCTGTGGTCTCCACAGGGGATTCAGACACCCTTTCGTCTTGGGAGATGCAAGACGAGCCTGCATTCCAGTCACTGCAGGGATATCCGGCCTTATTTCGAGTCAGGGCATCGCGGTGTCCATTCCACTTGAGGCCGCAAACTCAGGGTCCCTCTCACATACCTAGAGCTGAGAGAAGCCTCCTCTTGAGGTGCTTGTGGTAAGGTGGTATTCCTCTGGAGTCGAAGCCAGGGACTAACCTCTCACCTCGAGTTGATTTTTGGTCCACGGAGCTCTTTCGTGTTGCTACAGTGACCTCAGGATCCCTCTAGCCTTGAAACAGTGTTTTTGGGGTTTCTCTGGAGTGCCATGAAGGAAATCAAGGCTCCTTTCATGTGTGATGTGCAACACAGAATTGCTCTGCACGCAGTGCAGGGGAATCGGGCCTCATCTCGCGGCGAGGGTGAAGTCTCATGGTTTTTCTCGAGTTGCGGCGGGAACCTGTGGTATATTCTCGTGTTACGACGGGTATGGCCCTTCCACACACGTGTTTGTTCAGCCACGTCAGGACTCTTGCCTAATTGCGAGACACAACTCGGGATTCTCCTCGAGGCTTGGCAAGGCAATTGGGACGCCTCTCAAGCTGAGGCGGGAGACCAAGGGTCCCTTTCCACGTGCCACAGGAATCCTGGGACTCCTATCAAGTTTCACGAGAAGTCAGGCATCGTCTCCTTTGGAGGCACTGATCTCCGCGTACCTCTGGAGTTTTAAAAGGATGTGAGGCTATTGGTCGCGATGAGGTGGGGAACTAAGTCTTTCTCTGTGCTTTCCACAGGGGATTCAGACATCCTTTCGTCTTGGGAGATGCAAGACGAGCCTGCATTGAAGTCACTGCAAAATATCTGGCCTTATTTCGAGTCAGGGCATCGCGGTGTCCATTCCACTTGATGCCGCAAACTCAGGGTCCCTCTCACATACCTAGAGCTGAGAGAAGCCTCCTCTTGAGGTGCTTGTGGTAAGGTGGTATTCCTCTGGAGACGAATCCAGGGACTAACCTCTCTTTTCGAGTTGATTTTTGGTCCACAGAGTTCTTTCGTGTTGCTACAGTGACCTCAGGATCCCTCTATCCTTGAAACAGTGTTCTTGGGGTTTCTCTGGAGTGCCATCAAGGAAATCAAGGCTCCTTTCATGTGTGATGTGCAACACGGAATTGCTCTGCACGCAGTGCAGGGGAATCGGGCCTCATCTCGCGGCGAGGGGGAAGTCTCATGGTTTTTCTCGAGCTGCGGCGGGAACCTGGGATATATTCTCGAGTTACGACGGGGATGGCCCTTCCACCCACGTGTTTTTTCAGCGACGTCAGGACTCCTGCCTAGTTGCGAGGGACAACTCTGGATTCTCCTCGAGGCTTGGCAGGGCAATTGGGACGCCTCTCCAGCTGAGGCGGGAGACCAAGGGTCCCTTTCCAAGTGCCACAGGAATCCTTGGACTCCTATCAAGTTTCACGAGGAGTCAGGCATCGTCTCCTGTGGAGGCACTGATCTCCGCGTACCTCTGCAGTTTTCAAAGGATGTGAGGCTATCGGTCGCGATGAGGTGGGGAACTAAGTCTTTCTCTGTGCTTTCCACAGGGGATTCAGACATCCTTTCGTCTTGGGAGATGGAAAACGAGCCTGCATTGAAGTCACTGCAGGGATATCCGGCCTTATTTCTAGTCAGGGCATCGCGGTGTCCATTCCACTTTAGGCCGCAAACTCAGGGTCCCTCTCACATACCTAGAGCTGAGAGAAGCCTCCTCTTGAGGTGCTTGTGGTAAGGTGGTATTCCTCTGGAGTCGAAGCCAGGGACTAACCTCTCATCTCGAGTTGATTTTTGGTCCACGGAGCTCTTTCGTGTTGCTACAGTGACCTCGGGATCCCTCTAGCCTTGAAACAGTGTTTTTGGGGTTTCTCTGGAGTGCCATGAAGGAAATCAAGGCTCCTTTCATGTGTGATGTGCAACACAGAATTGCTCTGCACGCAGAGCAGGGGAATCGGGCCTCATCTCGCGGCGAGGGGGAAGTCTCATGGTTTTTCTCGAGTTGCGGCGGGAACCTGGGGTATATTCTCGAGTTACGACGGGTATGGCCCTTCCACACAGGTGTTTGTTCAGCCACATCAGGACTCTTGCCTAGTTGCGAGACACAACTCTGGATTCTCCTCGAGGCTTGGCAAGGCATTTGGGACGCCTCTCCAGCTGAGGCGGGAGACCAAGGGTCCCTTTCCACGTGCCACAGGAATCCTGGGACTCCTATCAAGTTTCACGAGAAGTCAGGCATCGTCTCCTTTGGAGGCACCGATCTCCGCATACCTCTGGAGTTTTCGAAGGATGTGAGGCCTCCGGTCGCGATGAGGTGGGGAACTAGGTCTTTCTCTGTGGTCTCCACAGGGGATTCAGACATCCTTTCATCTTGGGAGATGCAAGACGAGCCTGCATTCAAGTCACTGCAGGGATATCCAGCCTTATTTCGCTTCAGGGCATCGCAGTGTCCATTCCACTTGAGGCCGCAAACTCAGGGTCCCTCTCACATACCTAGAGCTGAGAGAAGCCTCCTCTTGAGGTGCTTGTGGTAAGGTGGTATTCCTCTGGAGTCGAAGCCAGGGACTAACCTCTCATCTCGAGTTGATTTTTGGCCCACGGAGCTCTTTCGTGTTGCTACAGTGACCTCAGGATCCCTCTAGCCTTGAAACAGTGTTCTTGGGGTTTCTCTGGAGTGCCATCAAGGAAATCAAGGCTCCTTTCATGTGTGATGTGCAACACGGAATTGCTCTGCACGCAGTGCAGGGGAATCGGGCCTCATCTCGCGGCGAGGGGGAAGTCTCATGGTTTTTCTCGAGTTGCGGCGGGAACCTGGGGTATATTCTCGAGTTACGACGGGGATGGCCCTTCCACCCACGTGTTTCTTCAGCGACGTCAGGACTCCTGCCTAGTTGCGAGGGACAACTCTGGATTCTCCTCGAGGCTTGGCAGGGCAATTGGGACGCCTCTCCAGCTGAGGCGGGAGACCAAGGGTCCCTTTCCAAGTGCCACAGGAATCCTTGGACTCCTATCAAGTTTCACGAGGAGTCAGGCATCGTCTCCTGTGGAGGCACTGATCTCCGCGTACCTCTGGAGTTTTCAAAGGATGTGAGGCTATCGGTCGCGATGAGGTGGGGATCTAAGTCTTTCTCTGTGCTTTCCACAGGGGATTCAGACATCCTTTCGTCTTGGGAGATGCAAAACGAGCCTGCATTGAAGTCACTGCAGGGATATCCGGCCTTATTTCGAGTCAGGGCATCGCGGTGTCCATTCCACTTGAGGCCGCAAACTCAGGGTCCCTCTCACATACCTAGAGCTGAGAGAAGATTCCTCTTGAGGTGCTTGTGGTAAGGTGGTATTCCTCTGGAGTCGAAGCCAGGGACTAACCTCTCATCTCGAGTTGATTTTTGGTCCACGGAGGTCTTTCGTGTTGCTACAGTGACCTCGGGATCCCTCTAGCCTTGAAACAGTGTTTTTGGGGTTTCTCTGGAGTGCCATCAAGGAAATCAAGGCTCCTTTCATGTGTGATGTGCAACACAGAATTGCTCTGCACGCAGAGCAGGGGAATCGGGCCTCATCTCGCGGCGAGGGGGAAGTCTCATGGTTTTTCTCGAGTTGCGGCGGGAACCTGGGGTATATTCTCGAGTTACGACGGGTATGGCCCTTCCACACAGGTGTTTGTTCAGCCACATCAGGACTCTTGCCTAGTTGCGAGACACAACTCAGGATTCTCCTCGAGGCTTGGCAAGGCATTTGGGACGCCTCTCCAGCTGAGGCGGGAGACCAAGGGTCCCTTTCCACGTGCCACAGGAATCCTGGGTCTCCTATCAAGTTTCACGAGAAGTCAGGCATCGTCTCCTTTGGAGGCACTGATCTCCGCGTACCTCTGGAGTTTTCAAAGGATGTGAGGCCTCCGGTCGCGATGAGGTGGGGAACTAGGTCTTTCTCTGTGGTCTCCACAGGGGATTCAGACATCCTTTCATCTTGGGAGATGCAAGACGAGCCTGCATTCAAGTCACTGCAGGGATATCCAGCCTTATTTCGCTTCAGGGCATCGCAGTGTCCATTCCACTTGAGGCCGCAAACTCAGGGTCCCTCTCACATACCTAGAGCTGAGAGAAGCCTCCTCTTGAGGTGCTTGTGGTAAGGTGGTATTCCTCTGGAGTCGAAGCCAGGGACTAACCTCTCATCTCGAGTTGATTTTTGGCCCACGGAGCTCTTTCGTGTTGCTACAGTGACCTCAGGATCCCTCTAGCCTTGAAACAGTGTTCTTGGGGTTTCTCTGGAGTGCCATCAAGGAAATCAAGGCTCCTTTCATGTGTGATGTGCAACACGGAATTGCTCTGCACGCAGTGCAGGGGAATCGGGCCTCATCTCGCGGCGAGGGGGAAGTCTCATGGTTTTTCTCGAGTTGCGGCGGGAACCTGGGGTATATTCTCGAGTTACGACGGGGATGGCCCTTCCACCCACGTGTTTCTTCAGCGACGTCAGGACTCCTGCCTAGTTGCGAGGGACAACTCTGGATTCTCCTCGAGGCTTGGCAGGGCAATTGGGACGCCTCTCCAGCTGAGGCGGGAGACCAAGTGTCCCTTTCCAAGTGCCACAGGAATCCTGGGACTCCTATCAAGTTTCACGAGGAGTCAGGCATCGTCTCCTTTGGAGGCACTGATCTCCGCGTACCTCTGGAATTTTCAAAGGATGTGAGGCTATTGGTCGCGATGAGGTGGGGAACTAAGTCTTTCCCTGTGCTTTCCACAGGGGATTCAGTCATCCTTTCGTCCTGGGAGATGCAAGACGAGCCTGCATTGAAGTCACTGCAGGGATATCCGGCCTTATTTCGAGTCAGGGCATCGCGGTGTCCATTCCACTTGAGGCCGCAAACTCAGGGTCCCTCTCACATACCTAGAGCTGAGAGAAGCCTCCTCTTGAGGTGCTTGTGGTAAGGTGGTATTCCTCTGGAGACGAATCCAGGGACTAACCTCTCTTTTCGAGTTGATTTTTGGTCCACAGAGTTCTTTCGTGTTGCTACAGTGACCTCAGGATCCCTCTATCCTTGAAACAGTGTTCTTGGGGTTTCTCTGGAGTGCCATCAAGGAAATCAAGGCTCCTTTCATGTGTGATATGCAAGACGGAATTGCTCTGCACGCAGTACAGGGGAATCGGGCCTCATCTCGCGGCGAGGGGGAAGTCTCATGGTTTTTCTCGAGTTGCGGCGGGAACCTGGGGTATATTCTCGAGTTACGACGGGGATGGCCCTTCTACCCACGTGTTTGTTCAGCCACGTCAGGACTCCTGCCTAGTTGCGAGGGACAACTCGTGATTCTCCTCGAGGCTTTGCAGGGCAATTGGGACGCCTCTCCAGCTGAGACAGGAGACCAAGGGTCCCATTCCACGTGCCACAGGAATCCTGGGTCTCCTATCAAGTTTCACGAGGAGTCAGGCATCGTCTCCTTTGGAGGCACTGATCTCCGCATACCTCTGGAGTTTTCAAAGGATTTGAGGCCTCCTGTCGCGATGAGGTGGGGAACTAGGTGTTTCTCTGTGGTCTCCACAGGGGATTCAGACACCCTTTCGTCTTGGGAGATGCAAGACGAGCCTGCATTCCAGTCACTGCAGGGATATCCGGCCTTATTTCGAGTCAGGGCATCGCGGTGTCCATTCCACTTGAGGCCGCAAACTCAGGGTCCCTCTCACATACATAGAGCTGGGAGAAACCTCCTCTTGAGGTGCTTGTGGTAAGGTGGTATTCCTCTGGAGTTGAAGCCAGGGACTAACCTCTCATCTCGAGTTGATTTTTGGTCCACGGAGCTCTTTCGTGTTGCTACAGTGACCTCAGGATCCCTCTAGCCTTGAAACAGTGTTCTTGGGGTTTCTCTGGAGTGCCATGAAGGAAATCAAGGCTCCTTTCATGTGTGATGTGCAACACGGAATTGCTCTGCACGCAGTGCAGGGGAATCGGGCCTCATCTCGCGGCGAGGGGGAAGTCTCATGGTTTTTCTCGAGTTGCGGCGGGAACCTGGGGTATATTCTCGAGTTACGACGGGGATGGCCCTTCCACCCACGTGTTTCTTCAGCGACGTCAGGACTCCTGCCTAGTTGCGAGGGACAACTCTGGATTCTCCTCGAGGATTGGCAAGGCAATTGGGACGCCTCTCCAGCTGATACAGGAGACCAAGTGTCCCTTTCCAAGTGCCACAGGAATCCTGGGACTCCTATCAAGTTTCACGAGGAGTCAGGCATCGTCTCCTTTGGAGGCACTGATCTCCGCGTACCTCTGGAGTTTTCAAAGGATGTGAGGCCTCCGGTCGCGATGAGGTGGGGAACTAGGTGTTTCTCTGTGGTCTCCACAGGGGATTCAGACATCCTTTCGTCTTGGGAGATGCAAGACGAGCCTGCATTCAAGTCACTGCAGGGATATCCGGACTTATTTCGAGTCAGGGCATCGCGGTGTCCATTCCACTTGAGGCCGCAAACTCAGGGTCCCTCTCACATACCTAGAGCTGAGAGAAGCCTCCTCTTGAGGTGCTTGGGGTAAGGTGGTATTCCTCTGGAGACGAATCCAGGGACTAACCTCTCTTTTCGAGTTGATTTTTGGTCCACAGAGTTCTTTCGTGTTGCTACAGTGACCTCAGGATCCCTCTATCCTTGAAACAGTGTTGTTGGGGTTTCTCTGGAGTGCCATCAAGGAAATCAAGGCTCCTTTCATGTGTGATGTGCAAGACGGAATTGCTCTGCACGCAGTACAGGGGAATCGGGCCTCATCTCGCATCGAGGGGGAAGTCTCATGGTTTTTCTCGAGTTGCGGCGGGAACCTGGGGTATATTCTCGAGTTACGACGGGGATGGCCCTTCCACCCACGTGTTTGTTCAGCGACGTCAGGACTCCTGCCTAGTTGCGAGGGACAACTCGGGATTCTCCTCGAGGCTTGGCAGGGCAATTGGAACGCCTCTCCAGCTGAGGCGGGAGACCAAGGGTCCCTTTCCACGTGCCACAAGAATCCTGGGATTCCTATCAAGTTTCACGAGGAGTCAGGCATCGTCTCCTTTGGAGGCACTGATCTCCGTGTACCTCTGGAGTTTTCAAAGGATGTGAGGCCTCCTGTCGCGATGAGGTGGGGAACTAGGTGTTTCTCTGTGGTCTCCACAGGGGATTCAGACATCCTTTCTTCTTGGGAGATGCAAGACGAGCCTGCATTCAAGTCACTGCAGGGATATCCGGCCTTATTTCGAGTCAGGGCATCGCGGTGTCCATTCCACTTGTGGCCGCAAACTCAGGATCCCTCTGACATACCTAGAGCTGAGAGAAAACTCCTCTTGAGGTGCTTGTGGTAAGGTGGTATTCCTCAGGAGTCGAAGCCAGGGACTAACCTCTCATCTCGTGTTGATTCTTGGTCCACGGAGCTCTTTTGTGTTGCTACAGTGACCTCAGGATCCCTCTAGCCTTGAAACAGTGTTCTTGGGGTTTCTCTGGAGTGCCATCAAGGAAATCAAGGCTCCTTTCATGTGTGATGTGCAACATGGAATTGCTCTGCACGCAGTGCAGGGGAATCAGGCTTCATCTCGCCGCGAGGGGGAAGTCTCATGGTTTTTCTCGAGTTGTGGCGGGAACCTGGGGTATATTCTCGAGTTACGACGGGGATGGCCCGTCCACACACGTGTGTGTTCAGCCATGTCAGGACTCCTGCCTAGTTGCGAGACACAACTCGGGATTCTCTTCGAGGCTTGGCAAGGCAATTGGGACGCCTCTCCAGCTGAGGCGGGAGACCAAGGGTCCCTTTCCAAGTGCCACAGGAATCCTGGGACTCCTATCAAGTTTCACGAGGAGTCAGGCATCGTCTCCTTTGGAGGCACTGATCTCCGCGTACCTCTGGAGTTTTCAAAGGATGTGAGGCCTCCGGTCGCGATGAGGTGGGGAACTAGGTCTTTCTCTGTGGTCTCCACAGGGGATTCAGACATCCTTTCATCTTGGGAGATGAAAGACGAGCCTGCATTCAAGTCACTGCAGGGATATCCAGCCTTATTTCGCGTCAGGGCATCGCGGTGTCCATTCCACTTGAGGCCGCAAACTCAGGGTCCCTCTCACATACCTAGAGCTGAGAGAAGCCTCCTCTTGAGGTGCTTGTGGTTAGGTGGTATTCCTCTGGAGTCGAAGCCAGGGCCTAACCTCTCATCTCGAGTTGATTTTGGGCCCACGGAGCTCTTTCGTGTTGCTACAGTGACCTCAGGATCCCTCTAGCCTTGAAACAGTGTTCTTGGGGTTTCTCTGGAGTGCCATCAAGGAAATCAAGGCTCCTTTCATGTGTGATGTGCAACACGGAATTGCTCTGCACGCAGTGCAGGGGAATCGGGCCTCATCTCGCGGCGAGGGGGAAGTCTCATGGTTTTTCTCGAGTTGCGGCGGGAACCTGGGGTATATTCTCGAGTTACGACGGGGATGGCCCTTCCACCCACGTGTTTCTTCAGCGACGTCAGGACTCCTGCCTAGTTGCGAGGGACAACTCTGGATTCTCCTCGAGGCTTGGCAGGGCAATTGGGACGCCTCTCCAGCTGAGACGGGAGACCAAGGGTCCCTTTCCACGTGCCACAGGAATCCTGGGTCTCCTATCAAGTTTCACGAGGAGTCAGGCATCGTCTCCTTTGGAGGCACTGATCTCCGCATACCTCTGGAGTTTTCAAAGGATTTGAGGCCTCCTGTCGCGATGAGGTGGGGAACTAGGTCTTTTTCTGTGGTCTCCACAGGGGATTCAGACACCCTTTCGTCTTGGGATGTGCAAGACGAGCCTGCATTCCAGTCACTGCAGGGATATCCGGCCTTATTTCGAGTCAGGGCATCGCGGTGTCCATTCCACTTGAGGCCGCAAACTCAGGGTCCCTCTCACATACCTAGAGCTGAGAGAAGCCTCCTCTTGAGGTGCTTGTGGTAAGGTGGTATTCCTCTGGAGTCGAAGCCAGGGACTAACCTCTCATCTCGAGTTGATTTTTGGTCCACGGAGCTCTTTCGTGTTGCTACAGTGACCTCAGGATCCCTCTAGCCTTGAAACAGTGTTCTTGGGGTTTCTCTGGAGTGCCATGAAGGAAATCAAGGCTCCTTTCATGTGTGATGTGCAACACAGAATTGCTCTGCACGCAGTGCAGGGGAATCGGGCCTCATCTCGCGGCGAGGGGGAAGTCTCATGGTTTTTCTCGAGTTGCGGCGGGAACCTGTGGTATATTCTCGAGTTACGACGGGGATGGCCCTTTCACACACGTGTTTGTTCAGCCACGTCAGGACTCTTGCCTACTTGCGAGACACAACTCGGGATTCTCCTCGAGGCTTGGCAAGGCAATTGGGACGCCTCTCCAGCTGAGGCGGGAGACCAAGGGTCCCTTTCCACGTGCCACAGGAATCCTGGGACTCCTATCAAGTTTCACGAGGAGTCAGGCATCGTCTCCTTTGGAGGCACTGATCTCCGCGTACCTCTGGAGTTTTCAAAGGATGTGAGGCCTCCTGTCGCGATGAGGTGGGGAACTAGGTGTTTCTCTGTGGTCTCCACAGGGGATTCAGACATCCTTTCTTCTTGGGAGATGCAAGACGAGCCTGCATTCAAGTCACTGCAGGGATATCCGGCCTTATTTCGAGTCAGGGCATCGCGGTGTCCATTCCACTTGTGGCCGCAAACTCAGGATCCCTCTGACATACCTAGAGCTGAGAGAAAACTCCTCTTGAGGTGCTTGTGGTAAGGTGGTATTCCTCAGGAGTCGAAGCCAGGGACTAACCTCTCATCTCGTGTTGATTCTTGGTCCACGGAGCTCTTTTGTGTTGCTACAGTGACCTCAGGATCCCTCTAGCCTTGAAACAGTGTTCTTGGGGTTTCTCTGGAGTGCCATCAAGGAAATCAAGGCTCCTTTCATGTGTGATGTGCAACATGGAATTGCTCTGCACGCAGTGCAGGGGAATCAGGCTTCATCTCGCCGCGAGGGGGAAGTCTCATGGTTTTTCTCGAGTTGTGGCGGGAACCTGGGGTATATTCTCGAGTTACGACGGGGATGGCCCGTCCACACACGTGTGTGTTCAGCCATGTCAGGACTCCTGCCTAGTTGCGAGACACAACTCGGGATTCTCCTCGAGGCTTGGCAAGGCAATTGGGACGCCTCTCCAGCTGAGGCGGGAGACCAAGGGTCCCTTTCCAAGTGCCACAGGAATCCTGGGACTCCTATCAAGTTTCACGAGGAGTCAGGCATCGTCTCCTTTGGAGGCACTGATCTCCGCGTACCTCTGGAGTTTTCAAAGGATGTGAGGCCTCCGGTCGCGATGAGGTGGGGAACTAGGTCTTTCTCTGTGGTCTCCACAGGGGATTCAGACATCCTTTCATCTTGGGAGATGAAAGACGAGCCTGCATTCAAGTCACTGCAGGGATATCCAGCCTTATTTCGCCTCAGGGCATCGCGGTGTCCATTCCACTTGAGGCCGCAAACTCAGGGTCCCTCTCACATACCTAGAGCTGAGAGAAGCCTCCTCTTGAGGTGCTTGTGGTTAGGTGGTATTCCTCTGGAGTCGAAGCCAGGGCCTAACCTCTCATCTCGAGTTGATTTTGGGCCCACGGAGCTCTTTCGTGTTGCTACAGTGACCTCAGGATCCCTCTAGCCTTGAAACAGTGTTCTTGGGGTTTCTCTGGAGTGCCATCAAGGAAATCAAGGCTCCTTTCATGTGTGATGTGCAACACGGAATTGCTCTGCACGCAGTGCAGGGGAATCGGGCCTCATCTCGCGGCGAGGGGGAAGTCTCATGGTTTTTCTCGAGTTGCGGCGGGAACCTGGGGTATATTCTCGAGTTACGACGGGGATGGCCCTTCCACCCACGTGTTTCTTCAGCGACGTCAGGACTCCTGCCTAGTTGCGAGGGACAACTCTGGATTCTCCTCGAGGCTTGGCAGGGCAATTGGGACGCCTCTCCAGCTGAGACGGGAGACCAAGGGTCCCTTTCCACGTGCCACAGGAATCCTGGGTCTCCTATCAAGTTTCACGAGGAGTCAGGCATCGTCTCCTTTGGAGGCACTGATCTCCGCATACCTCTGGAGTTTTCAAAGGATTTGAGGCCTCCTGTCGCGATGAGGTGGGGAACTAGGTCTTTTTCTGTGGTCTCCACAGGGGATTCAGACACCCTTTCGTCTTGGGATGTGCAAGACGAGCCTGCATTCCAGTCACTGCAGGGATATCCGGCCTTATTTCGAGTCAGGGCATCGCGGTGTCCATTCCACTTGAGGCCGCAAACTCAGGGTCCCTCTCACATACCTAGAGCTGAGAGAAGCCTCCTCTTGAGGTGCTTGTGGTAAGGTGGTATTCCTCTGGAGTCGAAGTCAGGGACTAACCTCTCATCTCGAGTTGATTTTTGGTCCACGGAGCTCTTTCGTGTTGCTACAGTGACCTCAGGATCCCTCTAGCCTTGAAACAGTGTTCTTGGGGTTTCTCTGGAGTGCCATGAAGGAAATCAAGGCTCCTTTCATGTGTGATGTGCAACACAGAATTGCTCTGCACGCAGTGCAGGGGAATCGGGCCTCATCTCGCGGCGAGGGGGAAGTCTCATGGTTTTTCTCGAGTTGCGGCGGGAACCTGTGGTATATTCTCGAGTTACGACGGGGATGGCCCTTTCACACACGTGTTTGTTCAGCCACGTCAGGACTCTTGCCTACTTGCGAGACACAACTCGGGATTCTCCTCGAGGCTTGGCAAGGCAATTGGGACGCCTCTCCAGCTGAGGCGGGAGACCAAGGGTCCCTTTCCACGTGCCACAGGAATCCTGGGACTCCTATCAAGTTTCACGAGGAGTCAGGCATCGTCTCCTTTGGAGGCACTGATCTCCGCGTACCTCTGGAGTTTTCAAAGGATGTGAGGCCTCCGGTCGCGATGAGGTGGGGAACTAGGTCTTTCTCTGTGGTCTCCACAGGGGATTCAGACATCCTTTCTTCTTGGGAAATGCAAGACGAGCCTGCATTCAAGTCACTGAAGGGATATCCGGCCTTATTTCGCGTCAGGGCATCGCGGTGTCCATTCCACTTGAGGCCGCAAACTCAGGATCCCTCTCACATACCTAGAGCTGAGAGAAGCCTCCTCTTGAGGTGCTTGTGGTAAGGTGGTATTCCTCAGGAGTCGACGCCAGGGACTAACCTCTCATCTCGTGTTGATTCTTGGTCCACGGAGCTCTTTCGTGTTGCTACAGTGACCTCAGGATCCCTCTAGCCTTGAAACAGTGTTCTTGGGGTTTCTCTGCAGTGCCATCAAGGAAATCAAGGCTCCTTTCATGTGTGATGTGCAACACGGAATTGCTCTGCACGCAGTGCAGGGGAATCGGGCCTCATCTCGCGGCGAGGGGGAAGTCTCATGGTTTTTCTCGAGTTGCGGCGGGAACCTGGGGTATATTCTCGAGTTACGACGGGGATGGCCCTTCCACCCACGTGTTTCTTCAGCGACGTCAGGACTCCTGCCTAGTTGCGAGGGACAGCTCTGGATTCTCCTCGAGGCTTGGCAGGGCAATTGGGACGCCTCTCCAGCTGAGGCGGGAGACCAAGTGTCCCTTTCCAAGTGCCACAGGAATCCTGGGACTCCTATCAAGTTTCACGAGGAGTCAGGCATCGTCTCCTTTGGAGGCACTGATCTCCGCGTACCTCTGGAGTTTTCAAAGGATGTGAGGCTATCGGTCGCGATGAGGTGGGGAACTAAGTCTTTCTCTGTGCTTTCCACAGGGGATTCAGACATCCTTTCGTCCTGGGAGATGCAAGACGAGCCTGCATTGAAGTCACTGCAGGGATATCCGGCCTTATTTCGAGTCAGGGCATCGCGGTGTCCATTCCACTTGAGGCCGCAAACTCAGGGTCCCTCTCACATACCTAGAGCTGAGAGAAGCCTCCTCTTGAGGTGCTTGTGGTAAGGTGGTATTCCTCTGGAGACGAATCCAGGGATTAACCTCTCTTTTCGAGTTGATTTTTGGTCCACAGAGTTCTTTCGTGTTGCTACAGTGACCTCAGGATCCCTCTATCCTTGAAACAGTGTTCTTGGGGTTTCTCTGGAGTGCCATCAAGGAAATCAAGGCTCCTTTCATGTGTGATGTGCAAGACGGAATTGCTCTGCACGCAGTACAGGGGAATCGGGCCTCATCTCGCATCGAGGGGGAAGTCTCATGGTTTTTCTCGAGTTGCGGCGGGAACCTGGGGTATATTCTCGAGTTACGACGGGGATGGCCCTTCCACCCACGTGTTTGTTCAGCCACGTCAGGACTCCTGCCTAGATGCGAGGGACAACTCGGGATTCTCCTCGAGGCTTGGCAGGGCAATTGGAACGCCTCTCCAGCTGAGGCGGGAGACCAAGGGTCCCTTTCCACGTGCCACAAGAATCCTGGGACTCCTATCAAGTTTCACGAGGAGTCAGGCATCGTCTCCTTTGGAAGCACTGATCTCCACGTACCTCTGGAGTTTTCAAAGGATGTGAGGCCTCCGGTCGCGATGAGGTGGGGAACTAGGTCTTTCTCTGTGGTCTCCACAGGGGATTCAGACATCCTTTCATCTTGGGAGATGCAAGACAAGCCTGCATTCAAGTCACTGCAGGGATATCCGGCCTTATTTCGAGTCAGGGCATCGCGGTGTCCATTCCACTTGAGGCCGCAAACTCAGGATCCCTCTCACATACCTAGAGCTGAGAGAAGCCTCCTCTTGAGGTGCTTGTGGTAAGGTGGTATTCCTCTGGAGTCGAAGCCAGGGACTAACCTCTCATCTCGAGTTGATTTTTGGTCCACGGAGCGCTTTCGTGTTGCTACAGTGACCTCAGGATCCCTCTAGCGTTGAAACAGTGTTCTTGGGGTTTCTCTGGAGTGCCATGAAGGAAATCAAGGCTCCTTTCATGTGTGATGTGCAACACAGAATTGCTCTGCACGCAGTGCAGGGGAATCGGGCCTCGTTTCGCGGCGAGGGGGAAGTCTCATGGTTTTTCTCGAGTTGCGGCGGGAACCTGGGGTATATTCTCGAGTTACGACGTGGATGGCCTTTCCACCCACGTGTTTGTTCAACGACGTCAGGACTCTTGCCTAGTTGCGAGACACAACTCGGGATTCTCCTCGAGGCTTGGCAAGGAAATTGGGACGCCTCTCCAGCTGAGGCGGGAGACCAAGTGTCCCTTTCCACGTGCCACAGGAATCCTGGGACTCCTATCAAGTTTCACGAGGAGTCAGGCATCGTCTCCTTTGGAGGCACTGATCTCCGCGTACCTCTGGAGTTTTCAAAGGATGTGAGGCCTCCGGTCGCGGTGAGGTGGGGAACTAGCTCTTTCTCTGTGGTCTCCACAGGGGATTCAGACATCCTTTCATCTTGGGAGATGCAAGACGAGCCTGCATTCAAGTCACTGCAGGGATATCCAGCCTTATTTCGCGTCAGGGCATCGCGGTGTCCATTCCACTTGAGGCCGCAAACTCAGGGTCCCTCTCACATACCTAGAGCTGAGAGAAGCCTCCTCTTGAGGTGCTTGTGGTAAGGTGGTATTCCTCTGGAGTCGAAGCCAGGGACTAACCTCTCATCTCTTGTTGATTCTTGGTCCACGGAGTTCTTTCGTGTTGCTACAGTGACCTCAGGATCCCTCCATCCTTGAAACAGTGTTCTTGGGGTTTCTCTGGAGTGCCATCAAGGAAACCAAGGCTCCTTTCATGTGTGATGTGCAACACGGAATTGCTCTGCACGCAGTGCAGGGGAATCGGGCCTCATCTCGCGGCGAGGGGGAAGTCTCAAGGTTTTTCTCGAGTTGCGGCGGGAACCTGGTGTATATTCTCGAGTTACGACGGGGATGGCCCTTCCACCCACGTGTGTGTTCAGCCATGTCAGGACTCCTGCCTAGTTGGGAGGGACAACTCGGGATTCTCCTCGAGGCTTTGCAGGGCAATTGGGACGCCTCTCCAGCTGAGACGGGTGACCAAGGGTCCCTTTCCACGTGCCACAGGAATCCTGGGTCTCCTATCAAGTTTCACGAGGAGTCAGGCATCGTCTCCTTTGGAGGCACTGGTCTCCGCATACCTCTGGAGTTTTCAAAGGATTTGAGGCCTCCTGTCGCGATGAGGTGGGGAACTAGGTCTTTCTCTGTGGTCTCCACAGGGGATTCAGACACCCTTTCGTCTTGGGAGATGCAAGACGAGCCTGCATTCCAGTCACTGCAGGGATATCCGGCCTTATTTCGAGTCAGGGCATCGCGGTGTCCATTCCACTTGAGGCCGCAAACTCAGGGTCCCTCTCACATACCTAGAGCTGAGAGAAGCCTCCTCTTGAGGTGCTTGTGGTAAGGTGGTATTCCTCTGGAGTCGAAGCCAGGGACTAACCTCTCATCTCGAGTTGATTTTTGGTCCACGGAGCTCTTTCGTGTTGCTACAGTGACCTCAGGATCCCTCTAGCCTTGAAACAGTGTTCTTGGGGTTTCTCTGAAGTGCCATGAAGGAAATCAAGGCTCCTTTCATGTGTGATGTGCAACACAGAATTGCTCTGCACGCAGTGCAGGGGAATCGGGCCTCATCTCGCGGCGAGGGGGAAGTCTCATGGTTTTTCTCGAGTTGCGGCGGGAACCTGGGGTATATTCTCGAGTTACGACGAGGATGGCCCTTCCACACACGTGTTTGTTCAGCCACGTCAGGACTCTTGCCTAGTTACGAGACACAACTCGGGATTCTCCTCGAGGCTTGGCAAGGCAATTGGGACGCCTCTGAGCTGAGGCGGGAGACCAAGGTTCCCTTTCCACGTGCCACAGGAATCCTGGGACTCCTATCAAGTTTCACGAGGAGTCAGGCATCGTCTCCTTTGGAGGCACTGATCTCCACGTACCTCTGGAGTTTTCAAAGGATGTGAGGCCTCCGGTCGCGATGAGGTGGGGAACTAGGTCTTTCTCTGTGGTCTCCACAGGGGATTCAGACATCCTTTCATCTTGGGAGATGCAACACGAGCCTGCATTCAAGTCACTGCAGGGATATCCAGCCTTATTTCGCGTCAGGGCATCGCGGTGTCCATTCCACTTGAGGCCGCAAACTCAGGGTCCCTCTCACATACCTAGAGCTGAGAGAAGCCTCCTCTTGAGGTGCTTGTGGTAAGGTGGTATTCCTCTGGAGTCGAAGCCAGGGACTAACCTCTCATCTCGAGTTGATTTTTGGCCCACGGAGCTCTTTCGTGTTGCTACAGTGACCTCAGGATCCCTCTAGCCTTGAAACAGTGTTCTTGGGGTTTCTCTGGAGTGCCATCAAGGAAATCAAGGATCCTTTCATGTGTGATGTTCAAAACGGAATTGCTCTGCACGCAGTGCAGGGGAATCGGGCCTCATCTCGCGGCGAGGGGGAAGTCTCATGGTTTTTCTCGAGTTGTGGCGGGAACTTGGGGTATATTCTCGAGTTACGACGGGGATGGCCCTTCCACCCACGTGTTTCTTCAGCCACGTCAGGACTCCTGCCTAGTTGCGAGGGACAACTCTGGATTCTCCTCGAGGCTTGGCAAGGCAATTGGGACGCCTCTCCAGCTGAGGCGGGAGACCAAGGGTCCCTTTCCAAGTGCCACAGGAATCCTGGGACTCCTATCAAGTTTCACGAGGAGTCAGGCATCGTCTCCTTTGGAGGCACTGATCTCCGCGTACCTCTGGAGTTTTCAAAGGATGTGAGGCTATCGGTCGCGATGAGGTGGGGAACTAAGTCTTTCTCTGTGCTTTCCACAGGGGATTCAGACATCCTTTCGTCCTGGGAGATGCAAGACGAGCCTGCATTGAAGTCACTGCAGGGATATCCGGCCTTATTTCGAGTCAGGGCATCGCGGTGTCCATTCCACTTGAGGCCGCAAACTCAGGGTCCCTCTCACATACCTAGAGCTGAGAGAAGCCTCCTCTTGAGGTGCTTGTGGTAAGGTGGTATTCCTCTGGAGACGAATCCAGGGACTAACCTCTCTTTTCGAGTTGATTTTTGGTTCACAGAGTTCTTTCGTGTTGCTACAGTGACCTCAGGATCCCTCTATCCTTGAAACAGTGTTCTTGGGGTTTCTCTGGAGTGCCATCAAGGAAATCAAGGCTCCTTTCATGTGTGATGTGCAAGACGGAATTGCTCTGCACGCAGTACAGGGGAATCGGGCCTCATCTGGCATCGAGGGGGAAGTCTCATGGTTTTTCTCGAGTTGTGGCGGGAACCTGGGGTATATTCTCGAGTTACGACGGGGATGGCCCTTCCACCCACGTGTTTGTTCAGCCACGTCAGGACTCCTGCCTAGTTGCGAGGGACAACTCGGGATTCTCCTCGAGGCTTGGCAGGGCAATTGGAACGCCTCTCCAGCTGAGGCGGGAGACCAAGGGTCCCTTTCCACGTGCCACAAGAATCCTGGGACTCCTATCAAGTTTCACGAGGAGTCAGGCATCGTCTCCTTTGGAGGCACTGATCTCCGCGTACCTCTGGAGTTTTCAAAGGATGTGAGGCCTCCTGTCGCGATGAGGTGGGGAACTAGGTGTTTCTCTGTGGTCTCCACAGGGGATTCAGACATCCTTTCTTCTTGGGAGATGCAAGACGAGCCTGCATTCAAGTCACTGCAGGGATATCCGGCCTTAGTTCGAGTCAGGGCATCGCGGTGTCCATTCCACTTGAGGCCGCAAACTCAGGATCCCTCTCACATACCTAGAGCTGAGAGAAGCCTCCTCTTGAGGTGCTTGTGGTAAGGTGGTATTCCTCAAGGGTCGAAGCCAGGGACTAACCTCTCATCTCGTGTTGATTCTTGGTCCACGGAGCTCTTTCGTGTTGCTACAGTGACCTCAGGATCCCTCCATCCTTGAAACAGTGTTCTTGGGGTTTCTCTGGAGTGCCATCAAGGAAATCAAGGCTCCTTTCATGTGTGATGTGCAACACGGAATTGCTCTGCACGCAGTGCAGGGGAATCGGGCCTCATCTCGCGGCGAGGGGGAAGTCTCATGGTTTTTCTCGAGTTGTGGCTGGAACCTGGGGTATATTCTCGAGTTACGACGGGGATGGCCCTTCCACCCACGTGTTTCTTCAGCGAAGTCAGGACTCCTGCCTAGTTGCGAGGGACAACTCTGGATTCTCCTCGAGGCTTGGCAGGGCAATTGGGACGCCTCTCCAGCTGAGGCGGGAGACCAAGTGTCCCTTTCCAAGTGCCACAGGAATCCTGGGACTCCTATCAAGTTTCACGAGGAGTCAGGCATCGTCTCCTTTGGAGGCACTGATCTCCACGTACCTCTGGAGTTTTCAAAGGATGTGAGGCTATCGGTCGCGATGAGGTGGGGAACTAAGTCTTTCTCTGTGCATTCCACAGGGGATTCAGACATCCTTTCGTCCTGGGAGATGCAAGACAAGCCTGCATTGAAGTCACTGCAGGGATATCCGGCCTTATTTCGAGTCAGGGCATCGCGGTTTCCATTCCACTTGAGGCCGCAAACTCAGGGTCCCTCTCACATACCTAGAGCTGAGAGAAGCCTCCTCTTGAGGTGCTTGTGGTAAGGTGGTATTCCTCTGGAGACGAATCCAGGGACTAACCTCTCTTTTTGAGTTGATTTTTGGTTCACAGAGTTCTTTCGTGTTGCTACAGTGACCTCAGGATCCCTCTATCCTTGAAACAGTGTTCTTGGGGTTTCTCTGGTGTGCCATCAAGGAAATCAAGGCTCCTTTCATGTGTGATGTGCAACACGGAATTGCTCTGCACGCAGTACAGGGGAATCGGGCCTCATCTCGCATCGAGGGGGAAGTCTCATGGTTTTTCTCGAGTTGCGGCGGGAACCTGGGGTATATTCTCCAGTTACGACGGGGATGGCCCTTCCACCCACGTGTTTGTTCAGCCACGTCAGGACTCTTGCCTAGTTGCGACACACAACTCGGGATTCTCCTCGAGGCTTGGCAAGGCAATTGGGACGCCTCTCCAGCTGAGGCGGGAGACCAAGGGTCCCTTTCCACGTGCCACAAGAATCCTGGGACTCCTATCAAGTTTCACGAGGAGTCAGGCATCGTCTCCTTTGGAGGCACTGATCTCCGCGTACCTCTGGAGTTTTCAAAGGATGTGAGGCCTCCGGTCGCGATGAGGTGGGGAACTAGGTCTTTCTCTGTGGTCTCCACAGGGGATTCAGACATCCTTTCATCTTGGGAGATGCAAGACGAGCCTGCATTCAAGTCACTGCAGGGATATCCAGCCTTATTTCGCGTCAGGGCATCGCGGTGTCCATTCCACTTGAGACCACAAACTCAGGGTCCCTCTCACATACCTAGAGCTGAGAGAAGCCTCCTCTTGAGGTGCTTGTGGTAAGGTGGTATTCCTCTGGAGTCGAAGCCAGGGACTAACCTCTCATCTCGAGTTGATTTTTGGCCCACGGAGCTCTTTCGTGTTGCTACAGTGACCTCAGGATCCCTCTAGCCTTGAAACAGTGTTCTTGGGGTTTCTCTGGAGTGCCACGAAGGAAATCAAGGCTCCTTTCATGTGTGATGTGCAACACGGAATTGCTCTGTACGCAGTTCAGGGGAATCGGGCCTCATCTCGCGGCGAGGGGGAAGTCTCATGGTTTTTCTCGAGTTGCGGCGAGAACCTGGGGTATATTCTCCAGTTACGACGGGGATGGCCCTTCCACACACGTGTTTGTTCAGCCACGTCAGGACTCTTGCCTAGTTGCGAGACACAACTCGGGATTCTCCTCGAGGCTTGGCAAGGCAATTGGGACGCCTCTCCAGCTGAGGCGGGAGACCAAGGGTCCCTTTCCACGTGCCACAGGAATCCTGGGACTCCTACCAAGTTTCACGAGGAGTCAGGCATCGTCTCCTTTGGAGGCACTGATCTCCGCGTACCTCTGAAGTTTTCAAAGGATGTGAGGCCTCCGGTCGCGATGAGGTGGGGAACTAGGTCTTTCTCTGTGGTCTCCACAGGGGATTCAGACACCCTTTCATCTTGGGAGATGCAAGACGAGCCTGCATTCAAGTCACTGCAGGGATATCCAGCCTTATTTCGCGTCAGGGCATCGCGGTGTTCATTCCACTTGAGGCCGCAAACTCAGGGTCCCTCTCACATACCTAGAGCTGAGAGAAGCCTCCTCTTGAGGTGCTTGTGGTAAGGTGGTATTCCTCTGGAGTCGAAGCCAGGAACTAACCTCTCATCTCGAGTTAATTTTTGGCCCACGGAGCTCTTTCGTGTTGCTACAGTGACCTCAGGATCCCTCTAGCCTTGAAACAGTGTTCTTGGGTTTTCTCTGGAGTGCCATCAAGGAAATCAAGGCTCCTTTCATGTGTGATGTGCAAGACGGAATTGCTCTGCACGCAGTACAGGGGAATCGGGCCTCATCTCGCATCGAGGGGGAAGTCTCATGGTTTTTCTCGAGTTGCGGCGGGAACCTGGGGTATATTCTCGAGTTACGACGGGGATGGCCCTTCCACCCACGTGTTTGTTCAGCCACGTCAGGACTCCTGCCTAGTTGCGAGGGACAACTCGGGATTCTCCTCGAGGCTTGGCAGGGCAATTGGAACGCCTCTCCAGCTGAGACGGGAGACCAAGGGTCCCTTTCCACGTGCCACAAGAATCCTGGGACTCCTATCAAGTTTCACGAGGAGTCAGGCATCGTCTCCTTTGGAGGCACTGGTCTCCGCATACCTCTGGAGTTTTCAAAGGATTTGAGGCCTCCTGTCGCGATGAGGTGGGGAACTAGGTCTTTCTCTGTGGTCTCCACAGGGGAATCAGACACCCTTTCGTCTTGGGAGATGCAAGACGAGCCTGCATTCCAGTCACTGCAGGGATATCCGGCCTTATTTCGAGTCAGGGCATCGCGGTGTCCATTCCACTTGAGGCCGCAAACTCAGGGTCCCTCTCACATACCTAGAGCTGAGAGAAGCCTCCTCTTGAGGTGCTTGTGGTAAGGTGGTATTCCTCTGGAGTCGAAGCCAGGGACTAACCTCTCATCTCGAGTTGATTTTTGGTCCACGGAGCTCTTTCGTGTTGCTACAGTGACCTCAGGATCCCTCTAGCCTTGAAACAGTGTTCTTGGGGTTTCTCTGGAGTGCCATGAAGGAAATCAAGGCTCCTTTCATGTGTGATGTGCAACACTGAATTGCTCTGCACGCAGTGCAGGGGAATCGGGCCTCATCTCGCGGCGAGGGGGAAGTCTCATGGTTTTTCTCGAGTTGCGGCGGGAACCTGGGGTATATTCTCGAGTTACGACGAGGATGGCCCTTCCACACACGTGTTTGTTCAGCCACGTCAGGACTCTTGCCTAGTTACGAGACACAACTCGGGATTCTCCTCGAGGCTTGGCAAGGCAATTGGGACGCCTCTGAGCTGAGGCGGGAGACCAAGGTTCCCTTTCCAAGTGCCACAGGAATCCTGGGACTCCTATCAAGTTTCACGAGGAGTCAGGCATCGTCTCCTTTGGAGGCACTGATCTCCACGTACCTCTGGAGTTTTCAAAGGATGTGAGGCTATCGGTCGCGATGAGGTGGGGAACTAAGTCTTTCTCTGTGCTTTCCACAGGGGATTCAGACATCCTTTCGTCCTGGGAGATGCAAGACGAGCCTGCATTGAAGTCACTGCAGGGATATCCGGCCTTATTTCGAGTCAGGGCATCGCGGTGTCCATTCCACTTGAGGCCGCAAACTCAGGGTCCCTCTCACATACCTAGAGCTGAGAGAAGCCTCCTCTTGAGGTGCTTGTGGTAAGGTGGTATTCCTCTGGAGACGAATCCAGGGACTAACCTCTCTTTTCGAGTTGATTTTTGGTTCACAGAGATCTTTCGTGTTGCTACAGTGACCTCAGGATCCCTCTATCCTTGAAACAGTGTTCTTGGGGTTTCTCTGGAGTGCCATCAAGGAAATCAAGGCTCCTTTCATGTGTGATGTGCAAGACGGAATTGCTCTGCACGCAGTACAGGGGAATCGGGCCTCATCTCGCATCGAGGGGGAAGTCTCATGGTTTTTCTCGAGTTGCGGCGGGAACCTGGGGTATATTCTCGAGTTACGACGGGGATGGCCCTTCCACCCACGTGTTTGTTCAGCCACGTCAGGACTCCTGCCTAGTTGCGAGGGACAACTCGGGATTCTCCTCGAGGCTTGGCAGGGCAATTGGAACGCCTCTCCAGCTGAGGCGGGAGACCAAGGGTCCCTTTCCACGTGCCACAAGAATCCTGGGACTCCTATCAAGTTTCACGAGGAGTCAGGCATCGTCTCCTTTGGAGGCACTGATCTCCGCGTACCTCTGGAGTTTTCAAAGGATGTGAGGCCTCCTGTTGCGATGAGGTGGGGAACTAGGTGTTTCTCTGTGGTCTCCACAGGGGATTCAGACATCCTTTCTTCTTGGGAGATGCAAGACGAGCCTGCATTCAAGTCACTGCAGGGATATCCGGCCTTAGTTCGAGTCAGGGCATCGCGGTGTCCATTCCACTTGAGGCCGCAAACTCAGGATCCCTCTCACATACCTAGAGCTGAGAGAAGCCTCCTCTTGAGGTGCTTGTGGTAAGGTGGTATTCCTCAGGAGTCGAAGCCAGGGACTAACCTCTCATCTCGTGTTGATTCTTGGTCCACGGAGCTCTTTCGTGTTGCTACAGTGACCTCAGGATCCCTCTAGCCTTGAAACAGTGTTCTTGGGGTTTCTCTGGAGTGCCATCAAGGAAATCAAGGCTCCTTTCATGTGTGATGTGCAACACGGAATTGCTCTGCACGCAGTGCAGGGGAATCGGGCCTCATCTCGCATCGAGGGGGAAGTCTCATGGTTTTTCTCGAGTTGCGGCGGGAACCTGGGGTATATTCTCGAGTTACGACGGGGATGGCCCTTCCACACACGTGTGTGTTCAGCCATGTCAGGACTCCTGCCTAGTTGCGAGGGACAACTCGGGATTCTCCTCGAGGCTTTGCAGGGCAATTGGGACGCCTCTCCAGCTGAGACGGGAGACCAAGGGTCCCTTTCCACGTGCCACAGGAATCCTGGGTCTCCTATCAAGTTTCACGAGGAGTCAGGCATCGTCTCCTTTGGAGGCACTGATCTCCGCATACCTCTGGAGTTTTCAAAGGATTTGAGGCCTCCGGTCGCGATGAGGTGGGGAACTAGGTCTTTCTCTGTGGTCTCCACAGGGGATTCAGACACCCTTTCATCTTGGGAGATGCAAGACGAGCCTGCATTCAAGTCACTGCAGGGATATCCGGCCTTATTTCGAGTCAGGGCATCGCGGTGTCCATTCCACTTGAGGCCGCAAACTCAGGGTCCCTCTCACATACCTAGAGCTGAGAGAAGCCTCCTCTTGAGGTGCTTGTGGTAAGGTGGTATTCCTCTGGAGTCGAAGCCAGGGACTAACCTCTCATCTCGAGTTGATTTTTGGCCCACGGAGCTCTTTCGTGTTGCTACAGTGACCTCAGGATCCCTCTAGCCTTGAAACAGTGGTCTTGTGGTTTCTCTGGAGTGCCATGAAGGAAATCAAGGCTCCTTTCATGTGTGATGTGCAACACAGAATTGCTCTGCACGCAGTGCAGGGGAATCGGGCCTCATCTCGCGGCGAGGGGGAAGTCTCATGGTTTTTCTCGAGTTGCGGCGGGAACCTGGGGTATATTCTCGAGTTACGACGAGGATGGCCCTTCCACACACGTGTTTGTTCAGCCACGTCAGGACTCTTGCCTAGTTACGAGACACAACTCGGGATTCTCCTCGAGGCTTGGCAAGGCAATTGGGACGCCTCTGAGCTGAGGCGGGAGACCAAGGGTCCCTTTCCACGTGCCACAGGAATCCTGGGACTCCTATCAAGTTTCACGAGGAGTCAGGCATCGTCTCCTTTGGAGGCACTGATCTCCACGTACCTCTGGAGTTTTCAAAGGATGTGAGGCCTCCGGTCGCGATGAGGTGGGGAACTAGGTCTTTCTCTGTGGTCACCACAGGGGATTCAGACATCCTTTCATCTTGGGAGATGCAACACGAGCCTGCATTCAAGTCACTGCAGGGATATCCAGCCTTATTTCGCGTCAGGGCATCGCGGTGTCCATTCCACTTGAGGCCGCAAACTCAGGGTCCCTCTCACATACCTAGAGCTGAGAGAAGCCTCCTCTTGAGGTGCTTGTGGTAAGGTGGTATTCCTCTGGAGTCGAAGCCAGGGACTAACCTCTCATCTCGAGTTGATTTTTGGCCCACGGAGCTCTTTCGTGTTGCTACAGTGACCTCAGGATCCCTCTAGCCTTGAAACAGTGTTCTTGGGGTTTCTCTGGAGTGCCATCAAGGAAATCAAGGATCCTTTCATGTGTGATGTGCAAAACGGAATTGCTCTGCACGCAGTGCAGGGGAATCGGGCCTCATCTCGCGGCGAGGGGGAAGTCTCATGGTTTTTCTCGAGTTGTGGCGGGAACTTGGGGTATATTCTCGAGTTACGTCGGGGATGGCCCTTCCACCCACGTGTTTCTTCAGCGACGTCAGGACTCCTGCCTAGTTGCGAGGGACAACTCTGGATTCTCCTCGAGGCTTGGCAGGGCAATTGGGACGCCTCTCCAGCTGAGGCTGGAGACCAAGGGTCCCTTTCCAAGTGCCACAGGATTCCTGGGACTCCTATCAAGTTTCACGAGGAGTCAGGCATCGTCTCCTTTGGAGGCACTGATCTCCGCGTACCTCTGGAGTTTTCAAAGGATGTGAGGCTATCGGTCGCGATGAGGTGGGGAACTAAGTCTTTCTCTGTGCTTTCCACAGGGGATTCAGACATCCTTTCGTCCTGGGAAATGCAAGACGAGCCTGCATTGAAGTCACTGCAGGGATATCCGGCCTTATTTCGAGTCAGGGCATCGCGGTGTCCATTCCACTTGAGGCCGCAAACTCAGGGTCCCTCTCACATACCTAGAGCTGAGAGAAGCCTCCTCTTGAGGTGCTTGTGGTAAGGTGGTATTCCTCTGGAGACGAATCCAGGGACTAACCTTTCTTTTCGAGTTGATTTTTGGTTCACAGAGTTCTTTCGTGTTGCTACAGTGACCTCAGGATCCCTCTATCCTTGAAACAGTGTTCTTGGGGTTTCTCTGGAGTGCCATCAAGGAAATCAAGGCTCCTTTCATGTGTGATGTGCAAGACGGAATTGCTCTGCACGCAGTACAGGGGAATCGGGCCTCATCTCGCATCGAGGGGGAAGTCTCATGGTTTTTCTCGAGTTGCGGCGGGAACCTGGGGTATATTCTCGAGTTACGACGGGGATGGCCCTTCCACCCACGTGTTTGTTCAGCCACGTCAGGACTCCTGCCTAGTTGCGAGGGACAACTCGGGATTCTCCTCGAGGCTTGGCAGGGCAATTGGAACGCCTCTCCAGCTGAGGCGGGAGACCAAGGGTCCCTTTCCACGTGCCACAAGAATCCTGGGACTCCTATCAAGTTTCACGAGGAGTCAGGCATCGTCTCCTTTGGAGGCACTGATCTCCGCGTACCTCTGGAGTTTTCAAAGGATGTGAGGCCTGCGGTCGCGATGAGGTGGGGAACTAGGTGTTTCTCTGTGGTCTCCACAGGGGATTCAGACATCCTTTCTTCTTGGGAGATGCAAGACGAGCCTGCATTCAAGTCACTGCAGGGATATCCGGCCTTATTTCGCGTGAGGGCATCGCGGTGTCCATTCCACTTGAGGCCGCAAACTCAGGGTCCCTCTCACATACCTAGAGCTGAGAGAAGCCTCCCTTGAGGTGCTTGTGGTAAGGTGGTATTCCTCTGGAGTCGAAGCCAGGGACTAACCTCTCATCTCGAGTTGATTTTTGGCCCACGGAGCTCTTTCGTGTTGCTACAGTGACCTCAGGATCCCTCTAGCCTTGAAACAGTGTTCTTGGGGTTTCTCTGGAGTGCCATCAAGGAAATCAAGGATCCTTTCATGTGTGATGTGCAAAACGGAATTGCTCTGCACGCAGTGCAGGGGAATCGGGCCTCATCTCGCGGCGAGGGGGAAGTCTCATGGTTTTTCTCGAGTTGTGGCGGGAACTTGGGGTATATTCTCGAGTTACGACGGGGATGGCCCTTCCACCCACGTGTTTCTTCAGCGACGTCAGGACTCCTGCCTAGTTGCGAGGGACAACTCTGGATTCTCCTCGAGGCTTGGCAGGGCAATTGGGACGCCTCTCCAGCTGAGGCGGGAGACCAAGGGTCCCTTTCCAAGTGCCACAGGATTCCTGGGACTCCTATCAAGTTTCACGAGGAGTCAGGCATCGTCTCCTTTGGAGGCACTGATCTCCGCGTACCTCTGGAGTTTTCAAAGGATGTGAGGCTATCGGTCGCGATGAGGTGGGGAACTAAGTCTTTCTCTGTGCTTTCCACAGGGGATTCAGACATCCTTTCGTCCTGGGAAATGCAAGACGAGCCTGCATTGAAGTCACTGCAGGGATATCCGGCCTTATTTCGAGTCAGGGCATCGCGGTGTCCATTCCACTTGAGGCCGCAAACTCAGGGTCCCTCTCACATACCTAGAGCTGAGAGAAGCCTCCTCTTGAGGTGCTTGTGGTAAGGTGGTATTCCTCTGGAGACGAATCCAGGGACTAACCTTTCTTTTCGAGTTGATTTTTGGTTCACAGAGTTCTTTCGTGTTGCTACAGTGACCTCAGGATCCCTCTATCCTTGAAACAGTGTTCTTGGGGTTTCTCTGGAGTGCCATCAAGGAAATCAAGGCTCCTTTCATGTGTGATGTGCAAGACGGAATTGCTCTGCACGCAGTACAGGGGAATCGGGCCTCATCTCGCATCGAGGGGGAAGTCTCATGGTTTTTCTCGAGTTGCGGCGGGAACCTGGGGTATATTCTCGAGTTACGACGGGGATGGCCCTTCCACCCACGTGTTTGTTCAGCCACGTCAGGACTCCTGCCTAGTTGCGAGGGACAACTCGGGATTCTCCTCGAGGCTTGGCAGGGCAATTGGAACGCCTCTCCAGCTGAGGCGGGAGACCAAGGGTCCCTTTCCACGTGCCACAAGAATCCTGGGACTCCTATCAAGTTTCACGAGGAGTCAGGCATCGTCTCCTTTGGAGGCACTGATCTCCGCGTACCTCTGGAGTTTTCAAAGGATGTGAGGCCTCCTGTCGCGATGAGGTGGGGAACTAGGTGTTTCTCTGTGGTCTCCACAGGGGATTCAGACATCCTTTCTTCTTGGGAGATGCAAGACGAGCCTGCATTCAAGTCACTGCAGGGATATCCGGCCTTATTTTGCGTGAGGGCATCGCGGTGTCCATTCCACTTGAGGCCGCAAACTCAGGATCCCTCTCACATACCTAGAGCTGAGAGAAGCCTCCTCTTGAGGTGCTTGTGGTAAGGTGGTATTCCTCAGGAGTCGAAGCCAGGGACTAACCTCTCATCTCGTGTTGATTCTTGGTCCACGGAGCTCTTTCGTGTTGCTACAGTGACCTCAGGATCCCTCTAGCCTTGAAACAGTGTTCTTGGGGTTTCTCTGGAGTGCCATCAAGGAAATCAAGGCTCCTTTCATGTGTGATGTGCAACACGGAATTGCTCTGCACTCAGTGCAGGGGAATCGGGCCTCATCTCGCATCGAGGGGGAAGTCTCATGGTTTTTCTCGAGTTGCGGCGGGAACCTGGGGTATATTCTCGAGTTACGACGGGGATGGCCCTTCCACACACGTGTGTGTTCAGCCATGTCAGGACTCCTGCCTAGTTGCGAGGGACAACTCGGGATTCTCCTCGAGGCTTTGCAGGGCAATTGGGACGCCTCTCCAGCTGAGACGGGAGACCAAGGGTCCCTTTCCACGTGCCACAGGAATCCTGGGTCTCCTATCAAGTTTCACGAGGAGTCAGGCATCGTCTCCTTTGGAGGCACTGATCTCCGCATACCTCTGGAGTTTTCAAAGGATTTGAGGCCTCCGGTCGCGATGAGGTGGGGAACTAGGTCTTTCTCTGTGGTCTCCACAGGGGATTCAGACATCCTTTCATCTTGGGAGATGCAAGACGAGCCTGCATTCAAGTCACTGCAGGGATATCCGGCCTTATTTCGAGTCAGGGCATCGCGGTGTCCATTCCACTTGAGGCCGCAAACTCAGGGTCCCTCTCACATACCTAGAGCTGAGAGAAGCCTCCTCTTGAGGTGCTTGTGGTAAGGTGGTATTCCTCTGGAGTCGAAGCCAGGGACTAACCTCTCATCTCGAGTTGATTTTTGGCCCACGGAGCTCTTTCGTGTTGCTACAGTGACCTCAGGATCCCTCTAGCCTTGAAACAGTGGTCTTGTGGTTTCTCTGGAGTGCCATGAAGGAAATCAAGGCTCCTTTCATGTGTGATGTGCAACACAGAATTGCTCTGCACGCAGTGCAGGGGAATCGGGCCTCATCTCGCGGCGAGGGGGAAGTCTCATGGTTTTTCTCGAGTTGCGGCGGGAACCTGGGGTATATTCTCGAGTTACGACGGGGATGACCCTTCCACACACGTGTTTGTTCAACGACGTCAGGACTCTTGCCTAGTTGCGAGACACAACTCGGGATTCTCCTCGAGGCTTGGCAAGGCAATTGGGACGCCTCTCCAGCTGAGGCTGGAGACCAAGGGTCCCTTTCCACGTGCCACAGGAATCCTGGGACTCCTATCAAGTTTCACGAGGAGTCAGGCATCGTCTCCTTTGGAGGCACTGATCTCTGCGTACCTCTGGAGTTTTCAAAGGATGTGAGGCCTCCGGTCGCGGTGAGGTGGGGAACTAGGTCTTTCTCTGTGGTCTCCACAGGGGATTCAGACATTCTTTCATCTTGGGAGATGCAAGACGAGCCTGCATTCAAGTAACTGCAGGGATATCCAGCCTTCTTTCGCGTCAGGGCATCGCGGTGTCCATTCCACTTGAGGCCGCAAACTCAGGGTCCCTCTCACATACCTAGAGCTGAGAGAAGCCTCCTCTTGAGGTGCTTGTGGTAAGGTGGTATTCCTCTGGAGTCGAAGCCAGGGACTAACCTCTCATCTCTTGTTGATTCTTGGTCCACGGAGTTCTTTCGTGTTGCTACAGTGACCTCAGGATCCCTCCATCCTTGAAACAGTGTTCTTGGGGTTTCTCTGGAGTGCCATCAAGGAAATCAAGGCTCCTTTCATGTGTGATGTGCAACACAGAATTGCTCTGCACGCAGTGCAGGGGAATCGGGCCTCATTTCGCGGCGAGGGGGAAGTCTCATGGTTTTTCTCGAGTTGTGGCTGGAACCTGGGGTATATTCTCGAGTTACGACGGGGATGGCCCTTCCACCCACGTGTTTCTTCAGCGAAGTCAGGACTCCTGCCTAGTTGCGAGGGACAACTCTGGATTCTCCTCGAGGCTTGGCAGGGCAATTGGGACGCCTCTCCAGCTGAGGCGGGAGACCAAGGGTCCCTTTCCAAGTGCCACAGGAATCCTGGGACTCCTATCAAGTTTCACGAGGAGTCAGGCATCGTCTCCTTTGGAGGCACTGATCTCCACGTACCTCTGGAGTTTTCAAAGGATGTGAGGCTATCGGTCGCGATGAGGTGGGGAACTAAGTCTTTCTCTGTGCATTCCACAGGGGATTCAGACATCCTTTCGTCCTTGGAGATGCAAGACAAGCCTGCATTGAAGTCACTGCAGGGATATCCGGCCTTATTTCGAGTCAGGGCATCGCGGTTTCCATTCCACTTGAGGCCGCAAACTCAGGGTCCCTCTCACATACCTAGAGCTGAGAGAAGCCTCCTCTTGAGGTGCTTGTGGTAAGGTGGTATTCCTCTGGAGACGAATCCAGGGACTAACCTCTCTTTTCGAGTTGATTTTTGGTTCACAGAGATCTTTCGTGTTGCTACAGTGACCTCAGGATCCCTCTATCCTTGAAACAGTGTTCTTGGGGTTTCTCTGGTGTGCCATCAAGGAAATCAAGGCTCCTTTCATGTGTGATGTGCAACACGGAATTGCTCTGCACGCAGTACAGGGGAATCGGGCCTCATCTCGCATCGAGGGGGAAGTCTCATGGTTTTTCTCGAGTTGCGGCGGGAACCTGGGGTATATTCTCCAGTTACGACGGGGATGGCCCTTCCACCCACGTGTTTGTTCAGCCACGTCAGGACTCTTGCCTAGTTGCGACACACAACTCGGGATTCTCCTCCAGGCTTGGCAAGGCAATTGGGACGCCTCTCCAGCTGAGGCGGGAGACCAAGGGTCCCTTTCCACGTGCCACAAGAATCCTGGGACTCCTATCAAGTTTCACGAGGAGTCAGGCATCGTCTCCTTTGGAGGCACTGATCTCCGCGTACCTCTGGAGTTTTCAAAGGATGTGAGGCCTCCGGTCGCAATGAGGTGGGGAACTAGGTCTTTCTCTGTGGTCTCCACAGGGGATTCAGACATCCTTTCATCTTGGGAGATGCAAGACGAGCCTGCATTCAAGTCACTGCAGGGATATCCAGCCTTATTTCGCGTCAGGGCATCGCGGTGTCCATTCCACTTGAGACCACAAACTCAGGGTCCCTCTCACATACCTAGAGCTGAGAGAAGCCTCCTCTTGAGGTGCTTGTGGTAAGGTGGTATTCCTCTGGAGTCGAAGCCAGGGACTAACCTCTCATCTCGAGTTGATTTTTGGCCCACGGAGCTCTTTCTTGTTGCTACAGTGACCTCAGGATCCCTCTAGCCTTGAAACAGTGTTCTTGGGGTTTCTCTGGAGTGCCACGAAGGAAATCAAGGCTCCTTTCATGTGTGATGTGCAACACGGAATTGCTCTGTACGCAGTTCAGGGGAATCGGGCCTCATCTCGCGGCGAGGGGGAAGTCTCATGGTTTTTCTCGAGTTGCGGCGAGAACCTGGGGTATATTCTCCAGTTACGACGGGGATGGCCCTTCCACACACGTGTTTGTTCAGCCACGTCAGGACTCTTGCCTAGTTGCGAGACACAACTCGGGATTCTCCTCGAGGCTTGGCAAGGCAATTGGGACGCCTCTCCAGCTGAGGCGGGAGACCAAGTGTCCCTTTCCACGTGCCACAGGAATCCTGGGACTCCTACCAAGTTTCACGAGGAGTCAGGCATCGTCTCCTTTGGAGGCACTGATCTCCGCGTACCTCTGAAGTTTTCAAAGGATGTGAGGCCTCCGGTCGCGATGAGGTGGGGAACTAGGTCTTTCTCTGTGGTCTCCACAGGGGATTCAGACACCCTTTCATCTTGGGAGATGCAAGACGAGCCTGCATTCAAGTCACTGCAGGGATATCCAGCCTTATTTCGCGTCAGGGCATCGCGGTGTTCATTCCACTTGAGGCCGCAAACTCAGGGTCCCTCTCACATACCTAGAGCTGAGAGAAGCCTCCTCTTGAGGTGCTTGTGGTAAGGTGGTATTCCTCTGGAGTCGAAGCCAGGAACTAACCTCTCATCTCGAGTTAATTTTTGGCCCACGGAGCTCTTTCGTGTTGCTACAGTGACCTCAGGATCCCTCTAGCCTTGAAACAGTGTTCTTGGGTTTTCTCTGGAGTGCCATCAAGGAAATCAAGGCTCCTTTCATGTGTGATGTGCAAGACGGAATTGCTCTGCACGCAGTACAGGGGAATCGGGCCTCATCTCGCATCGAGGGGGAAGTCTCATGGTTTTTCTCGAGTTGCGGCGGGAACCTGGGGTATATTCTCGAGTTACGACGGGGATGGCCCTTCCACCCACGTGTTTGTTCAGCCACGTCAGGACTCCTGCCTAGTTGCGAGGGACAACTCGGGATTCTCCTCGAGGCTTGGCAGGGCAATTGGAACGCCTCTCCAGCTGAGACGGGAGACCAAGGGTCCCTTTCCACGTGCCACAGGAATCCTGGGACTCCTATCAAGTTTCACGAGGAGTCAGTCATCGTCTCCTTTGGAGGCACTGATCTCCGCGTACCTCTGGAGTTTTCAAAGGATGTGAGGCCTCCGGTCGCCATGAGGTGGGGAACTAGGTGTTTCTCTGTGGTCTCCACAGGGGATTCAGACATCCTTTCTTCTTGAGAGATGCAAGACGAGCCTGCATTCAAGTCACTGCAGGGATATCCGGCCTTATTTCGAGTCAGGGCATCGCGGTGTCCATTCCACTTGAGGCCGCAAACTCAGGGTCCCTCTCACATACCTAGAGCTGAGAGAAGCCTCCTCTTGAGGTGCTTGTGGTAAGGTGGTATTCCTCTGGAGTCGAAGCCAGGGACTAACCTCTCATCTCGAGTTGATTTTTGGCCCACGGAGCTCTTTCGTGTTGCTACAGTGACCTCAGGATCCCTCTAGCCTTGAAACAGTGTTCTTGGGGTTTCTCTGGAGTGCCATGAAGGAAATCAAGGCTCCTTTCATGCGTGATGTGCAACACGGAATTTCTCTGCACGCAGTGCAGGGGAATCGGGCCTCATCTCGCGGCGAGGGGGAAGTCTCATGGTTTTTCTCGAGTTGCGGCGGGAACCTGGGGTATATTCTCGAGTTACGACGGGGATGGCCCTTCCACACACGTGTTTGTTCAGTCACCTCAGTACTCTTGCCTAGTTGCGAGACACAACTCGGGATTCTCCTCGAGGCTTGGCAGGGCAATTGGGACGCCTCTCCAGCTGAGACGGGAGACCAAGTGTCCCTTTCCACGTGCCACAGGAATCCTGGGACTCCTATCAAGTTTCACGAGAAGTCAGGCATCGTCTCCTTTGGAGGCACTGATCTTCGCATACCTCTGGAGTTTTCAAAGGATGTGAGGCCTCCTGTCGCGATGAGGAGGGCAACTAGGTCTTTCTCTGTGGTCTCCACAGGGGATTCAGACACCCTTTCGTCTTGGGAGATGCAAGACGAGCCTGCATTGAAGTCACTGCAGGGATATCCGGCCTTATTTCGAGTCAGGGCATCGCGGTGTCCATTCCACTTGAGGCCGCAAACTCAGGGTCCCTCTCACATACCTAGAGCTGAGAGAAGCCTCCTCTTGAGGTGCTTGTGGTAACGTGGTATTCCTCTGGAGTCGAAGCCAGGGACTAACCTCTCATCTCGAGTTGATTTTTGGTCCACGGAGCTCTTTCGTGTTGCTACAGTGACCTCAGGATCCCTCTAGCCTTGAAACAGTGTTCTTGGGGTATCTCTGGAGTGCCATGAAGGAAATCAAGGCTCCTTTCATGTGTGATGTGCAACACAGAATTGCTCTGCACGCAGTGCAGGGGAATCGGGCCTCATCTCGCGGCGAGGGGGAAGTCTCATGGTTTTTCTCGAGTTGCGGCGGGAACCTGGGGTATATTCTCGAGTTACGACGGGGATGGCCCTTCCACACACGTGTGTGTTCAGCCATGTCAGGACTCCTGCCTAGTTGCGAGGGACAAATCGGGATTCTCCTCGAGGCTTTGCAGGGCAATTGGGACGCCTCTCCAGCTGAGACGGGAGACCAAGTGTCCCTTTCCACGTGCCACAGTAATCCTGGGTCTCCTATCAAGTTTCACAAGGAGTCAGGCATCGTCTCCTTTGGAGGCACTGATCTCCGCATACCTCTGGAATTTCCAAAGGATTTGAGGCCTCCTGTCGCGATGAGGAGGGGAACTAGGTCTTTCTCTGTGGTCTCCACAGGGGATTCAGACACCCTTTCGTCTTGGGAGATGCAAGACGAGCCTGCATTCCAGTCACTGCAGGGATATCCGGCCTTATTTCGAGTCAGGGCATCGCGGTGTCCATTCCACTTGAGGCCGCAAACTCAGGGTCCCTCTCACATACCTAGAGCTGAGAGAAGCCTCCTCTTGAGGTGCTTGTGGTAAGGTGGTATTCCTCTGGAGTCGAAGCCAGGGACTAACCTCTCATCTCGAGTTGATTTTTGATCCACGGAGCTCTTTCGTGTTGCTACAGTGACCTCAGGATCCCTCTAGCCTTGAAACAGTGTTCTTGGGGTTTCTCTGGAGTGCCATCAAGGAAATCAAGGCTCCTTTCATGTGTGATGTGCAACACAGAATTGCTCTGCATGCAGTGCAGGGGAATCGGGCCTCATCTCGCGGCGAGGGGGAAGTCTCATGGTTTTTCTCGAGTTGCGGCGGGAACCTGGGGTATATTCTCCAGTTACGACGGGGATGGCCCTTCCACCCACGTGTTTCTTCAGCGACGTCAGGACTCCTGCCTAGTTGCGAGGGACAACTCTGGATTCTCCTCGAGGCTTGGCAGGGCAATTGGGACGCCTCTCCAGCTGAGGCGGGAGACCAAGTGTCCCTTTCCAAGTGCCACAGGAATCCTGGGACTCCTATCAAGTTTCAGGAGGAGTCAGGCATCGTCTCCTTTGGAGGCACTGATCTCCGCGTACCTCTGGAGTTTTCAAAGGATGTGAGGCCTCCGGTCGCGATGAGGTGGGGAACTAGGTGTTTCTCTGTGGTCTCCACAGGGGATTCAAACATCCTTTCGTCCTGGGAGATGCAAGAGTAGCCTGCATTGAAGTCACTGCAGGGATATCCGGCCTTATTTCGAGTCAGGGCATCGCGGTGTCCATTCCAGTTGTGGCCGCAAACTCAGGGTCCCTCTCACATACCTAGAGCTGAGAGAAGCCTCCTCTTGAGGTGCTTGTGGTAAGGTGGTATTCCTCAGGAGTCGAAGCCAGGGACTAACCTCTCATCTCGAGTTGATTATTGGCCCACGGAGCTCTTTCGTGTTGCTACAGTGACCTCAGGATCCCTCTAGCCTTGAAACAGTGTTCTTGGGGTTTCTCTGGAGTGCCATCAAGGAAATCAAGGCTCCTTTCATGTGTGATGTGCAACACGGAATTGCTCTGCACGCAGTGCAGGGGAATCGGGCCTCATCTCGCGGCGAGGGGGAAGTCTCATGGTTTTTCTCGAGTTGCGGCGGGAACCTGGGATATATTCTCGAGTTACGACGGGGATGGCCCTTCCACCCACGTGTTTGTTCAGCCATGTCAGGACTCTTGCCTAGTTGCGAGACACAACTCGGGATTCTCCTCGAGGCTTGGCAAGGCAATTGGGACGCCTCTCCAGCTGAGACGGGAGACCAAGGGTCCCTTTCCACGTGCCACAGGAATCCTGGGACTCCTATCAAGTTTCACGAGGAGTCAGGCATCGTCTCCTTTGGAGGCACTGATCTCCGCGTACCTCTGGAGTTTTCAAAGGATGTGAGGCCTCCAGTCGCGATGAGGTGGGGAACTAGGTCTTTCTCTGTGGTCTCCACAGGGGATTCAGACATCCTTTCGTCCTGGGAGATGCAAGACGAGCCTGCATTGAAGTCACTGCAGGGATATCCGGCCTTATTTCGAGTCAGGGCATCGCGGTGTCCATTCCACTTGAGGCCGCAAACTCAGGGTCCCTCTCACATACCTAGAGCTGAGAGAAGCCTCCTCTTGAGGTGCTTGTGGTAAGGTGGTATTCCTCTGGAGACGAATCCAGGGACTAACCTCTCTTTTCGAGTTGATTTTTGGTCCACAGAGTTTTTCGTGTTGCTACAGTGACCTCAGGATCCCTCTATCCTTGAAACAGTGTTCTTGGGGTTTCTCTGGAGTGCCATCAAGGAAATCAAGGCTCCTTTCATGTGTGATGTGCAAGACGGAATTGCTCTGCACGCAGTACAGGGGAATCGGGCCTCATCTCGCATCGAGGGGGAAGTCTCATGGTTTTTCTCGAGTTGCGGCGGGAACCTGGGGTATATTCTCGAGTTACGACGGGGATGGCCCTACCACCCACGTGTTTGTTCAGCGACGTCAGGACTCCTGCCTAGTTGCGAGGGACAACTCGGGATTCTCCTCGAGGCTTTGCAGGGCAATTGGAACGCCTCTCCAGCTGAGGCGGGAGACCAAGAGTCCCTTTCCACGTGCCACAAGAATCCTGGGACTCCTATCAAGTTTCACGAGGAGTCAGGCATCGTCTCCTTTGGAGGCACTGATCTCCGCGTACCTCTGGAGTTTTCAAAGGATGTGAGGCCTCCGGTCGCGTTGAGGTGGGGAACTAGGTGTTTCTATGTGGTCTCCACAGGGGATTCAGACATCCTTTCTTCTTGGGAGATGCAAGACGAGCCTGCATTCAAGTCACTGCAGGGATATCCGGCCTTATTTCGAGTCAGGGCATCGCGGTGTCCATTCCACTTGAGGCCGCAAACTCAGGATCCCTCTCACATACCTAGAGCTGAGAGAAGCCTCCTCTTGAGGTGCTTGTGGTAAGGTGGTATTCCTCAGGAGTCGAAGCCAGGGACTAACCTCTCATCTCGTGAGGATTCTTGGTCCACGGAGCTCTTTCGTGTTGCTACAGTGACCTCAGGATCCCTCTAGCCTTGAAACAGTGTTCTTGGGTTTTCTCTGGAGTGCCATCAAGGAAATGAAGGCTCCTTTCATGTGTGATATGCAACACGGAATTGCTCTGCACGCAGTGCAGGGGAATCGGGCCTCATCTCGCGGCGAGGGGGAAGTCTCATGGTTTTTCTCGAGTTGCAGCGGGAACCTGGGGTATATTCTCGAGTTACGACGGGGATGGCCCTTCCACACACCTGTGTGTTCAGCCATGTCAGGACTCCTGCCTAGTTGCGAGGGACAACTCGGGATTCTCCTCGAGGCTTTGCAGGGCAATTGGGACGCCTCTCCAGCTGAGGCGGGAGACCAAGGGTCCCTTTCCACGTGCCACAGGAATCCTGGGACTCCTATCAAGTTTCACGAGGAGTCAGGCATCGTCTCCTTTGGAGGCACTGATCTCCGCGTACCTCTGGAGTTTTCAAAGGATGTGAGGCCTCCGGTCGCGATGAGGTGGGGAACTAGGTTTTTCTCTGTGGTCTCCACAGGGGATTCAGACATCCTTTCATCTTGGGAGATGCAAGACGAGCCTGCATTCAAGTCACTGCAGGGATATCCAGCCTTATTTTGCGTCAGGGCATCGCGGTGTCCATTCCACTTGAGGCCGCAAACTCAGGGTCCCTCCCACATACCTAGAACTGAGAGAAGCCTCCTCTTGAGGTGCTTGTGGTAAGGTGGTATTCCTCTGGAGTCGAAGCCAGGGACTAACCTCTCATCTCGAGTTGATTTTTGGTCCACGGAGCTCTTTCGTGTTGCTACAGTGACCTCAGGATCCCTCTAGCCTTGAAACAGTGTTCTTGGGGTTTCTCTGGAGTGCCATGAAGGAAATCAAGGCTCCTTTCATGTGTGATGTGCAACACAGAATTGCTCTGCACGCAGTGCAGGGGAATCGGGCCTCATCTCGCGGCGAGGGGGAAGTCTCATGGTTTTTCTCGAGTTGCGGCGGGAACCTGGGGTAAATTCTCCAGTTACGACGGGGATGGCCCTTCCACACACGTGTTTGTTCAGCCACGTCAGGACTCTTGCCTAGTTGCGAGACACAACTCGGGATTCTCCTCGAGGCTTGGCAAGGCAATTGGGACGCCTCTCCAGCTGAGGCGGGAGACCAAGGGTCCCTTTCCACGTGCCACAGGAATCCTGGGACTCCTATCAAGTTTCACGAGGAGTCAGGCATCGTCTCCTTTGGAGGCACTGATCTCCGCGTACCTCTGGAGTTTTCAAAGGATGTGAGGCCTCCGGTCGCGATGAGGTGGGGAACTAGGTCTTTCTCTGTGGTCTCCACAGGGGATTCAGACATCCTTTCTTCTTGGGAGATGCAAGTCGAGCCTGCATTCAAGTCACTGCAGGGATATCCAGCCTTATTTCGCGTCAGGGCATCGCGGTGTCCATTCCACTTGAGGCCGCAAACTCAGGGTCCCTCTCACATACCTAGAGCTGAGAGAAGCCTCCTCTTGAGGTGCTTGTGGTAAGGTGGTATTCCTCTGGAGTCGAAGCCAGGGACTAACCTCTCATCTCGAGTTGATTTTTGGCCCACGGAGCTCTTTCGTGTTCCTACAGTGACCTCAGGATCCCTCTAGCCTTGAAACAGTGTTCTTGGCGTTTCTCTGGAGTGCCATCAAGGAAATCAAGGCTCCTTTCATATGTGATGTGCAACACGGAATTGCTCTGCACGCAGTGCAGGGGAATCGGGCCTCATCTCGCGGCGAGGGGGAATTCTCATGGTTTTTCTCGAGTTGCGGCGGGAACCTGGGGTATATTCTCGAGTTACGACGGGGATGGCCCTTCCACCCACGTGTTTCTTCAGCGACGTCAGGACTCCTGCCTAGTTGCGAGGGACAACTCTGGATTCTCCACGAGGCTTGGCAGGGCAATTGGGATGCCTCTCCAGCTGAGGCGGGAGACCAAGTGTCCCTTTCCAAGTGCCACAGGAATCCTGGGACTCCTATCAAGTTTCACGAGGAGTCAGGCATCGTCTCCTTTGGAGGCACTGATCTCAGCGTACCTCTGGAGTTTTCAAAGGATGTGAGGCTTCCGGTCGCGATGAGGTGGGGAACTAGGTGTTTCTCTGTGGTCTCCACAGGGGATTCAGACATCCTTTCGTCTTGGGAGATGCAAGACGAGCCTGCATTCAAGTCACTGCAGGGATATCCAGCCTTATTTCGAGTCAGGGCATCGCGGTGTCCATTCCACTTGAGGCCACAAACTCAGGATCCCTCTCACATACCTAGAGCTGAGAGAAGCCTCTTCTTGAGGTGCTTGTGGTAAGGTGGTATTCCTCAGGAGTCGAAGCCAGGGACTAACCTCTCATCTCGTGTTGATTCTTGGTCCACGGAGCTCTTTCGTGTTGCTACAGTGACCTCAGGATCCCTCTAGCCTTGAAACAGTGTTCTTGGGGTTTCTCTGGAGTGCCATGAAGGAAATCAAGGCTCCTTTCATGTGTGATGTGCAACACGGAATTGCTCTGCACGCAGTGCAGGGGAATCGGGCCTCATCTCGTGGCGAGGGGGAAGTCTCATGGTTTTTCTCGAGTTGCGGCGGGAACCTGGGGTATATTCTCAAGTTACGACGGGGATGGCCCTTCCACACACGTGTGTGTTCAGCCATGTCAGGACTCCTGCCTAGCTGCGAGGGACAACTCTGGATTCTCCTCGAGGCTTTGCAGGGCAATTGGGACGCCTCTCCAGCTGAGACGGGAGACCAAGGGTCCCTTTCCATGTGCCACAGGAATCCTGGGTCTCCTATCAAGTTTCATGAGGAGTCAGGCATCGTCTCCTTTGGAGGCACTGATCTCCGCATACCTCTGGAGTTTTCAAAGGATTTGAGGCTTCCTGTCGCGATGAGGTGGGGAACTAGGTCTTTCTCTGTGGTCTCCACAGGGGATTCAGACACCCTTTCGTCTTGGGAGATGCAAGACGAGCCTGCATTCCAGTCACTGCAGGGATATCCGGCCTTATTTCGAGTCAGGGCATCGTGGTGTCCATTCCACTTGAGGCCGCAAACTCAGGGTCCCTCTCACATACCTAGAGCTGAGAGAAGCCTCCTCTTGAGGTGCTTGTGGTAAGGTGGTATTCCTCTGGAGTCGAAGCCAGGGACTAACCTCTCATCTCTTGTTGATTCTTGGTCCACGGAGCGCTTTCGTGTTGCTACAGTGACCTCAGGATCCCTCTAGCCTTGAAACAGTGTTCTTGGGGTTTCTCTGGAGTGCCATGAAGGAAATCAACGCTCCTTTCATGTGTGATGTGCAACACAGAATTGCTCTGCACGCAGTGCAGGGGAATCGGGCCTCATTTCGCGGCGAGGGGGAAGTCTCATGGTTTTTCTCGAGTTGCAGCGGGAACCTGGGGTATATTCTCGAGTTACGACGGGGATGGCCCTTCCACACACGTGTTTGTTCAACGACGTCAGGACTCTTGCCTAGTTGCGAGACACAACTGGGGATTCTCCTCGAGGCTTGGCAAGGCAATTGGGACGCCTCTCCAGCTGAGGCGGGAGACCAAGTGTCCCTTTCCACGTGCCACAGGAATCCTGGGACTCCTATCAAGTTTCACAAGGAGTCAGGCATCGTCTCCTTTGGAGGCACTGATCTCCGCGTACCTCTGGAGTTTTCAAAGAATGTGAGGCTATCGGTCGCGATGAGGTGGGGAACTAGGTCTTTCTCTGTGGTCTCCACAGGGGATTCAGACATCCTTTCATCTTGGGAGATGCAAGACGAGCCTGCATTCCAGTCACTGCAGGGATATCCAGCCTTATTTCGCGTCAGGGCATCGCGGTGTCCATTCCACTTGAGGCCGCAAACTCAGGGTCCCTCTCACATACCTAGAGCTGAGAGAAGCCTCCTCTTGAGGTGCTTGTGGTAAGGTGGTATTCCTCTGGAGTCGAAGCCAGGGACTAACCTCTCATCTCTTGTTGATTCTTGGTCCACGGAGTTCTTTCGTGTTGCTACAGTGACCTCAGGATCCCTCCATCCGTGAAACAGTGTTCTTGGGGTTTCTCTGGAGTGCCATCAAGGAAATCAAGGCTCCTTTCATGTGTGATGTGCAACACGGAATTGCTCTGCACGCAGTGCAGGGGAATCGGGCCTCATCTCGCGGCGAGGGGGAAGTCTCATGGTTTTTCTCGAGTTGCGGCGGGAACCTGGGGTATATTCTCGAGTTACGACGGGGATGGCCCTTCCACACACGTGTGTGTTCAGCCATGTCAGGACTCCTGCCTAGTTGCGAGGGACAACTCGGGATTCTCCTCGAGGCTTTGCAGGGCAATTGGGACGCCTCTCCAGCTGAGACGGGAGACCAAGGGTCCCTTTCCACGTGCCACAGGAATCCTGGGTCTCCTATCAAGTTTCACGAGGAGTCAGGCATCGTCTCCTTTGGAGGCACTGATCTCCGCATACCTCTGGAGTTTTCAAAGGATTTGAGGCCTCCTGTCGCGATGAGGTGGGGAACTAGGTCTTTCTCTGTGGTCTCCACAGGGGATTCAGACATCCTTTCGTCCTGGGAGATGCAAGACGAGCCTGCATTGAAGTCACTGCAGGGATATCCGGCCTTATTTCGAGTCAGGGCATCGCGGTGTCCATTCCACTTGAGGCCGCAAACTCAGGGTCCCTCTCACATACCTAGAGCTGAGAGAAGCCTCCTCTTGAGGTGCTTGTGGTAAGGTGGTATTCCTCTGGAGTCGAAGCCAGGGACTAACCTCTCATCTCGAGTTGATTTTTGGTCCACGGAGCTCTTTCGTGTTGCTACAGTGACCTCAGGATCCCTCTAGCCTTGAAACAGTGTTCTTGGGGTTTCTCTGGAGTGCCATGAAGGAAATCAAGGCTCCTTTCATGTGTGATGTGCAACACAGAATTGCTCTGCACGCAGTGCAGGGGAATCGGGCCTCATCTCAAGGCGAGGGGGAAGTCTCATGGTTTTTCTCGAGTTGCGGCGGGAACCTGGGGTATATTCTCGAGTTACGACGAGGATGGCCCTTCCACACACGTGTTTGTTCAGCCACGTCAGGACTCTTGCCTACTTGCGAGACACAACTCGGGATTCTCCTCGAGGCTTGGCAAGGCAATTGGGACGCCTCTGAGCTGAGGCGGGAGACCAAGGGTCCCTTTCCACGTGCCACAGGAATCCTGGGACTCCTATCAAGTTTCACGAGGAGTCAGGCATCGTCTCCTTTGGAGGCACTGATCTCCGCGTACCTCTGGAGTTTTCAAAGGATGTGAGGCCTCCGGTCGCGATGAGGTGGGGAACTAGGTCTTTCTCTGTGGTCTCCACAGGGGATTCAGACATCCTTTCATCTTGGGAGATGCAACACGAGCCTGCATTCAAGTCACTGCAGGGATATCCAGCCTTATTTCGCGTCAGGGCATCGCGGTGTCCATTCCACTTGAGGCCGCAAATTCAGGGTCCCTCTCACATACCTAGAGCTGAGAGAAGCCTCCTCTTGAGGTGCTTGTGGTAAGGTGGTATTCCTCTGGAGTCGAAGCCAGGGACTAACCTCTCATCTCGAGTTGATTTTTGGCCCACGGAGCTCTTTCGTGTTGCTACAGTGACCTCAGGATCCCTCTAGCCTTGAAACAGTGTTCTTGGGGTTTCTCTGGAGTGCCATCAATGAAATCAAGGATCCTTTCATGTGTGATGTGCAACACGGAATTGCTCTGCACGCAGTGCAGGGGAATCGGGCCTCATCTCGCGGCGAGGGGGAAGTCTCATGGTTTTTCTCGAGTTGTTGCGGGAACCTGGGGTATATTCTCGAGTTACGACGGGGATGGCCCTTCCACCCACGTGTTTCTTCAGCGACGTCAGGACTCCTGCCTAGTTGCGAGGGACAACTCTGGATTCTCCTCGAGGATTGGCAGGGCAATTGGGACGCCTCTCAAGCTGAGGCTGGAGACCAAGGGTCCCTTTCCAAGTGCCACAGGAATCCTGGGACTCCTATCAAGTTTCACGAGGAGTCAGGCATCGTCTCCTTTGGAGGCACTGATCTCCGCGTACCTCTGGAGTTTTCAAAGGATGTGAGGCTATCGGTCGCGATGAGGTGGGGAACTAAGTCTTTCTCTGTGCTTTCCACAGGGGATTCAGACATCCTTTCGTCCTGGGAGATGCAAGACCAGCCTGCATTGAAGTCACTGCAGGGATATCCGGCCTTATTTCGAGTCAGGGCATCGCGGTGTCCATTCCACTTGAGGCCGCAAACTCAGGGTCCCTCTCACATACCTAGAGCTGAGAGAAGCCTCCTCTTGAGGTGCTTGTGGTAAGGTGGTATTCCTCTGGAGACGAATCCAGGGACTAACCTCTCTTTTCGAGTTGATTTTTGGTTCACAGAGTTCTTTCGTGTTGCTACAGTGACCTCAGGATCCCTCTATCCTTGAAACAGTGTTCTTGGGGTTTCTCTGGAGTGCCCTCAAGGAAATCAAGGCTCCTTTCATGTGTGATGTGCAAGACGGAATTGCTCTGCACGCAGTACAGGGGAATCGGGCCTCATCTCGCATCGAGGGGGAAGTCTCATGGTTTTTCTCGAGTTGCGGCGGGAACCTGGGGTATATTCTCGAGTTACGACGGGGATGGCCCTTCCACCCACGTGTTTGTTCAGCCACGTCAGGACTCCTGCCTAGTTGCGAGGGACAACTCGGGATTCTCCTCGAGGCTTGGCAGGGCAATTGGAACGCCTCTCCAGCTGAGGCGGGAGACCAAGGGTCCCTTTCCACGTGCCACAAGAATCCTGGGACTCCTATCAAGTTTCACGAGGAGTCAGGCATCGTCTCCTTTGGAGGCACTGATCTCCGCGTACCTCTGGAGTTTTCAAAGGATGTGAGGCCTGCGGTCGCGATGAGGTGGGGAACTAGGTCTTTCTCTGTGGTCTCCACAGGGGATTCAGACATCCTTTCTTCTTGGGAGATGCAAGACGAGCCTGCATTCAAGTCACTGCAGGGATATCCGGCCTTATTTCGAGTCAGGGCATCGCGGTGTCCATTCCACTTGAGGCCGCAAACTCAGGATCCCTCTCACATACCTAGAGCTGAGAGAAGCCTCCTCTTGAGGTGCTTGTGGTAAGGTGGTATTCCTCAGGAGTCGACGCCAGGGACTAACCTCTCATCTCGTGTTGATTCTTGGTCCACGGAGCTCTTTCGTGTTGCTACAGTGACCTCAGGATCCCTCTAGCCTTGAAACAGTGTTCTTGGGGTTTCTCTGGAGTGCCATCAAGGAAATCAAGGCTCCTTTCATGTGTGATGTGCAACACGGAATTGCTCTGCACTCAGTGCAGGGGAATCGGGCCTCATCTCGCATCGAGGGGGAAGTCTCATGGTTTTTCTCGAGTTGCGGCGGGAACCTGGGGTATATTCTCGAGTTACGACGGGGATGGCCCTTGCACACACGTGTGTGTTCAGCCATGTCAGGACTCCTGCCTAGTTGCGAGGGACAACTCGGGATTCTCCTCGAGGCTTTGCAGGGCAATTGGGACGCCTCTCCAGCTGAGACGGGAGACCAAGGGTCCCTTTCCACGTGCCACAGGAATCCTGGGTCTCCTATCAAGTTTCACGAGGAGTCAGGCATCGTCTCCTTTGGAGGCACTGATCTCCGCATACCTCTGGAGTTTTCAAAGGATTTGAGGCCTCCGGTCGCGATGAGGTGGGGAACTAGGTCTTTCTCTGTGGTCTCCACAGGGGATTCAGACATCCTTTCATCTTGGGAGATGCAAGACGAGCCTGCATTCAAGTCACTGCAGGGATATCCGGCCTTATTTCGAGTCAGGGCATCGCGGTGTCCATTCCACTTGAGGCCGCAAACTCAGGGTCCCTCTCACATACCTAGAGCTGAGAGAAGCCTCCTCTTGAGGTGCTTGTGGTAAGGTGGTATTCCTCTGGAGTCGAAGCCAGGGACTAACCTCTCATCTCGAGTTGATTTTTGGTCCACGGAGCTCTTTCGTGTTGCTACAGTGACCTCAGGATCCCTCTATCCTTGAAACAGTGTTCTTGGGGTTTCTCTGGAGTGCCATGAAGGAAATCAAGGCTCCTTTCATGTGTGATGTGCAACACAGAATTGCTCTGCACGCAGTGCAGGGGAATCGGGCCTCATCTCGCGGCGAGGGGGAAGTCTCATGGTTTTTCTCGAGTTGCGGCGGGAACCTGGGGTAAATTCTCCAGTTACGACGGGGATGGCCCTTCCACACACGTGTTTGTTCAGCCACGTCAGGACTCTTGCCTAGTTGCGAGACACAACTCGGGATTCTCCTCGAGGCTTGGCAAGGCAATTGGGACGCCTCTCCAGCTGAGGCGGGAGACCAAGGGTCCCTTTCCACGTGCCACAGGAATCCTGGGACTCCTATCAAGTTTCACGAGGAGTCAGGCATCGTCTCCTTTGGAGGCACTGATCTCCGCGTACCTCTGGAGTTTTCAAAGGATGTGAGGCCTCCGGTCGCGATGAGGTGGGGAACTAGGTCTTTCTCTGTGGTCTCCACAGGGGATTCAGACATCCTTTCTTCTTGGGAGATGCAAGTCGAGCCTGCATTCAAGTCACTGCAGGGATATCCAGCCTTATTTCGCGTCAGGGCATCGCGGTGTCCATTCCACTTGAGGCCGCAAACTCAGGGTCCCTCTCACATACCTAGAGCTGAGAGAAGCCTCCTCTTGAGGTGCTTGTGGTAAGGTGGTATTCCTCTGGAGTCGAAGCCAGGGACTAACCTCTCATCTCGAGTTGATTTTTGGCCCACGGAGCTCTTTCGTGTTCCTACAGTGACCTCAGGATCCCTCTAGCCTTGAAACAGTGTTCTTGGCGTTTCTCTGGAGTGCCATCAAGGAAATCAAGGCTCCTTTCATGTGTGATGTGCAACACGGAATTGCTCTGCACGCAGTGCAGGGGAATCGGGCCTCATCTCGCGGCGAGGGGGAATTCTCATGGTTTTTCTCGAGTTGCGGCGGGAACCTGGGGTATATTCTCGAGTTACGACGGGGATGGCCCTTCCACCCACGTGTTTCTTCAGCGACGTCAGGACTCCTGCCTAGTTGCGAGGGACAACTCTGGATTCTCCACGAGGCTTGGCAGGGCAATTGGGATGCCTCTCCAGCTGAGGCGGGAGACCAAGTGTCCCTTTCCAAGTGCCACAGGAATCCTGGGACTCCTATCAAGTTTCACGAGGAGTCAGGCATCGTCTCCTTTGGAGGCACTGATCTCCGCGTACCTCTGGAGTTTTCAAAGGATGTGAGGCTTCCGGTCGCGATGAGGTGGGGAACTAGGTCTTTCTCTGTGGTCTCCACAGGGGATTCAGACATCCTTTCGTCTTGGGAGATGCAAGACGAGCCTGCATTCAAGTCACTGCAGGGATATCCAGCCTTATTTCGAGTCAGGGCATCGCGGTGTCCATTCCACTTGAGGCCACAAACTCAGGATCCCTCTCACATACCTAGAGCTGAGAGAAGCCTCTTCTTGAGGTGCTTGTGGTAAGGTGGTATTCCTCAGGAGTCGAAGCCAGGGACTAACCTCTCATCTCGTGTTGATTCTTGGTCCACGGAGCTCTTTCGTGTTGCTACAGTGACCTCAGGATCCCTCTAGCCTTGAAACAGTGTTCTTGGGGTTTCTCTGGAGTGCCATGAAGGAAATCAAGGCTCCTTTCATGTGTGATGTGCAACACGGAATTGCTCTGCACGCAGTGCAGGGGAATCGGGCCTCATCTCGTGGCGAGGGGGAAGTCTCATGGTTTTTCTCGAGTTGCGGCGGGAACCTGGGGTATATTCTCAAGTTACGACGGGGATGGCCCTTCCACACACGTGTGTGTTCAGCCATGTCAGGACTCCTGCCTAGCTGCGAGGGACAACTCTGGATTCTCCTCGAGGCTTTGCAGGGCAATTGGGACGCCTCTCCAGCTGAGACGGGAGACCAAGGGTCCCTTTCCATGTGCCACAGGAATCCTGGGTCTCCTATCAAGTTTCATGAGGAGTCAGGCATCGTCTCCTTTGGAGGCACTGATCTCCGCATACCTCTGGAGTTTTCAAAGGATTTGAGGCTTCCTGTCGCGATGAGGTGGGGAACTAGGTCTTTCTCTGTGGTCTCCACAGGGGATTCAGACACCCTTTCGTCTTGGGAGATGCAAGACGAGCCTGCATTCCAGTCACTGCAGGGATATCCGGCCTTATTTCGAGTCAGGGCATCGTGGTGTCCATTCCACTTGAGGCCGCAAACTCAGGGTCCCTCTCACATACCTAGAGCTGAGAGAAGCCTCCTCTTGAGGTGCTTGTGGTAAGGTGGTATTCCTCTGGAGTCGAAGCCAGGGACTAACCTCTCATCTCTTGTTGATTCTTGGTCCACGGAGCGCTTTCGTGTTGCTACAGTGACCTCAGGATCCCTCTAGCCTTGAAACAGTGTTCTTGGGGTTTCTCTGGAGTGCCATGAAGGAAATCAACGCTCCTTTCATGTGTGATGTGCAACACAGAATTGCTCTGCACGCAGTGCAGGGGAATCGGGCCTCATTTCGCGGCGAGGGGGAAGTCTCATGGTTTTTCTCGAGTTGCAGCGGGAACCTGGGGTATATTCTCGAGTTACGACGGGGATGGCCCTTCCACACACGTGTTTGTTCAACGACGTCAGGACTCTTGCCTAGTTGCGAGACACAACTGGGGATTCTCCTCGAGGCTTGGCAAGGCAATTGGGACGCCTCTCCAGCTGAGGCGGGAGACCAAGTGTCCCTTTCCACGTGCCACAGGAATCCTGGGACTCCTATCAAGTTTCACAAGGAGTCAGGCATCGTCTCCTTTGGAGGCACTGATCTCCGCGTACCTCTGGAGTTTTCAAAGAATGTGAGGCTATCGGTCGCGATGAGGTGGGGAACTAGGTCTTTCTCTGTGGTCTCCACAGGGGATTCAGACATCCTTTCATCTTGGGAGATGCAAGACGAGCCTGCATTCCAGTCACTGCAGGGATATCCAGCCTTATTTCGCGTCAGGGCATCGCGGTGTCCATTCCACTTGAGGCCGCAAACTCAGGGTCCCTCTCACATACCTAGAGCTGAGAGAAGCCTCCTCTTGAGGTGCTTGTGGTAAGGTGGTATTCCTCTGGAGTCGAAGCCAGGGACTAACCTCTCATCTCTTGTTGATTCTTGGTCCACGGAGTTCTTTCGTGTTGCTACAGTGACCTCAGGATCCCTCCATCCGTGAAACAGTGTTCTTGGGGTTTCTCTGGAGTGCCATCAAGGAAATCAAGGCTCCTTTCATGTGTGATGTGCAACACGGAATTGCTCTGCACGCAGTGCAGGGGAATCGGGCCTCATCTCGCGGCGAGGGGGAAGTCTCATGGTTTTTCTCGAGTTGCGGCGGGAACCTGGGGTATATTCTCGAGTTACGACGGGGATGGCCCTTCCACACACGTGTGTGTTCAGCCATGTCAGGACTCCTGCCTAGTTGCGAGGGACAACTCGGGATTCTCCTCGAGGCTTTGCAGGGCAATTGGGACGCCTCTCCAGCTGAGACGGGAGACCAAGGGTCCCTTTCCACGTGCCACAGGAATCCTGGGTCTCCTATCAAGTTTCACGAGGAGTCAGGCATCGTCTCCTTTGGAGGCACAGATCTCCGCATACCTCTGGAGTTTTCAAAGGATTTGAGGCCTCCTGTCGCGATGAGGTGGGGAACTAGGTCTTTCTCTGTGGTCTCCACAGGGGATTCAGACATCCTTTCGTCCTGGGAGATGCAAGACGAGCCTGCATTGAAGTCACTGCAGGGATATCCGGCCTTATTTCGAGTCAGGGCATCGCGGTGTCCATTCCACTTGAGGCCGCAAACTCAGGGTCCCTCTCACATACCTAGAGCTGAGAGAAGCCTCCTCTTGAGGTGCTTGTGGTAAGGTGGTATTCCTCTGGAGTCGAAGCCAGGGACTAACCTCTCATCTCGAGTTGATTTTTGGTCCACGGAGCTCTTTCGTGTTGCTACAGTGACCTCAGGATCCCTCTAGCCTTGAAACAGTGTTCTTGGGGTTTCTCTGGAGTGCCATGAAGGAAATCAAGGCTCCTTTCATGTGTGATGTGCAACACAGAATTGCTCTGCACGCAGTGCAGGGGAATCGGGCCTCATCTCAAGGCGAGGGGGAAGTCTCATGGTTTTTCTCGAGTTGCGGCGGGAACCTGGGGTATATTCTCGAGTTACGACGAGGATGGCCCTTCCACACACGTGTTTGTTCAGCCACGTCAGGACTCTTGCCTACTTGCGAGACACAACTCGGGATTCTCCTCGAGGCTTGGCAAGGCAATTGGGACGCCTCTGAGCTGAGGCGGGAGACCAAGGGTCCCTTTCCACGTGCCACAGGAATCCTGGGACTCCTATCAAGTTTCACGAGGAGTCAGGCATCGTCTCCTTTGGAGGCACTGATCTCCGCGTACCTCTGGAGTTTTCAAAGGATGTGAGGCCTCCGGTCGCGATGAGGTGGGGAACTAGGTCTTTCTCTGTGGTCTCCACAGGGGATTCAGACATCCTTTCATCTTGGGAGATGCAACACGAGCCTGCATTCAAGTCACTGCAGGGATATCCAGCCTTATTTCGCGTCAGGGCATCGCGGTGTCCATTCCACTTGAGGCCGCAAATTCAGGGTCCCTCTCACATACCTAGAGCTGAGAGAAGCCTCCTCTTGAGGTGCTTGTGGTAAGGTGGTATTCCTCTGGAGTCGAAGCCAGGGACTAACCTCTCATCTCGAGTTGATTTTTGGCCCACGGAGCTCTTTCGTGTTGCTACAGTGACCTCAGGATCCCTCTAGCCTTGAAACAGTGTTCTTGGGGTTTCTCTGGAGTGCCATCAATGAAATCAAGGATCCTTTCATGTGTGATGTGCAACACGGAATTGCTCTGCACGCAGTGCAGGGGAATCGGGCCTCATCTCGCGGCGAGGGGGAAGTCTCATGGTTTTTCTCGAGTTGTTGCGGGAACCTGGGGTATATTCTCGAGTTACGACGGGGATGGCCCTTCCACCCACGTGTTTCTTCAGCGACGTCAGGACTCCTGCCTAGTTGCGAGGGACAACTCTGGATTCTCCTCGAGGATTGGCAGGGCAATTGGGACGCCTCTCAAGCTGAGGCTGGAGACCAAGGGTCCCTTTCCAAGTGCCACAGGAATCCTGGGACTCCTATCAAGTTTCACGAGGAGTCAGGCATCGTCTCCTTTGGAGGCACTGATCTCCGCGTACCTCTGGAGTTTTCAAAGGATGTGAGGCTATCGGTCGCGATGAGGTGGGGAACTAAGTCTTTCTCTGTGCTTTCCACAGGGGATTCAGACATCCTTTCGTCCTGGGAGATGCAAGACCAGCCTGCATTGAAGTCACTGCAGGGATATCCGGCCTTATTTCGAGTCAGGGCATCGCGGTGTCCATTCCACTTGAGGCCGCAAACTCAGGGTCCCTCTCACATACCTAGAGCTGAGAGAAGCCTCCTCTTGAGGTGCTTGTGGTAAGGTGGTATTCCTCTGGAGACGAATCCAGGGACTAACCTCTCTTTTCGAGTTGATTTTTGGTTCACAGAGTTCTTTCGTGTTGCTACAGTGACCTCAGGATCCCTCTATCCTTGAAACAGTGTTCTTGGGGTTTCTCTGGAGTGCCCTCAAGGAAATCAAGGCTCCTTTCATGTGTGATGTGCAAGACGGAATTGCTCTGCACGCAGTACAGGGGAATCGGGCCTCATCTCGCATCGAGGGGGAAGTCTCATGGTTTTTCTCGAGTTGCGGCGGGAACCTGGGGTATATTCTCGAGTTACGACGGGGATGGCCCTTCCACCCACGTGTTTGTTCAGCCACGTCAGGACTCCTGCCTAGTTGCGAGGGACAACTCGGGATTCTCCTCGAGGCTTGGCAGGGCAATTGGAACGCCTCTCCAGCTGAGGCGGGAGACCAAGGGTCCCTTTCCACGTGCCACAAGAATCCTGGGACTCCTATCAAGTTTCACGAGGAGTCAGGCATCGTCTCCTTTGGAGGCACTGATCTCCGCGTACCTCTGGAGTTTTCAAAGGATGTGAGGCCTGCGGTCGCGATGAGGTGGGGAACTAGGTCTTTCTCTGTGGTCTCCACAGGGGATTCAGACATCCTTTCTTCTTGGGAGATGCAAGACGAGCCTGCATTCAAGTCACTGCAGGGATATCCGGCCTTATTTCGAGTCAGGGCATCGCGGTGTCCATTCCACTTGAGGCCGCAAACTCAGGATCCCTCTCACATACCTAGAGCTGAGAGAAGCCTCCTCTTGAGGTGCTTGTGGTAAGGTGGTATTCCTCAGGAGTCGACGCCAGGGACTAACCTCTCATCTCGTGTTGATTCTTGGTCCACGGAGCTCTTTCGTGTTGCTACAGTGACCTCAGGATCCCTCTAGCCTTGAAACAGTGTTCTTGGGGTTTCTCTGGAGTGCCATCAAGGAAATCAAGGCTCCTTTCATGTGTGATGTGCAACACGGAATTGCTCTGCACTGCGTGCAGGGGAATCGGGCCTCATCTCGCATCGAGGGGGAAGTCTCATGGTTTTTCTCGAGTTGCGGCGGGAACCTGGGGTATATTCTCGAGTTACGACGGGGATGGCCCTTGCACACACGTGTGTGTTCAGCCATGTCAGGACTCCTGCCTAGTTGCGAGGGACAACTCGGGATTCTCCTCGAGGCTTTGCAGGGCAATTGGGACGCCTCTCCAGCTGAGACGGGAGACCAAGGGTCCCTTTCCACGTGCCACAGGAATCCTGGGTCTCCTATCAAGTTTCACGAGGAGTCAGGCATCGTCTCCTTTGGAGGCACTGATCTCCGCATACCTCTGGAGTTTTCAAAGGATTTGAGGCCTCCGGTCGCGATGAGGTGGGGAACTAGGTCTTTCTCTGTGGTCTCCACAGGGGATTCAGACATCCTTTCATCTTGGGAGATGCAAGACGAGCCTGCATTCAAGTCACTGCAGGGATATCCGGCCTTATTTCGAGTCAGGGCATCGCGGTGTCCATTCCACTTGAGGCCGCAAACTCAGGGTCCCTCTCACATACCTAGAGCTGAGAGAAGCCTCCTCTTGAGGTGCTTGTGGTAAGGTGGTATTCCTCTGGAGTCGAAGCCAGGGACTAACCTCTCATCTCGAGTTGATTTTTGGCCCACGGAGCTCTTTCGTGTTGCTACAGTGACCTCAGGATCCCTCTAGCCTTGAAACAGTGTTCTTGGGGTTTCTCTGGAGTGCCATGAAGGAAATCAAGGCTCCTTTCATGTGTGATGTGCAACACAGAATTGCTCTTCACGCAGTGCAGGGGAATCGGGCCTCATTTCGCTGCGAGGGGGAAGTCTCATGGTTTTTCTCGAGTTGCGGCGGGAACCTGGGGTATATTCTCGAGTTACGACGGGGATGGCCCTTCCACACACGTGTTTGTTCAACGACGTCAGGACTCTTGCCTAGTTGCGAGACACAACTCGGGATTCTCCTCGAGGCTTTGCAAGGCAATTGGGACGCCTCTCCAGCTGAGGCGGGAGACCAAGGGTCCCTTTCCACGTGCCACAGGAATCCTGGGACTCCTATCAAGTTTCACGAGGAGTCAGGCATCGTCTCCTTTGGAGGCACTGATCTCCGCGTACCTCTGGAGTTTTCAAAGGATGTGAGGCCTCCGGTCGCGGTGAGGTGGGGAACTTGGTCTTTCTCTGTGGTCTCCACAGGGGATTCAGACATCCTTTCATCTTGGGAGATGCAAGACGAGCCTGCATTCCAGTCACTGCAGGGATATCCAGCCTTATTTCGCGTCAGGGCATCGCGGTGTCCATTCCACTTGAGGCCGCAAACTCAGGGTCCCTCTCACATACCTAGAGCTGAGAGAAGCCTCCTCTTGAGGTGCTTGTGGTAAGGTGGTATTCCTCTGGAGTCGAAGCCAGGGACTAACCTCTCATCTCTTGTTGATTCTTGGTCCACGGAGTTCTTTCGTGTTGCTACAGTGACCTCAGGATCCCTCTAGCCTTGAAACAGTGTTCTTGGGGTTTCTCTGGAGTGCCATCAAGGAAATCAAGGCTCCTTTCATGTGTGATGTGCAACACGGAATTGCTCTGCACGCAGTGCAGGGGAATCGGGCCTCATCTCGCGGCGAGGGGGAAGTCTCATGGTTTTTCTCGAGTTGCGGCGGGAACCTGGGGTATATTCTCGAGTTACGACGGGGATGGCCCTTCCACCCACGTGTGTGTTCAGCCATGTCAGGACTCCTGCCTAGTTGCGAGGGACAACTCGGGATCCTCCTCGAGGCTTTGCAGGGCAATTGGGACGCCTCTCCAGCTGAGACGGGAGACCAAGTGTCCCTTTCCACGTGCCACAGGAATCCTGGGTCTCCTATTAAGTTTCACGAGGAGTCAGGCATCGTCTCCTTTGGAGGCACTGATCTCCGCATACCTCTGGAGTTTTCAAAGGATTTGAGGCCTCCTGTCGCGATGAGGTGGGGAACTAGGTCTTTCTCTGTGGTCTCCACAGGGGATTCAGACACCCTTTCGTCTTGGGAGATGCAAGACGAGCCTGCATTCCAGTCACTGCAGGGATATCCGGCCTTATTTCGAGTCAGGGCATCGCGGTGTCCATTCCACTTGAGGCCGCAAACTCAGGGTCCCTCTCACATACCTAGAGCTGAGAGACGCCTCCTCTTGAGGTGCTTGTGGTAAGGTGGTATTCCTCTGGAGTCGAAGCCAGGGACTAACCTCTCATCTCGAGTTGATTTTTGGTCCAAGGAGCTCTTTCGTGTTGCTACAGTGACCTCAGGATCCCTCTAGCCTTGAAACAGTGTCCTTGGGGTTTCTCTGGAGTGCCATGAAGGAAATCAAGGCTCCTTTCATGTGTGATATGCAACACAGAATTGCTCTGCACGCAGTGCAGGGGAATCGGGCCTCATCTCGCGGCGAGGGGGAAGTCTCATGGTTTTTCTCGAGTTGCGGCGGGAACCTGGGGTATATTCTCGAGTTACGACGAGGATGGCCCTTCCACACACGTGTTTGTTCAGCCACGTCAGGACTCTTGCCTAGTTACGAGACACAACTCGGGATTCTCCTCGAGGCTTGGCAAGGCAATTGGGACGCCTCTGAGCTGAGGCGGGAGACCAAGGCTCCCTTTCCACGTGCCACAGGAATCCTGGGACTCCTATCAAGTTTCACGAGGAGTCAGGCATCGTCTCCTTTGGAGGCACTGATCTCCGCGTACCTCTGGAGTTTTCAAAGGATGTGAGGCTTCCGGTCGCGATGAGGTGGGGAACTAGGTGTTTCTCTGTGGTCTCCACAGGGGATTCAGACATCCTTTCGTCTTGGGAGATGCAAGACGAGCCTGCATTCAAGTCACTGCAGGGATATCCAGCCTTATTTCGAGTCAGGGCATCGCGGTGTCCATTCCACTTGAGGCCACAAACTCAGGATCCCTCACATACCTAGAGCTGAGAGAAGCCTCTTCTTGAGGTGCTTGTGGTAAGGTGGTATTCCGCAGGAGTCGAAGCCAGGGACTAACCTCTCATCTCGTGTTGATTCTTGGTCCACGGAGCTCTTTCGTGTTGCTACAGTGACCTCAGGATCCCTCTAGCCTTGAAACAGTGTTCTTTGGGTTTCTCTGGAGTGCCATCAAGGAAATCAAGGCTCCTTTCATGTGTGATGTGCAACACGGAATTGCTCTGCACGCAGTGCAGGGGAATCGGGCCTCATCTCGCGGCGAGGGGGAAGTCTCATGGTTTTTCTCGAGTTGCGGCGGGAACCTGGGGTATATTCTCGAGTTACGACGGGGATGGCCCTTCCACACACGTGTGTGTTCAGCCATGTCAGGACTCCTGCCTAGTTGCGAGGGACAACTCGGGATTCTCCTCGAGGCTTTGCAGGGCAATTGGGACGCCTCTCCAGCTGAGACGGGAGACCAAGGGTCCCTTTCCACGTGCCACAGGAATCCTGGGTCTCCTATCAAGTTTCACGAGGAGTCAGGCATCGTCTCCTTTGGAGGCACTGATCTCCGCGTACCTCTGGAGTTTTCAAAGGATTTGAGGCCTCCTGTCGCGATGAGGTGGGGAACTAGGTCTTTCTCTGTGGTCTCCACAGGGGATTCAGACATCCTTTCGTCCTGGGAGATGCAAGACGAGCCTGCATTCCAGTCACTGCAGGGATATCCGGCCTTATTTCGAGTCAGGGCATCGCGGTGTCCATTCCACTTGAGGCCGCAAACTCAGGGTCCCTCTCACATACAGAGAGCTGAGAGAAGCCTCCTCTTGAGGTGCTTGTGGTAAGGTGGTATTCCTCTGGAGTCGAAGCCAGGGACTAACCTCTCATCTCGAGTTGATTTTTGGTCCACGGAGCTCTTTCGTGTTGCTACAGTGACCTCAGGATCCCTCTAGCCTTGAAACAGTGTTCTTGGGGTTTCTCTGGAGTGCCATGAAGGAAATCAAGGCTCCTTTCATGTGTGATGTGCAACACAGAATTGCTCTGCACGCAGTGCAGGGGAATCGGGCCTCATCTCAAGGCGAGGGGGAAGTCTCATGGTTTTTCTCGAGTTGCGGCGGGAACCTGGGGTATATTCTCGAGTTACGACGAGGATGGCCCTTCCACACACGTGTTTGTTCAGCCACGTCAGGACTCTTGCCTACTTGCGAAACACAACTCGGGATTCTCCTCGAGGCTTGGCAAGGCAATTGGGACGCCTCTGAGCTGAGGCGGGAGACCAAGGGTCCCTTTCCACGTGCCACAGGAATCCTGGGACTCCTATCAAGTTTCACGAGGAGTCAGGCATCGTCTCCTTTGGAGGCACTGATCTCCGCGTACCTCTGGAGTTTTCAAAGGATGTGAGGCCTCCGGTCGCGATGAGGTGGGGAACTAGGTCTTTCTCTGTGGTCTCCACAGGGGATTCAGACATCCTTTCATCTTGGGAGATGCAACACGAGCCTGCATTCAAGTCACTGCAGGGATATCCAGCCTTATTTCGCGTCAGGGCATCGCGGTGTCCATTCCACTTGAGGCCGCTAATTCAGGGTCCCTCTCACATACCTAGAGCTGAGAGAAGCCTCCTCTTGAGGTGCTTGTGGTAAGGTGGTATTCCTCTGGAGTCGAAGCCAGGGACTAACCTCTCATCTCGAGTTGATTTTTGGCCCACGGAGCTCTTTCGTGTTGCTACAGTGACCTCAGGATCCCTCTAGCCTTGAAACAGTGTTCTTGGGGTTTCTCTGGAGTGCCATCAATGAAATCAAGGATCCTTTCATGTGTGATGTGCAACACGGAATTGCTCTGCACGCAGTGCAGGGGAATCGGGCCTCATCTCGCGGCGAGGGGGAAGTCTCATGGTTTTTCTCGAGTTGTTGCGGGAACCTGGGGTATATTCTCGAGTTACGACGGGGATGGCCCTTCCACCCACGTGTTTCTTCAGCGACGTCAGGACTCCTGCCTAGTTGCGAGGGACAACTCTGGATTCTCCTCGAGGCTTGGCAGGGCAATTGGGACGCCTCTCCAGCTGAGGCTGGAGACCAAGGGTCCCTTTCCAAGTGCCACAGGAATCCTGGGACTCCTATCAAGTTTCACGAGGAGTCAGGCATCGTCTCCTTTGAAGGCACTGATCTCCGCGTACCTCTGGAGTTTTCAAAGGATGTGAGGCTATCGGTCGCGATGAGGTGGGGAACTAAGTCTTTCTCTGTGCTTTCCACAGGGGATTCAGACATCCTTTCGTCCTGGGAGATGCAAGACGAGCCTGCATTGAAGTCACTGCAGGGATATCCGGCCTTATTTCGAGTCAGGGCATCGCGGTGTCCATTCCACTTGAGGCCGCAAACTCAGGGTCCCTCTCACATACCTAGAGCTGAGAGAAGCCTCCTCTTGAGGTGCTTGTGGTAAGGTGGTATTCCTCTGGAGACGAATCCAGGGACTAACCTCTCTTTTCGAGTTGATTTTTGGTTCACAGAGTTCTTTCGTGTTGCTACAGTGACCTCAGGATCCCTCTATCCTTGAAACAGTGTTCTTGGGGTTTCTCTGGAGTGCCCTCAAGGAAATCAAGGCTCCTTTCATGTGTGATGTGCAAGACGGAATTGCTCTGCACGCAGTACAGGGGAATCGGGCCTCATCTCGCATCGAGGGGGAAGTCTCATGGTTTTTCTCGAGTTGCGGCGGGAACCTGGGGTATATTCTCGAGTTACGACGGGGATGGCCCTTCCACCCACGTGTTTGTTGAGCCACGTCAGGACTCCTGCCTAGTTGCGAGGGACAACTCGGGATTCTCCTCGAGGCTTGGCAGGGCAATTGGAACGCCTCTCCAGCTGAGGCGGGAGACCAAGGGTCCCTTTCCACGTGCCACAAGAATCCTGGGACTCCTATCAAGTTTCACGAGGAGTCAGGCATCGTCTCCTTTGGAGGCACTGATCTCCGCGTACCTCTGGAGTTTTCAAAGGATGTGAGGCCTGCGGTCGCGATGAGGTGGGGAACTAGGTCTTTCTCTGTGGTCTCCACAGGGGATTCAGACATCCTTTCTTCTTGGGAGATGCAAGACGAGCCTGCATTCAAGTCACTGCAGGGATATCCGGCCTTATTTCGAGTCAGGGCATCGCGGTGTCCATTCCACTTGAGGCCGCAAACTCAGGATCCCTCTCACATACCTAGAGCTGAGAGAAGCCTCCTCTTGAGGTGCTTGTGGTAAGGTGGTATTCCTCAGGAGTCGACGCCAGGGACTAACCTCTCATCTCGTGTTGATTCTTGGTCCACGGAGCTCTTTCGTGTTGCTACAGTGACCTCAGGATCCCTCTAGCCTTGAAACAGTGTTCTTGGGGTTTCTCTGGAGTGCCATCAAGGAAATCAAGGCTCCTTTCATGTGTGATGTGCAACACGGAATTGCTCTGCACGCAGTGCAGGGGAATCGGGCCTCATCTCGCATCGAGGGGGAAGTCTCATGGTTTTTCTCGAGTTGCGGCGGGAACCTGGGGTATATTCTCGAGTTACGACGGGGATGGCCCTTGCACACACGTGTGTGTTCAGCCATGTCAGGACTCCTGCCTAGTTGCGAGGGACAACTCGGGATTCTCCTCGCGGCTTTGCAGGGCAATTGGGACGCCTCTCCAGCTGAGACGGGAGACCAAGGGTCCCTTTCCACGTGCCACAGGAATCCTGGGTCTCCTATTAAGTTTCACGAGGAGTCAGGCATCGTCTCCTTTGGAGGCACTGATCTCCGCATACCTCTGGAGTTTTCAAAGGATTTGAGGCCTCCGGTCGCGATGAGGTGGGGAACTAGGTCTTTCTCTGTGGTCTCCACAGGGGATTCAGACATCCTTTCATCTTGGGAGATGCAAGACGAGCCTGCATTCAAGTCACTGCAGGGATATCCGGCCTTATTTCGAGTCAGGGCATCGCGGTGTCCATTCCACTTGAGGCCGCAAACTCAGGGTCCCTCTCACATACCTAGAGCTGAGAGAAGCCTCCTCTTGAGGTGCTTGTGGTAAGGTGGTATTCCTCTGGAGTCGAAGCCAGGGACTAACCTCTCATCTCGAGTTGATTTTTGGCCCACGGAGCTCTTTCGTGTTGCTACAGTGACCTCAGGATCCCTCTATCCTTGAAACAGTGTTCTTGGGGTTTCTCTGGAGTGCCATCAAGGAAATCAAGGCTCCTTTCATGTGTGATGTGCAAGACGGAATTGCTCTGCACGCAGTACAGGGGAATCGGGCCTCATCTCGCATTGAGGGGGAAGTCTCATGGTTTTTCTCGAGTTGCGGCGGGAACCTGGGGTATATTCTCGAGTTACGACGGGGATGGCCCTTCCACCCACGTGTTTGCTCAGCCACGTCAGGACTCCTGCCTAGTTGCGAGGGACAACTCGGGATTCTCCTCGAGGCTTGGCAGGGCAATTGGAACGCCTCTCCAGCTGAGGCGGGAGACCAAGGGTCCCTTTCCACGTGCCACAAGAATCCTGGGACTCCTATCAAGTTTCACGAGGAGTCAGGCATCGTCTCCTTTGGAGGCACTGATCTCCGCGTACCTCTGGAGTTTTCAAAGGATGTGAGGCCCCCGGTCGCAATGAGGTGGGGAACTAGGTGTTTCTCTGTGGTCTCCACAGGGGATTTAGACATCCTTTCTTCTTGGGAGATGCAAGACGAGCCTGCATTCAAGTCACTGCAGGGATATCCGGCCTTATTTCGAGTCAGGGCATCACGGTGTCCATTCCACTTGAGGCCGCAAACTCAGGATCCCTCTCACATACCTAGAGCTGAGAGAAGCCTCCTCTTGAGGTGCTTGTGGTAAGGTGGTATTCCTCAGGAGTCAAAGCCAGGGACTAACCTCTCATCTCGTGTTGATTCTTGGTCCACGGAGCTCTTTCGTGTTGCTACAATGACCTCAGGATCCCTCTAGCCCTGAAACAGTGTTCTTGGGGTTTCTCTGGAGTGCCATCAAGGAAATCAAGGCTCCTTTCATGTGTGATGTGCAACACGGAATTGCTCTGCACGCAGTGCAGGGGAATCGGGCCTCATCTCGCGGCGAGGGGGAAGTCTCATGGTTTTTCTCGAGTTGCGGCGGGAACCTGGGGTATATTCTCGAGTTACGACGGGGATGGCCCTTCCACACACGTGTGTGTTCAGCCATGTCAGGACTCCTGCCTAGTTGCGAGGGACAACTCGGGATTCTCCTCGAGGCTTGGCAGGGCAATTGGGACCCCTCTCCAGCTGAGACGGAAGACCAAGGGTCCCTTTCCACGTGCCACAGGAATCCTGGGTCTCCTATCAAGCTTCACGAGGAGTCAGGCATCGTCTCCTTTGGAGGCACTGATCTCCGCATACCTCTGGAGTTTTCAAAGGATTTGAGGCCTCCTGTCGCGATGAGGTCGGGAACTAGGTCTTGCTCTGTGGTCTCCACAGGGGATTCAGACATCCTTTCGTCTTGGGAGATGCAAGACGAGCCTGCATTCCAGTCACTGCAGGGATATCCGGCCTTATTTCGAGTCAGGGCATCGCGGTGTCCATTCCACTTGAGGCCGCAAACTCAGGGTCCCTCTCACATACCTAGAGCTGAGAGAAGCCTCCTCTTGACGTGCTTGTGGTAAGGTGGTATTCCTCTGGAGTCGAAGCCAGGGACTAACCTCTCATATCGAGTTGATTTTCGGTCCACGGAGCTCTTTCGTGTTGCTACAGTGACCTCAGGATCCCTCTAGCCTTGAAACAGTGTTCTTGGGGTTTCTCTGGAGTGCCATGAAGGAAATCAAGGCTCCTTTCATGTGTGATGTGCAACACAGAATTGCTCTGCACGCAGTGCAGGGGAATCGGGCCTCATCTCGCGGCGAGGGGGAAGTCTCATGGTTTTTCTCGAGTTGCGGCGGGAACTTAGGGTATATTCTCGAGTTACGACGGCGATGGCCCTTCCACACACGTGTTTGTTCAGCCACGTCAGGACTCTTGGCTAGTTGCGAGACACAACTCGGGATTCTCCTCGAGGCTTGGCAAGGCAATTGGGACGCCTCTCCAGCTGAGGCGGGAGACCAAGGGTCCCTTTCCACGTGCCACAGGAATCCTGGGACTCCTATCAAGTTTCACGAGGAGTCAGGCATCGTCTCCTTTGGAGGCACTGATCTCCGCTACCTCTGGAGTTTTCAAAGGATGTGAGGCCTGCAGTCGCGATGAGGTGGGGAACTAGGTGTTTCTCTGTGGTCTCCACAGGGGATTCAGACATCCTTTCTTCTTGGGAGATGCAAGACGAGCCAGCATTGAAGTCACTGCAGGGATATCCGGCCTTATTTCGAGTCAGGGCATCGCGGTGTCCATTCCACTTGAGGCCGCAAACTCAGGATCCCTCTCACACACCTAGAGCTGAGAGAAGCCTCCTCTTGAGGTGCTTGTGGTAAGGTGGTATTCCTCAGGAGTCGAAGCCAGGGACTAACCTCTCATCTCGTGTTGATTCTTGGTCCACGGAGCTCTTTCGTGTTGCTACAGTGACCTCAGGATCCCTCTAGCCTTGAAACAGTGTTCTTGGGGTTTCTCTGGAGTGCCATCAAGGAAATCAAGGCTCCTTTCATGTGTGATGTGCAACACGGAATTGCTCTGCACGCAGTGCAGGGGAATCGGGCCTCATCTCGCATCGAGGGGGAAGTCTCATGGTTTTCTCGAGTTGCGGCGGGAACCTGGGATATATTCTCGAGTTACGACGGGGATGGCCCTTCCACACACGTGTGTGTTCAGCCATTTCAGGACTCCTGCCTAGTTGCGAGGGACAACTCGGGATTCTCCTCGAGGCTTTGCAGGGCAATTGGGACGCCTCTCCAGCTGAGACGGGAGACCAAGGGTCCCTTTCCACGTGCCACAGGAATCCTGGGTCTCCTATCAAGTTTCACGAGGAGTCAGGCATCGTCTCCTTTGGAGGCACTGATCTCCGCATACCTCTGGAGTTTTCAAAGGATGTGAGGCCTCCGGTCGCGATGAGGTGGGGAACTAGGTCTTTCTCTGTGGTCTCCACAGGGGATTCAGACATCCTTTCATCTTGGGAGATGCAAGACGAGCCTGCATTCAAGTCACTGCAGGGATATCCGGCCTTATTTCGAGTCAGGGCATCGCGGTGTCCATTCCACTTGAGGCCGCAAACTCAGGGTCCCTCTCACATACCTAGAGCTGAGAGAAGCCTCCTCTTGAGGTGCTTGTGGTAAGGTGGTATTCCTCTGGAGTCGAAGCCAGGGACTAACCTCTCATCTCGAGTTGATTTTTGGCCCACGGAGCTCTTTCGTGTTGCTACAGTGACCTCAGGATCCCTCTAGCCTTGAAACAGTGTTCTTGGGGTTTCTCTGGAGTGCCATGAAGGAAATCAAGGCTCCTTTCATGTGTGATGTGCAACACGGAATTGCTCTGCACGCAGTGCAGGGGAATCGGGCCTCATCTCGCGGCGAGGGGGAAGTCTCATGGTTTTTCTCGAGTTGCGGCGGGAACCTGGGGTATATTCTCGAGTTACGACGGGGATGGCCCTTCCACCCACGTGTTTCTTCAGCGATGTCAGGACTCCTGCCTAGTTGCGAGGGACAACTCGGGATTCTCCTCGAGGCATGGCAGGGCAATTGGGACGCCTCTCCAGCTGAGGCGGGAGACCAAGGGTCCCTTTCCAAGTGCCACAGGAATCCTGGGACTCCTATCAAGTTTCACAAGGAGTCAGGCATCGTCTCCTTTGGAGGCACTGATCTCCGCGTACCTCTGGAGTTTTCAAAGGATGTGAGGCCTCCGGTCGCGATGAGGTGGGGAACTAGGTGTTTCTCTGTGGTCTCCACAGGGGATTCAGACATCCTTTCTTCTTGGGAGATGCAAGACGAGCCTGCATTCAAGTCACTGCAGGGATATCCGGCCTTATTTCGAGTCAGGGCATCGCGGTGTCCATTCCACTTGAGGCCGCAAACTCAGGATCCCTCTCACATACCTAGAGCTGAGAGAAGCCTCCTCTTGAGGTGCTTGTGGTAAGGTGGTATTCCTCAGGAGTCGAAGCCAGGGACTAACCTCTCATCTCGTGTTGATTCTTGGTCCACGGAGCTCTTTCGTGTTGCTACAGTGACCTCAGGATCCCTCTAGCCTTGAAACAGTGTTCTTGGGGTTTCTCTGGAGTGCCATCAAGGAAATCAAGGCTCCTTTCATGTGTGATGTGCAACACGGAATTGCTCTGCACGCAGTGCAGGGGAATCGGGCCTCATCTCGCATCGAGGGGGAAGTCTCATGGTTTTTCTCGAGTTGCGGCGGGAACCTGGGGTATATTCTCGAGTTACAACGGGGATGGCCCTTCCACACACGTGTGTGTTCAGCCATGTCAGGACTCCTGCCTAGTTGCGAGGGACAACTCGGGATTCTCCTCGAGGCTTTGCAGGGCAATTGGGACGCCTCTCCAGCTGAGACGGGAGACCAAGGGTCCCTTTCCACGTGCCACAGGAATCCTGGGTCTCCTATCAAGTTTCACGAGGAGTCAGGCATCGTCTCCTTTGGAGGCACTGATCTCCGCATACCTCTGGAGTTTTCAAAGGATTTGAGGCCTCCTGTCGCGATGAGGTGGGGAACTAGGTCTTTCTCTGTGGTCCCCACAGGGGATTCAGACACCCTTTCGTCTTGGGAGATGCAAGACGAGCCTGCATTCCAGTCACTGCAGGGATATCCGGCCTTATTTCGAGTCAGGGCATCGCGGTGTCCATTCCACTTGAGGCCGCAAACTCAGGGTTCCTCTCACATACCTAGAGCTGAGAGAAGCCTCCTCTTGAGGTGCTTGTGGTAAGGTGGTATTCCTCTGGAGTCGAAGCCAGGGACTAACCTCTCATCTCGAGTTGATTTTTGGTCCACGGAGCTCTTTCGTGTTGCTACAGTGACCTCAGGATCCCTCTAGCCTTGAAACAGTGTTCTTGGGGATTCTCTGGAGAGCCATGAAGGAAATCAAGGCTCCTTTCATGTGTGATGTGCAACACAGAATTGCTCTGCACGCAGTGCAGGGGAATCGGGCCTCATCTCGCGGCGAGGGGGAAGTCTCATGGTTTTTCTCGAGTTGCGGCGGGAACCTGGGGTATATTCTCGAGTTACGACGGGGATGGCCCTTCCACACACGTGTTTGTTCAGCCACGTCAGGACTCTTGGCTAGTTGCGAGACACAACTCGGGATTCTCCTCGAGGCTTGGCAAGGCAATTGGGACGCCTCTCCAGCTGAGGCGGGAGACCAAGGGTCCCTTTCCACGTGCCACAGGAATCCTGGGACTCCTATCAAGTTTCACGAGGAGTCAGGCATCGTCTCCTTTGGAGGCACTGATCTCCGCGTACCTCTGGAGTTTTCAAAGGATGTGAGGCCTCCGGTCGCGATGAGGTGGGGAACTAGGTCTTTCTCTGTGGTCTCCACAGGGGATTCAGACATCCTTTCATCTTGGGAGATGCAAGACGAGCCTGCATTCAAGTCACTGCAGGGATATCCAGCCTTATTTCGCGTCAGGGCATCGCGGTGTCCATTCCACTTGAGGCCGCAAACTCAGGGTCCCTCTCACATACCTAGAGCTGAGAGAAGCCTTCTCTTGAGATGCTTGTGGTAAGGTGGTATTCCTCTGGAGTCGAAGCCAGGGACTAACCTCTCATCTCGAGTTGATTTTTGGCCCACGGAGCTCTTTCGTGTTGCTACAGTGACCTCAGGATCCCTCTAGAATTGAAACAGTGTTCTTGGGGTTTCTCTGGAGTGCCATGAAGGAAATCAAGGCTCCTTTCATGTGTGATGTGCAACACGGAATTGCTCTGCACGCAGTGCAGGGGAATCGGGCCTCACCTCGCGGCAAGGGGGAAGTCTCATGGTTTTTCTCGAGTTGCGGCGGGAACCTGGGGTATATTCTCGAGTTACGACGGGGATGGCCCTTCCACCCACGTGTTTGTTCAGCCACGTCAGGACTCCTGCCTAGTTGCGAGGGACAACTCGGGATTCTCCTCGAGGCTTGGCAGGGAAATTGGGACGCCTCTCCAGCTGAGGCGGGAGACCAAGGGTCCCTTTCCAAGTGCCACAGGAATCCTGGGACTCCTATCAAGTTTCACGAGGAGTCAGGCATCGTCTCCTTTGGAGGCACTGATCTCCGCGTACCTCTGGAGTTTTCAAAGGATGTGAGGCTATCTGTCGCGATGAGGTGGGGAACTAAGTCTTTCTCTGTGCTTTCCACAGGGGATTCAGACATCCTTTCGTCCTGGGAGATGCAAGAGGAGCCTGCATTGAAGTCACTGCAGGGATATCGGGCCTTATTTCGAGTCAGGGCATCGCGGTGTACATTCCACTTGAGGCCGCAAACTCAGGGTCCCTCTCACATACCTAGAGCTGAGAGAAGCCTCCTCTTGAGGTGCTTGTGGTAAGGTGGTATTCCTCTGGAGACGAATCCAGGGACTAACCTCTCTTTTCGAGTTGATTTTTGGTCCACAGAATTCTTTCGTGTTGCTACAGTGACCTCAGGATCCCTCTATCCTTGAAACAGTGTTCTTGGGGTTTCTCTGGAGTGCCATCAAGGAAATCAAGGCTCCTTTCATGTGTGATGTGCAACACAGAATTGCTCTGCACGCAGTACAGGGGAATCGGGCCTCATCTCGCATCGAGGGGGAAGTCTCATGGTTTTTCTCGAGTTGCGGCGGGAACCTGGGGTATATTCTCGAGTTACGACGGGGATGGCCCTTCCACCCACGTGTTTGTTCAGCCACGTCAGGACTCCTGCCTAGTTGTGAGGGACAACTCGGGATTCTCCTCGAGGCTTGGCAGGGCAATTGGAACGCCTCTCCAGCTGAGGCGGGAGACCAAGGGTCCCTTTCCACGTGCCACAAGAATCCTGGGACTCCTATCAAGTTTCACGAGGAGTCAGGCATCGTCTCCTTTGGAGGCACTGATCTCCGCGTACCTCTGGAGTTTTCAAAGGATGTGAGGCCTCCGGTCGCGATGAGGTGGGGAACTAGGTGTTTCTCTGTGGTCTCCACAGGGGATTCAGACATCCTTTCTTCTTCGGAGATGCAAGACGAGCCTGCATTCAAGTCACTGCAGGGATATCCGGCCTTATTTCGCGTGAGGGCATCGCGGTGTCCATTCCACTTGAGGCCGCAAACTCAGGATCCCTCTCACATACCTAGAGCTGAGAGAAGCCTCCTCTTGAGGTGCTTGTGGTAAGGTGGTATTCCTCAGGAGTCGAAGCCAGGGACTAACCTCTCATCTCGTGTTGATTCTTGGTCCACGGAGCTCTTTCGTGTTGCTACAGTGACCTCAGGATCCCTCTAGCCTTGAAACAGTGTTCTTGGGGTTTCTCTGGAGTGCCATCAAGGAAATCAAGGCTCCTTTCATGTGTGATGTGCAACACGGAATTGCTCTGCACGCAGTGCAGGGGAATCGGGCCTCATCTCGCGGCGAGGGGGAAGTCTCATGGTTTTTCTCGAGTTGCGGCGGGAACCTGCGGTATATTCTCGAGTTACGACGGGGATGGCCCTTCCACACACGTGTTTGTTCAGCCACGTCAGGACTTCTGCCTAGTTGCGAGGGACAACTCTGGATTCTCCTCGAGGCTTGGCAGGGCAATTGGGACGCCTCTACAGCTGAGGCGGGATACCAAGTGTCCCTTTCCAAGTGCCACAGGAATCCTGGGACTCCTATCAAGTTTCACGAGGAGTCAGGCATCGTCTCCTTTGGAGGCACTGATCTCCGCGTACCTCTGGAGTTTTCAAAGGATGTGAGGCTATCGGTCGCGATGAGGTGGGGAACTAAGTCTTTCTCTGTGCTTTCCACAGGGGATTCAGACATCCTTTCGTCCTGAGAGATGCAAGACGAGCCTGCATTGAAGTCACTGCAGGGATATCCGGCCTTATTTCGAGTCAGGGCATCGCGGTGTCCATTCCACTTGAGGCCGCAAACTCAGGGTCCCTCTCACATACCTAGAGCTGAGAGAAGCCTCCTCTTGAGGTTCTTGTGGTAAGGTGGTATTCCTCTGAAGACGAATCCAGGGACTAACCTCTCTTTTCGAGTTGATTTTTGGTCCACAGAGTTCTTTCATGTTGCTACAGTGACCTCAGGATCCCTCTATCCTTGAAACAGTGTTCTTGGGGTTTCTCTGGAGTGCCATCAAGGAAATCAAGGCTCCTTTCATGTGTGATGTGCAACACGGAATTGCTCTGCACGCAGTACAGGGGAATTGGGCCTCATCTCGCATCGAGGGGGAAGTCTCATGGTTTTTCTCGAGTTGCGGCGGGAACCTGGGGTATATTCTCGAGTTACGACGGGGATGGCCCTTCCACCCACGTGTTTGTTCAGCCACGTCAGGACTCCTGCCTAGTTGCGAGGGACAACTCGGGATTCTCCTCGAGGCTTGGCAGGGCAATTGGAACGCCTCTCCAGCTGAGGCGGGAGACCAAGGGTCCCTTTCCACGTGCCACAAGAATCCTGGGACTCCTATCAAGTTTCACGAGGAGTCAGGCATCGTCTCCTTTGGAGGCACTGATCTCCGCGTACCTCTGGAGTTTTCAAAGGATGTGAGGCCTCCGGTCGCGATGAGGTGGGGAACTAGGTGTTTCTCTGTGGTCTCCACAGGGTATTCAGACATCCTTTCTTCTTGGGAGATGCAAGACGAGCCTGCATTCAAATCACTGCAGGGATATCCAGCTTTATTTCGAGTCAGGGCATCGCGGTGTCCATTCCACTTGAGGCCGCAAACTCAGGATCCCTCTCACATACCTAGAGCTGAGAGAAGCCTCCTCTTGAGGTGCTTGTGGTAAGGTGGTATTCCTCAGGAGTCGAAGCCAGGGACTAACCTCTCATCTCGTGTTGATTCTTGGTCCACGGAGCTCTTTCGTGTTGCTACAGTGACCTCAGGATTCCTCTAGCCTTGAAACAGTGTTCTTGGGGTTTCTCTGGAGTGCCATCAAGGAAATCAAGGCTCCTTTCATGTGTGATGTGCAACACGGAATTGCTCTGCACGCAGTGCAGGGGAATCGGGCCTCATCTCGCGGCGAGGGGAAGTCTCATGGTTTTTCTCGAGTTGCGGCGGGAACCTGGGGTATATTCTCGAGTTACGACGGGGATGGCCCTTCCACCCACGTGTTTCTTCAGCGACGTCAGGACTCCTGCCTAGTTGCGAGGGACAACTCGGGATCCTCCTCGAGGCTTTGCAGGGCAATTGGGACGCCTCTCCAGCTGAGACGGGAGACCAAGTGTCCCTTTCAAAGTGCCACAGGAATCCTGGGTCTCCTATCAAGTTTTACGAGGAGTCAGGCATCGTCTCCTTTGGAGGCACTGATCTCCGCGTACCTCTGGAGTTTTCAAAGGATTTGAGGCCTCCTGTCGCGATGAAGTGGGGAACTAGGTCTTTCTCTGTGGTCTCCACAGGGGATTCAGACACCCTTTCGTCTTGGGAGATGCAAGACGAGCCTGCATTCCAGTCACTGCAGGGATATCCGTCCTTATTTCGAGTCAGGGCATCGCGGTGTCCATTCCACTTGAGGCCGCAAACTCAGGGTCCCTCTCACATACCTAGAGCTGAGAGAAGCCTCCTCTTGAGCTGCTTGTGGTAAGGTGGTATTCCTCTGGAGTCGAAGCCAGGGACTAACCTCTCATCTCGAGTTGATTTTTGGTCCACGGAGCTCTTTCGTGTTGCTACAGTGACCTCAGGATCCCTCTAGCCTTGAAACAGTATTCTTGGGGTTTTTCTGGAGTGCCATGAAGGAAATCAAGGCTCCTTTCATGTGTGATGTGCAACACAGAATTGCTCTGCACGCAGTGCAGGGGAATCGGGCCTCATCTCGCGGCGAGGGGGAAGTCTCATGGTTTTTCTCGAGTTGCGGCGGGAACCTGGGGTGTATTCTCGAGTTAAGACGGGGATGGCCCTTCCACACACGTGTTTGTTCAGCCATGTCAGGACTCTTGCCTAGTTGCGAGACACAACTCGGGATTCTCCGCGAGGCTTGGCAAGGCAATTGGGACGCCTCTCCAGCTGAGGCGGGAGACCAAGGGTCCCTTTCCACGTGCCACAGGAATCCTGGTACTCCTATCAAGTTTCACGAGGAGTCAGGCATCGTCTCCTTTGGAGGCACTGATCTCCGCGTACCTCTGGAGTTTTCAAAGGATGTGAGGCCTCCGGTCGCGATGAGGTTGGGAACTAGGTCTTTCTCTGTGGTCTCCACAGGGGATTCAGACATCCTTTCATCTTGGGAGATGCAAGACGAGCCTGCATTCAAGTCACTGCAGGGATATCCAGCCTTATTTCACGTCAGGGCATCGCGGTGTCCATTCCACTTGAGGCCGCAAACTCAGGGTCCCTCTCACATACCTAGAGCTGAGAGAAGCCTCCTCTTGAGGTGCTTGTGGTAAGGTGGTTTTCCTCTGGAGACTAATCCAGGGACTAACCTCTCTTTTCGAGTTGATTTTTGGTCCACAGAGTTCTTTCGTGTTGCTACAGTGACCTCAGGATCCCTCTAGCCTTGAAACAGTGTTCTTGGGGTTTCTCTGGAGTGCCAGCAAGGAAATCAAGGCTCCTTTCATGTGTGATGTGCAACACGGAATTGCTCTGCACGCAGTGCAGGGGAATCGGGCCTCATCTCGCGGCGAGGGGGAAGTCTCATGGTTTTTCTCGACTTGCGGCGGGAACCTGGAGTATATTCTCGAGTTACGACGGGGATGGCCCTTCCACCCACGTGTTTGTTCAGCCACGTCAGGACTCCTGCCTAGTTGCGAGGGACAACTCGGGATTCTCCTCGAGGCTTGGCAGGGCAATTGGAACGCCTCTCCAGCTGAGGCGGGAGACCAAGGGTCCCTTTTCACGTGCCACAAGAATCCTGGGACTCCTATCAAGTTTCACGAGGAGTCAGGCATCGTCTCCTTTGAAGGCACTGATCTCCGCGTACCTCTGGAGTTTTCAAAGGATGTGAGGCCTGCGGTCGGGATGAGGTGGGGAACTAGGTGTTTCTCTGTGGTCTCCACAGGGGATTCAGACATCCTTTCTTCTTGGGAGATGCAAGACGAGCCTGCATTCAAGTCACTGCAGGGATATCCGGCCTTATTTCGAGTCAGGGCATCGCGGTGTCCATTCCACTTGAGGCCGCAAACTCAGGATCCCTCTCACATACCTAGAGCTGAGAGAAGACTCCTCTTGAGGTGCTTGTGGTAAGATGGTATTCCTCAGGAGTCGAAGCCAGGGACTAACCTCTCATCTCGTGTTGATTCTTGGTCCACGGAGCTCTATCGTGTTGCTACAGTGACCTCAGGATCCCTCTAGCCTTGAAACAGTGTTCTTGGGGTTTCTCTGGACTGCCATCAAGGAAATCAAGGCTCCTTTCATGTGTGATGTGCAACACGGAATTGCTCTGCACGCAGTGCAGGGGAATCGGGCCTCATCTCGCGGCGAGAGGGAAGTCTCATGGTTTTTCTCGAGTTGCGGCGGGAACCTGGGGTATATTCTCGAGTTACGACGGGGATGGCCCTTCCACACACGTGTGTGTTCAGCGACGTCAGGACTCCTGCCTAGTTGCGAGGGACAACTCGGGATTCTCCTCGAGGCTTTGCAGGGCAATTGGGATGCCTCTCCAGCTGAGACGGGAGACCAAGTGTCCCTTTCCACGTGCCACAGGAATCCTGGGTCTCCTATCAAGTTTCACGAGGAGTCAGGCATCGTCTCCTTTGGAGGCACTGATCTCCGCGTACCTCTGGAGTTTTCAAAGGATGTGAGGCTATCGGTCGCGATGAGGTGGGGAACTAAGTCTTTCTCTGTACTTTCCACAGGGGATTCAGACATCCTTTCGTCCTGGGAGATGCAAGACGAGCCTGCATTGAAGTCACTGCAGGGATATCCGGCCTTATTTCGAGTCAGGGCATCGCGGTGTCCATTCCACTTGAGGCCGCAAACTCAGGGTCCCTCTCACATACCTAGAGCTGAGAGAAGCCTCCTCTTGAGGTGCTTGTGGTAAGGTGGTATTCCTCTGGGGATGAATTCAGGGACTAACCTCTCTTTTCGAGTTGATTTTTGGTCCACAGAGTTCTTTCATGTTGCTACAGTGACCTCAGGATCCCTCTATCCTTGAAACAGTGTTCTTGGGGTTTCTCTGGAGTGCCATCTAGGAAATCAAGGCTCCTTTCATGTGTGATGTGCAAGACGGAATTGCTCTGCACGCAGTACAGGGGAATCGGGCCTCATCTCGCATCGAGGGGGAAGTCTCATGGTTTTTCTCGAGTTGCGGCGGGAACCTGGGGTATATTCTCGAGTTACGACGGGGATGGCCCTTCCACCCACGTGTTTGTTGAGCCACGTCAGGACTCCTGCCTAGTTGCGAGGGACAACTCGGGATTCTCCTCGAGGCTTGGCAGGGCAATTGGAACGCCCCTCCAGCTGAGGCGGGAGACCAAGGGTCCCTTTCCACGTGCCACAAGAATCCTGGGACTCCTATCAAGTTTCACGAGGAGTCAGGCATCGTCTCCTTTGGAGGCACTGATCTCCGCGTACCTCTGGAGTTTTCAAAGGATGTGAGGCCTGCGGTCGCGATGAGGTGGGGAAATAGGTGTTTCTCTGTGGTCTCCACAGGGGATTCAGACATCCTTTCTTCTTGGGAGATGCAAGACGAGCCTGCATTCCAGTCACTGCAGGGATATCCGGCCTTATTTCGAGTCAGGGCATTTCGGTGGCCATTCCACTTGAGGCCGCAAACTCAGGATCCCTCTCACATACCTAGAGCTGAGAGAAGCCTCCTCTTGAGGTGCTTGTGGTAAGGTGGTATTCCTCAGGAGTCGAAGCCAGGGACTAACCTCTCATCTCGTGTTGATTCTTGGTCCACGGAGCTCTTTCGTGTTGCTACAGTGACCTCAGGATCCCTCTAGCCTTGAAACAGTGTTCTTGGGGTTTCTCTGGAGTGCCATCAAGGAAATCAAGGCTCCTTTCATGTGTGATGTGCAACACGGAATTGCTCTGCACGCAGTGCAGGGGAATCGGGCCTCATCTCGCGGCGAGGGGCAAGTCTCATGGTTTTTCTCGAGTTGCGGCGGGAACCTGGGGTATATTCTCGAGTTACGACGGGGATGGCCCTTCCACACACGTGTTTGTTCTGCCACGTCAGGACTCCTGCCTAGTTGCGAGACACAACTCGGGATTCTCCTCGAGGCTTGGCAAGGCAATTGGGACGCCTCTCCAGCTGAGGCGGGAGACCAAGGGTCCCTTTCCACGTGCCACAGGAATCCTGGGACTCCTATCAAGTTTCACGAGGAGTCAGGCATCGTCTCCTTTGGAGGCACTGATCTCCGCGTACCTCTGGAGATTTCAAAGGATGTGAGGCCTCCGGTCGCGATGAGGTGGGGAACTAGGTCTTTCTCTGTGGTCTCCACAGGGGATTCAGACATCCTTTCATCTTGGGAGATGCAAGACGAGCCTGCATTCAAGTCACTGCAGGGATATCCAGCCTTATTTCGCATCAGGGCATCGCGGTGACCATTCCACTTGAGGCCGCAAACTCAGGGTCCCTCTCACATACCTAGAGCTGAGAGAAGCCTCCTCTTGAGGTGCTTGTGGTAAGGTGGTATTCCTCTGGAGTCGAAGCCAGGGACTAACCTCTCATCTCGAGTTGATTTTTGGCCCACGGAGCTCTTTCGTGTTGCTACAGTGACCTCAGGATCCCTCTAGCCTTGAAACAGTTTTCTTGGGGTTTCTCTGGAGTGCCATCAAGGAAATCAAGGCTCCTTTCATGTGTGATGTGCAACACGGAATTGCTCTGCACGCAGTGCAGGGGAATCGGGCCTCATCTCGCGGCGAGGGGGAAGTCTCATGGTTTTTCTCGAGTTGCGGCGGGAACCTGGGGTATATTCTCGAGTTACGACGGGGATGGCCCTTCCACCCACGTGTTTCTTCAGCGACGTCAGGACTCCTGCCTACTTGCGAGGGACAACTCTGGATTCTCCTCGAGGCTTGGCAGGGCAATTGGGACGCCTCTCCAGCTGAGGCGGGAGACCAAGTGTCCCTTTCCAAGTGCCACAGGAATCCTGGGACTCCTATCAAGTTTCACGAGGAGTCAGGCGTCGTCTCCTATGGAGGCACTGATCTCCGCGTACCTCTGGAGTTTTCAAAGGATGTGAGGCTATCGGTCGCGATGAGGTGGGGAACTAAGTCTTTCTCTGTGCTTTCCACAGGGGATTCAGACATCCTTTCGTCCTGGGAGACGCAAGACGAGCCTGCATTGAAGTCACTGCAGGGATATCCGGCCTTATTTCGAGTCAGGGCATCGCGGTGTCCATTCCACTTGAGGCCGCAAACTCAGGGTCCCTCTCACATACCTAGAGCTGAGAGAAGCCTCCTCTTGAAGTGCTTGTGGTAAGGTGGTATTCCTCTGGAGACGAATTCAGGGACTAACCTCTCTTTTCGAGTTGATTTTTGGTCCACAGAGTTCTTTTGTGTTGCTACAGTGACCTCAGGATCCCTCTATCCTTGAAACAGTGTTCTTGGGGTTTCTCTGGAGTGCCATCTAGGAAATCAAGGCTCCTTTCATGTGTGATGTGCAAGACGGAATTGCTCTGCTCGCAGTACAGGGGAATCGGGCCTCATCTCGCATCGAGAGGGAAGTCTCACGGTTTTTCTCGAGTTGCGGCGGGAACCTGGGGTATATTCTCGAGTTACGACGGGGATGGCCCTTCCACCCACGTGTTTGTTCAGCCACGTCAGGACTCCTGCCTAGTTGCGAGGGACAACTCGGGATTCTCCTCGAGGCTTGGCAGGGCAATTGGAACGCCTCTCCAGCTGAGGCGGGAGACCAAGGGTCCCTTTCCACGTGCCTCAAGAATCCTGGGACTCCTATCAAGTTTCACGAGGAGTCAGGCATCGTCTCCTTTGAAGGCACTGATCTCCGCGTACCTCTGGAGTTTTCAAAGGATGTGAGGCCTGCGGTCGCGATGAGGTGGGGCACTAGGTGTTTCTCTGTGGTCTCCACAGGGGATTCAGACATCCTTTCTTCTTGGGAGATGCAAGACGAGCCTGCATTCAAGTCACTGCAGGGATATCTGGCCTTATTTCGAGTCAGGGCATCGCGGTGTCCATTCCACTTGAGGCCGCAAACTCAGGATCCCTCTCACATACCTAGAGCTGAGAGAAGCCTCCTCTTGAGGTGCTTGTGGTAAGGTGGTATTCCTCAGGAGTCGAAGCCAGGGACTAACCTCTCATCTCGTGTTGATTCTTGGTCCACGGAGCTCTTTCGTGTTGCTACAGTGACCTCAGGATCCCTCTAGCCTTGAAACAGTGTTCTTGGGGTTTCTCTGGAGTGCCATGAAGGAAATCAAGGCTCCTTTCATGTGTGATGTGCAACACGGAATTGCTCTGCACGCAGTGCAGGGGAATCGGGCCTCATCTCGCGGCGAGGGGGAAGTCTCATGGTTTTTCTCGAGTTGCGGCGGGAACCTGGGGTATATTCTCGAGTTACGACGGGGATGGCCCTTCCACCCACGTGTTTCTTCAGCGACGTCAGGACTCCTGCCTAGTTGCGAGGGACAACTCGGGATTCTCCTCGAGGCTTGGCAGGGCAATTGGAACGCCTCTCCAGCTGAGGCGGGAGACCAAGGGTCCCTTTCCACGTGCCACAAGAATCCTGGGACTCCTATCAAGTTTCACGAGGAGTCAGGCATCGTCTCCTTTGGAGGCACTGATCTCCGCGTACCTCTGGAGTTTTCAAAGGATGTGAGGCCTCCGGTCGCGATGAGGTTGGGAACTAGGTCTTTCTCTGTGGTCTCCACAGGGGATTCAGACATCCTTTCTTCTTGGGAGATGCAAGACGAGCCTGCATTCAAGTCACTGCAGGGATATCCGGCCTTATTTCGAGTCAGGGCATCGCGGTGTCCATTCCACTTGAGGCCGCAAACTCAGGATCCCTCTCACATACCTAGAGCTGAGAGAAGCCTCCTCTTGAGGTGCTTGTGGTAAGGTGGTATTCCTCAGGAGTAGAAGCCAGGGACTAACCTCTCATCTCGTGTTGATTCTTGGTCCACGGAGTTCTTTCGTGTTGCTACAGTGACCTCTGGATCCCTCTAGCCTTGAAACAATGTTCTTGGGGTTTCTCTGGACTGCCATCAAGGAAATCAAGGCTCCTTTCATGTGTGATGTGCAACACGGAATTGCTCTGCACGCAGTGCAGGGGAATCGGGCCTCATCTCGCGGCGAGGGGGAAGTCTCATGGTTTTTCTCGAGTTGCGGCGGGAACCTGGGGTATATTCTCGAGTTACGACGGGGATGGCCCTTCCACACACGTGTTTTTTCAGCCACGTCAGGACTCTTGCCTAGTTGCGAGACACAACTCGGGATTCTCCTCGAGGCTTGGCAAGGCAATTGGGACGCCTCTCCAGCTGAGGCGGGAGACCAAGGGTCCCTTTCCACGTGCCACAGGAATCCTGGGACTCCTATCAAGTTTCACGAGGAGTCAGGCATCGTCTCCTTTGGAGGCACTGATCTCCGCGTACCTCTGGAGTTTTCAAAGGATGTGAGGCCTCCGGTCGCGATGAGGTGGGGAACTAGGTCTTTCTCTGTGGTCTCCACAGGGGATTCAGACATCCTTTCATCTTGGGAGATGCAAGACGAGCCTTCATTCAAGTCACTGCAGGGATATCCAGCCTTATTTCGTGTCAGGGCATCGCGGTGTCCATTCCACTTGAGGCGGCAAACTCAGAGTCCCTCTCACATACCTAGAGCTGAGAGAAGCCTCCTCTTGAGGTGCTTGTGGGAAGGTGGTATTCCTCTGGAGTCGAAGCCAGGGACTAACCTCTCATCTCGAGTTGATTTTTGGCCCACGGAGCTCTTTCGTGTCGCTACAGTGACCTCAGGATCCCTCTAGCCTTGAAACAGTGTTCTTGGGGTTTCTCTGGAGTGCCATCAAGGAAATCAAGGCTCCTTTCATGTGTGATGTGCAACACGGAATTGCTCTGCACGCAGTGCAGGGGAATCGGGCCTCATCTCGCGGCAAGGGGGAAGTCTCATGGTTTTTCTCGAGTTGCGGCGGGAACCTGGGGTATATTCTCGAGTTACGACGGGGATGGCCCTTCCACCCACGTGTTTCTTCAGCGACGTCAGGACTCCTGCCTAGTTGCGAGGGACAACTCTGGATTCTCCTCGAGGCTTGGCAGGGCAATTGGGACGCCTCTCCAGCTGAGGCGGGAGACCAAGTGTCCCTTTCCAAGTGCCACAGGAATCCTGGGACTCCTATCAAGTTTCACGAGGAGTCAGGCGTCGTCTCCTTTGGAGGCACTATTCTCCGCGTACCTCTGGAGTTTTCAAAGGATGTGAGGCTATCGGTCGCGATGAGGTGGGGAACTAAGTCTTTCTCTGTGCTTTCCACAGGGGATTCAGACATCCTTTCGTCCTGGGAGATGCAAGACGAGCCTGCATTGAAGTCACTGCAGGGATATCCGGCCTTATTTCGAGTCAGGGCATCGCGGTGTCCATTCCACTTGAGGCCGCAAATTCAGGGTCCCTCTCACATACCTAGAGCTGAGAGAAGCCTCCTCTTGAGGTGCTTGTGGTAAGGTGGTATTCCTCTGGAGACGAATCCAGGGACTAACCTCTCTTTTCGAGTTGATTTTTGGTCCACAGAGTTCTTTCGTGTTGCTACAGTGACCTCAGGATCCCTCTATCCTTGAAACAGTGTTCTTGGGGTTTCTCTGGAGTGCCATCAAGGAAATCAAGGCTCCTTTCATGTGTGATGTGCAAGACGGAATTGCTCTGCACGCAGTACAGGGGAATCGGGCCTCATCTCGCATCGAGGGGGAAGTCTCATGGTTTTTCTCGAGTTGCGGCGGGAACCTGGGGTATATTCTCGAGTTACGACGGGGATGGCCCTTCCACCCACGTGTTTGTTCAGCCACGTCAGGACTCCTGCCTAGCTGCGAGGGACAACTCGGGATTCTCCTCGAGGCTTGGCAGGGCAATTGGAACGCCTCTCCAGCTGAGGCGGGAGACCAAGGGTCCCTTTCCACGTGCCACAAGAATCCTGGGACTCCTATCAAGTTTCACGAGGAGTCAGGCATCGTCTCCTTTGGAGGCACTGATCTCCGCATACCTCTGGAGTTTTCAAAGGATTTGAGGCCTCCTGTCGCGATGAGGTGGGGAACTAGGTCTTTCTCTGTGGTCTCCACAGGGGATTCAGACACCTTTTCGTCTTGGGAGATGCAAGACGAGCCTGCATTCCAGTCACTGCAGGGATATCCGGCCTTATTTCGAGTCAGGGCATCGCGGTGTCCATTCCACTTGAGGCCGCAAACTCAGGGTCCCTCTCACATACCTAGAGCTGAGAGAAGCCTCCTCTTGAGGTGCCTGTGGTAAGGTGGTATTCCTCAGGAGTCGAAGCCAGGGACTAACCTCTCATCTCGTGTTGATTCTTGGTCCACGGAGCTCTTTCGTGTTGCTACAGTGACCTCAGGATCCCTCTAGCCTTGAAACAGTGTTCTTGGGGTTTCTCTGGAGTGCCATCAAGGAAATCAAGGCTCCTTTCATGTGTGATGTGCAACACGGAATTGCTCTGCACGCAGTGCAGGGGAATCGGGCCTCATCTCGCGGCGAGGGGGAAGTCTCATGGTTTTTCTCGAGTTGCGGCGGGAACCTGGGGTATATTCTCGAGTTACGACGGGGATGGCCCTTCCACACACGTGTTTGTTCAGCCACGTCAGGACTCCTGCCTAGTTGCGAGACACAACTCGGGATTCTCCTCGAGGCTTGGCAAGGCAATTGGGACGCCTCTCCAGCTGAGGCGGGAGACCAAGGGTCCCTTTCCACGTGCCACAGGAATCCTGGGACTCCTATCAAGTTTCACGAGGAGTCAGGCATCGTCTCCTTTGGAGGCACTGATCTCCGCGTACCTCTGGAGTTTTCAAAGGATGTGAGGCCTCCGGTCGCGATGATGTGGGGAACTAGGTCTTTCTCTGTGGTCTCCACAGGGGATTCAGACATCCTTTCATCTTGGGACATGCAAGACGAGCCTGCATTCAAGTCACTGCAGGGATATCCAGCCTTATTTCGCATCAGGGCATCGCGGTGTCCATTCCACTTGAGGCCGCAAACTCAGGGTCCCTCTCACATACCTAGAGCTGAGAGAAGCCTCCTCTTGAGGTGCTTGTGGTAAGGTGGTATTCCTCTGGAGTCGAAGCCAGGGACTAACCTCTCATCTCGAGTTGATTTTTGGCCCACGGAGCTCTTTCGTGTTGCTACAGTGACCTCAGGATCCCTCTAGCCTTGAAACAGTGTTCTTGGGGTTTCTCTGGAGTGCCATCAAGGAAATCAAGGCTCCTTTCATGTGTGATGTGCAACACGGAATTGCTCTGCACGCAGTTCAGGGGAATCGGGCCTCATCTCGCGGCGAGGGGGAAGTCTCATGGTTTTTCTCGAGTTGCGGCGGGAACCTGGGGTATATTCTCGAGTTACGACGGGGATGGCCCTTCCACCCACGTGTTTGTTCAGCCACGTCAGGACTCCTGCCTAGTTGCGAGGGACAACTCGGGATTCTCCTCGAGGCTTGGCAGGGCAATTGGAACGCCTCTCCAGCTGAGGCGGGAGACCAAGGGTCCCTTTTCACGTGCCACAGGAATCCTGGGACTCCTATCAAGTTTCACGAGGAGTCAGGCGTCGTCTCCTTTGGAGGCACTGATCTCCGCGTACCTCTGGAGTTTTCAAAGGATGTGAGGCTATCGGTCGCGATGAGGTGGGGAACTAAGTCTTTCTCTGTGCTTTCCACAGGGGATTCAGACATCCTTTCGTCCTGGGAGATGCAAGACGAGCCTGCATTGAAGTCACTGCAGGGATATCCGGCCTTATTTCGAGTCAGGGCATCGCGGTGTCCATTTCACTTGAGGCCGCAAACTCAGGGTCCCTCTCACATACCTAGAGCTGAGAGAAGCCTCCTCTTGAGGTGCTTGTGGTAAGGTGGTATTCCTCTGGAGACGAATCCAGGGACTAACCTCTCTTTTCGAGTTGATTTTTGGTCCACAGAGTTCTTTCGTGTTGCTACAGTGACCTCAGGATCCCTCTATCCTTGAAACAGTGTTCTTGGGGTTTCTCTGGAGTGCCATCAAGGAAATCAAGGCTCCTTTCATGTGTCATGTGCAAGACGGAATTGCTCTGCACGCAGTACAGGGGAATCGGGCCTCATCTCGCATCGAGGGGGAAGTCTCATGGTTTTTCTCGAGTTGCGGCGGGAACCTGGGGTATATTCTCGAGTTACGACGGGGATGGCCCTTCCACCCACGTGTTTGTTCAGCCACGTCAGGACTCCTGCCTAGTTGCGAGGGACAACTCGGGATTCTCCTCGAGGCTTGGCAGGGCAATTGGAACGCCTCTCCAGCTGAGGCGGGAGACCAAGGGTCCCTTTCCACGTGCCACAAGAATCCTGGGACTCCTATCAAGTTTCACGAGGAGTCAGGCATCGTCTCCTTTGGAGGCACTGATCTCCGCATACCTCTGGAGTTTTCAAAGGATTTGAGGCCTCCTGTCGCGATGAGGTGGGGAACTAGGTCTTTCTCTGTGGTCTCCACAGGGGATTCAGACACCCTTTCGTCTTGGGAGATGCAAGACGAGCCTGCATTCCAGTCACTGCAGGGATATCCGGCCTTATTTCGAGTCAGGGCATCGCGGTGTCCATTCCACTTGAGGCCGCAAACTCAGGGTCCCTCTCACATACCTAGAGCTGAGAGAAGCCTCCTCTTGAGGTGCTTGTGGTAAGGTGGTATTCCTCTGGAGTCGAAGCCAGGGACTAACCTCTCATCTCGAGTTGATTTTTGGTCCACGGAGCTCTTTCGTGTTGCTACAGTGACCTCAGGATCCCTCTAGCCTTGAAACAGTGTTCTTGGGGTTTCTCTGGAGTGCCATCAAGGAAATCAAGGCTCCTTTCATGTGTGATGTGCAACACAGAATTGCTCTGCACGCAGTGCAGGGGAATCGGGCCTCATCTCGCGGCGAGGGGGAAGTCTCATGGTTTTTCTCGAATTGCGGCGGGAACCTGGGGTATATTCTCGAGTTACGACGGGGATGGCCCTTCCACACACGTGTCTGTTCAGCCACGTCAGGACTCTTGCCTAGTTGCGAGACACAACTCGGGATTCTCCTCGAGGCTTGGCAAGGCAATTGGGACGCCTCTGCAGCTGAGGCGGGAGACCAAGGGTCCCTTTCCACGTGCCACAGGAATTCTGGGACTCCTATCAAGTTTCACGAGGAGTCAGGCATCGTCTCCTTTGGAGGCACTGATCTCCGCGTACCTCTGGAGTTTTCAAAGGATGTGAGGCCTCCGGTCGCGATGAGGTGGGGCACTAGGTCTTTCTCTGTGGTCTCCACAGGGGATTCAGACATCCTTTCATTTTGGGAGATGCAAGACGAGCCTGCATTCAAGTCACTGCAGGGATATCCAGCCTTATTTCGCGTCAGGGCATCGCGGTGTCCATTCCACTTGAGGCCGCAAACTCAGGGTCCCTCTCACATACCTAGAGCTGAGAGAAGCCTCCTCTTGAGGTGCTTGTGGTAAGGTGGTATTCCTCTGGAGTCGAAGCCAGGGACTAACCTCTCATCTCGAGTTGATTTTTGGCCCGCAGAGCTCTTTCGTGTTGCTACAGTGACCTCAGGATCCCTCTAGCCTTGAAACAGTGTTCTTGGGGTTTCTCTGGAGTGCCATCAAGGAAATCAAGGCTCCTTTCATGTGTGATGTGCAACACGGAATTGCTCTACACGCAGTGCAGGGGAATCGGGCCTCATCTCGCAGCGAGGGGGAAGTCTCATGGTTTTTCTCGAGTTGCGGCGGGAACCTGGGGTATATTCTCGAGTTACGACGGGGATGGCCCTTCCACCCACGTGTTTCTTCAGCGACGTCAGGACTCCTGCCTAGTTGCGAGGGACAACTCGGGATTCTCCTCGAGGCTTGGCAGGGCAATTGGGACGCCTCTCCAGCTGAGGCGGGAGACCAAGTGTCCCTTTCCAAGTGCCACAGGAATCCTCGGACTCCTATCAAGTTTCACGAGAAGTCAGGCATCGTCTCCTTTGGAGGCACTGATCTCCGCGTACCTCTGGAGTTTTCAAAGGATGTGAGGCTATCGGTCGCGATGAGGTGGGGAACTAAGTCTTTCTCTGTGCTTTCCACAGGGGATTCAGACATCCTTTCGTCTTGGGAGATGCAAGACGAGCCTGCATTGAAGTCACTGCAGGGATATCCGGCCTTATTTCGAGTCAGGGCATCGCGGTGTCCATTCCACTTGAGGCCGCAAACTCAGGGTCCCTCTCACATACCTAGAGCTGAGAGAAGCCTCCTCTTGAGGTGCTTGTGGTAAGGTGGTATTCCTCTGGAGACGAATCCAGGGACTAACCTCTCTTTTCGAGTTGATTTTTGGTCCACAGAGTTCTTTCGTGTTGCTACAGTGACCTCAGGATCCCTCTATCCTTGAAACAGTGTTCTTGGGGTTTCTCTGGAGTGCCATCTAGGAAATCAAGGCTCCTTTCATGTGTGATGTGCAAGACGGAATTGCTCTGCACGCAGTACAGGGGAATCGGGCCTCATCTCGCATCGAGGGGGAAGTCTCATGGTTTTTCTCGAGTTGCTGCGGGAACCTGGGGTATATTCTCGAGTTACGACGGGGATGGCCCTTCCACCCACGTGTTTGTTGAGCCACGTCAGGACTCCTGCCTAGTTGCGAGGGACAACTCGGGATTCTCCTCGAGGCTTGGCAGGGCAATTGGAACGCCTCTCCAGCTGAGGCGGGAGACCAAGGGTCCCTTTCCACGTGCCACAAGAATCCTGGGACTCCTATCAAGTTTCACGAGGAGTCAGGCATCGTCTCCTTTGGAGGCACTGATCTCCGCGTACCTCTGGAGTTTTCAAAGGATGTGAGGCCTGCGGTCGCGATGAGGTGGGGAAATAGGTGTTTCTCTGTGGTCTCCACAGGGGATTCAGACATCCTTTCTTCTTGGGAGATGCAAGACGAGCCTGCATTCAAGTCACTGCAGGGATATCCGGCCTTATTTCGAGTCAGGGCATTTCGGTGGCCATTCCACTTGAGGCCGCAAACTCAGGATCCCTCTCACATACCTAGAGCTGAGAGAAGCCTCCTCTTGAGGTGCTTGTGGTAAGGTGGTATTCCTCAGGAGTCGAAGCCAGGGACTAACCTCTCATCTCGTGTTGATTCTTGGTCCACGGAGCTCTTTCGTGTTGCTACAGTGACCTCAGGATCCCTCTAGCCTTGAAACAGTGTTCTTGGGGTTTCTCTGGAGTGCCATCAAGGAAATCAAGGCTCCTTTCATGTGTGATGTGCAACACGGAATTGCTCTGCACGCAGTGCAGGGGAATCGGGCCTCATCTCGCGGCGAGGGGCAATTCTCATGGTTTTTCTCGAGGTGCGGCGGGAACCTGGGGTATATTCTCGAGTTACGACGGGGATGGCCCTTCCACACACGTGTTTGTTCAGCCACGTCAGGACTCCTGCCTAGTTGCGAGACACAACTCGGGATTCTCCTCGAGGCTTGGCAAGGCAATTGGGACGCCTCTCCAGCTGAGGCGGGAGACCAAGGGTCCCTTTCCACGTGCCACAAGAATCCTGGGACTCCTATCAAGTTTCACGAGGAGTCAGGCCTCGTCTCCTTTGGAGGCACTGATCTCCGCATACCTCTGGAGTTTTCAAAGGATTTGAGGCCTCCTGTCGCGATGAGGTGGGGAACTAGGTCTTTCTCTGTGGTCTCCACAGGGGATTCAGACACCCTTTCGTCTTGGGAGATGCAAGACGAGCCTGCATTCCAGTCACTGCAGGGATATCCGGCCTTATTTCGAGTCAGGGCATCGCGGTGTCCATTCCACTTGAGGCCGCAAACTCAGGGTCCCTCTCACATACCTAGAGCTGAGAGAAGCCTCCTCTTGAGGTGCTTGTGGTAAGGTGGTATTCCTCTGGAGTCGAAGCCAGGGACTAACCTCTCATCTCGAGTTGATTTTTGGTCCACGGAGCTCTTTCGTGTTGCTACAGTGACCTCAGGATCCCTCTAGCCTTGAAACAGTGTTCTTGGGGTTTCTCTGGAGTGCCATGAAGGAAATCAAGGCTCCTTTGATGTGTGATGTGCAACACAGAATTGCTCTGCACGCAGTGCAGGGGAATCGGGCCTCATCTCGCGGCGAGGGGGAAGTCTCATGGTTTTTCTCGAGTTGCGGCGGGAACCTGGGGTATATTCTCGAGTTACGACGGGGATGGCCCTTCCACACACGTGTTTGTTCAGCCACGTCAGGACTCTTGCCTAGTTGCGAGACACAACTCGGGATTCTCCTCGAGGCTTGGCAAGGCAATTGGGACGCCTCTCCAGCTGAGGCGGGAGACCAAGGGTCCCTTTCCACGTGCCACAGGAATCCTGGGACTCCTATCAAGTTTCACGAGGAGTCAGGCATCGTCTCCTTTGGAGGCACTGATCTCCGCGTACCTCTGGAGTTTTCAAAGGATGTGAGGCCTCCGGTCGCGATGAGGTGGGGAACTAGGTCTTTCTCTGTGGTCTCCACAGGGGATTCAGACATCCTTTCATCTTGGGAGATGCAAGACGAGCCTTCATTCAAGTCACTGCAGGGATATCCAGCCTTATTTCGTGTCAGGGCATCGCGGTGTCCATTCCACTTGAGGCGGCAAACTCAGGGTCCCTCTCACATACCTAGAGCTGAGAGAAGCCTCCTCTTGAGGTGCTTGTGGGAAGGTGGTATTCCTCTGGAGTCGAAGCCAGGAACTAACCTCTCATCTCGAGTTGATTTTTGGCCCACGGAGCTCTTTCGTGTCGCTACAGTGACCTCAGGATCCCTCTAGCCTTGAAACAGTGTTCTTGGGGTTTCTCTGGAGTGCCATCAAGGAAATCAAGGCTCCTTTCATGTGTGATGTGCAACACGGAATTGCTCTGCACGCAGTGCAGGGGAATCGGGCCTCATCTCGCGGCGAGGGGGAAGTCTCATGGTTTTTCTCGAGTTGCGGCGGGAACCTGGGGTATATTCTCGAGTTACGACGGGGATGGCCCTTCCACCCACGTGTTTCTTCAGCGACGTCAGGACTCCTGCCTAGTTGCGAGGGACAACTCTGGATTCTCCTCGAGGCTTGGCAGGGCAATTGGGACGCCTCTCCAGCTGAGGCGGGAGACCAAGTGTCCCTTTCCAAGTGCCACAGGAATCCTGGGACTCCTATCAAGTTTCACGAGGAGTCAGGCGTCGTCTCCTTTGGAGGCACTGATCTCCGCGTACCTCTGGAGTTTTCAAAGGATGTGAGGCTATCGGTCGCGATGAGGTGGGGAACTAAGTCTTTCTCTGTGCTTTCCACAGGGGATTCAGACATCCTTTCGTCCTGGGAGATGCAAGACGAGCCTGCATTGAAGTCACTGCAGGGATATCCGGCCTTATTTCGAGTCAGGGCATCGCGGTGTCCATTCCACTTGAGGCCGCAAACTCAGGGTCCCTCTCACATACCTAGAGCTGAGAGAAGCCTCCTCTTGAGGTGCTTGTGGTAAGGTGGTATTCCTCTGGAGACGAATTCAGGGACTAACCACTCTTTTCGAGTTGATTTTTGGTCCACAGAGTTCTTTTGTGTTGCTACAGTGACCTCAGGATCCCTCTATCCTTGAAACAGTGTTCTTGGGGTTTCTCTGGAGTGCCATCTAGGAAATCAAGGCTCCTTTCATGTGTGATGTGCAAGACGGAATTGCTCTGCTCGCAGTACAGGGGAATCGGGCCTCATCTCGCATCGAGAGGGAAGTCTCACGGTTTTTCTCGAGTTGCGGCGGGAACCTGGGGTATATTCTCGAGTTACGACGGGGATGGCCCTTCCACCCACGTGTTTGTTCAGCCACGTCAGGACTCCTGCCTAGTTGCGAGGGACAACTCGGGATTCTCCTCGAGGCTTGGCAGGGCAATTGGAACGCCTCTCCAGCTGAGGCGGGAGACCAAGGGTCCCTTTCCACGTGCCTCAAGAATCCTGGGACTCCTATCAAGTTTCACGAGGAGTTAGGCATCGTCTCCTTTGAAGGCACTGATCTCCGCGTACCTCTGGAGTTTTCAAAGGATGTGAGGCCTGCGGTCGCGATGAGGTGGGGCACTAGGTGTTTCTCTGTGGTCTCCACAGGGGATTCAGACATCCTTTCTTCTTGGGAGATGCAAGACGAGCCTGCATTCAAGTCACTGCAGGGATATCCGGCCTTATTTCGAGTCAGGGCATCGCGGTGTCCATTCCACTTGAGGCCGCAAACTCAGGATCCCTCTCACATACCTAGAGCTGAGAGAAGCCTCCTCTTGAGGTGCTTGTGGTAAGGTGGTATTCCTCAGGAGTCGAAGCCAGGGACTAACCTCTCATCTCGTGTTGATTCTTGGTCCACGGAGCTCTTTCGTGTTGCTACAGTGACCTCAGGATCCCTCTAGCCTTGAAACAGTGTTCTTGGGGTTTCTCTGGAGTGCCATCAAGGAAATCAAGGCTCCTTTCATGTGTGATGTGCAACACGGAATTGCTCTGCACGCAGTGCAGGGGAATCGGGCCTCATCTCGCGGCGAGGGGCAATTCTCATGGTTTTTCTCGAGTTGCGGCGGGAACCTGGGGTATATTCTCGAGTTACGACGGGGATGGCCCTTCCACACACGTGTTTGTTCAGCCACGTCAGGACTCCTGCCTAGTTGCGAGACACAACTCGGGATTCTCCTCGAGGCTTGGCAAGGCAATTGGGACGCCTCTCCAGCTGAGGCGGGAGACCAAGGGTCCCTTTCCACGTGCCACAGGAATCCTGGGACTCCTATCAAGTTTCACGAGGAGTCAGGCATCGTCTCCTTTGGAGGCACTGATCTCCGCGTACCTCTGGAGTTTTCAAAGGATGTGAGGCCTCCGGTCGCGATGAGGTGGGGAACTAGGTCTTTCTCTGTGGTCTCCACAGGGGATTCAGACACCCTTTCATCTTGGGAGATGCAAGACGAGCCTGCATTCAAGTCACTGCAGGGATATCCAGCCTTATTTCGCATCAGGGCATCGCGGTGTCCATTCCACTTGAGGCCGCAAACTCAGGGTCCCTCTCACATACCTAGAGCTGAGAGAAGCCTCCTCTTGAGGTGCTTGTGGTAAGGTGGTATTCCTCTGGAGTCGAAGCCAGGGACTAACCTCTCATCTCGAGTTGATTTTTGGCCCACGGAGCTCTTTCGTGTTGCTACAGTGACCTCAGGATCCCTCTAGCCTTGAAACAGTTTTCTTGGGGTTTCTCTGGAGTGCCATCAAGGAAATCAAGGCTCCTTTCATGTGTGATGTGCAACACGGAATTGCTCTGCACGCAGTGCAGGGGAATCGGGCCTCATCTCGCGGCGAGGGGGAAGTCTCATGGTTTTTCTCGAGTTGCGGCGGGAACCTGGGGTATATTCTCGAGTTACGACGGGGATGGCCCTTCCACCCACGTGTTTCTTCAGCGACGTCAGGACTCCTGCCTAGTTGCGAGGGACAACTCTGGATTCTCCTCGAGGCTTGGCAGGGCAATTGGGACGCCTCTCCAGATGAGGCGGGAGACCAAGTGTCCCTTTCCAAGTGCCACAGGAATCCTGGGACTCCTATCAAGTTTCCCGAGGAGTCAGGCGTCGTCTCCTTTGGAGGCACTATTCTCCGCGTACCTCTGGAGTTTTCAAAGGATGTGAGGCTATCGGTCGCGATGAGGTGGGGAACTAAGTCTTTCTCTGTGCTTTCCACAGGGGATTCAGACATCCTTTCGTCCTGGGAGATGCAAGACGAGCCTGCATTGAAGTCACTGCAGGGATATCCGGCCTTATTTCGAGTCAGGGCATCGCGGTGTCCATTCCACTTGAGGCCGCAAATTCAGGGTCCCTCTCACATACCTAGAGCTGAGAGAAGCCTCCTCTTGAGGTGCTTGTGGTAAGGTGGTATTCCTCTGGAGACGAATCCAGGGACTAACCTCTCTTTTCGAGTTGATTTTTGGTCCACAGAGTTCTTTCGTGTTGCTACAGTGACCTCAGGATCCCTCTATCCTTGAAACAGTGTTCTTGGGGTTTCTCTGGAGTGCCATCAAGGAAATCAAGGCTCCTTTCATGTGTGATGTGCAAGACGGAATTGCTCTGCACGCAGTACAGGGGAATCGGGCCTCATCTCGCATCGAGGGGCAATTCTCATGGTTTTTCTCGAGTTGCGGCGGGAACCTGGGGTATATTCTCGAGTTACGACGGGGATGGCCCTTCCACCCACGTGTTTGTTCAGCCACGTCAGGACTCCTGCCTAGTTGCGAGGGACAACTCGGGATTCTCCTCGAGGCTTGGCAGGGCAATTGGAACGCCTCTCCAGCTGAGGCGGGAGACCAAGGGTCCCTTTCCACGTGCCACAAGAATCCTGGGACTCCTATCAAGTTTCACGAGGAGTCAGGCATCGTCTCCTTTGGAGGCACTGATCTCCGCATACCTCTGGAGTTTTCAAAGGATTTGAGGCCTCCTGTCGCGATGAGGTGGGGAACTAGGTCTTTCTCTGTGGTCTCCACAGGGGATTCAGACACCCTTTCGTCTTGGGAGATGCAAGACGAGCCTGCATTCCAGTCACTGCAGGGATATCCGGCCTTATTTCGAGTCAGGGCATCGCGGTGTCCATTCCACTTGAGGCCGCAAACTCAGGGTCCCTCTCACATACCTAGAGCTGAGAGAAGCCTCCTCTTGAGGTGCTTGTGGTAAGGTGGTATTCCTCTGGAGTCGAAGCCAGGGACTAACCTCTCATCTCGAGTTGATTTTTGGTCCACGGAGCTCTTTCGTGTTGCTACAGTGACCTCAGGATCCCTCTAGCCTTGAAACAGTGTTCTTGGGGTTTCTCTGGAGTGCCATGAAGGAAATCAAGGCTCCTTTCATGTGTGATGTGCAACACAGAATTGCTCTGCACGCAGTGCAGGGGAATCGGGCCTCATCTCGCGGCGAGGGGGAAGTCTCATGGTTTTTCTCGAATTGCGGCGGGAACCTGGGGTATATTCTCGAGTTACGACGGGGATGGCCCTTCCACACACGTGTTTGTTCAGCCACGTCAGGACTCTTGCCTAGTTGCGAGACACAACTCGGGATTCTCCTCGAGGCTTGGCAAGGCAATTGGGACGCCTCTCCAGCTGATGCGGGAGACCAAGGGTCCCTTTCCACGTGCCACAGGAATCCTGGGACTCCTATCAAGTTTCACGAGGAGTCAGGCATCGTCTCCTTTGGAGGCACTGATCTCCGCGTACCTCTGGAGTTTTCAAAGGATGTGAGGCCTCCGGTCGCGATGAGGTGGGGAACTAGGTCTTTCTCTGTGGTCTCCACAGGGGATTCAGACATCCTTTCATCTTGGGAGATGCAAGACGAGCCTTCATTCAAGTCACTGCAGGGATATCCAGCCTTATTTCGTGTCAGGGCATCGCGGTGTCCATTCCACTTGAGGCGGCAAACTCAGGGTCCCTCTCACATACCTAGAGCTGAGAGAAGCCTCCTCTTGAGGTGCTTGTGGGAAGGTGGTATTCCTCTGGAGTCGAAGCCAGGGACTAACCTCTCATCTCGAGTTGATTTTTGGCCCACGGAGCTCTTTCGTGTCGCTACAGTGACCTCAGGATCCCTCTAGCCTTGAAACAGTGTTCTTGGGGTTTCTCTGGAGTGCCATCAAGGAAATCAAGGCTCCTTTCATGTGTGATGTGCAACACGGAATTGCTCTGCACGCAGTGCAGGGGAATCGGGCCTCATCTCGCGGCAAGGGGGAAGTCTCATGGTTTTTCTCGAGTTGCGGCGGGAACCTGGGGTATATTCTCGAGTTACGACGGGGATGGCCCTTCCACCCACGTGTTTCTTCAGCGACGTCAGGACTCCTGCCTAGTTGCGAGGGACAACTCTGGATTCTCCTCGAGGCTTGGCAGGGCAATTGGGACGCCTCTCCAGCTGAGGCGGGAGACCAAGTGTCCCTTTCCAAGTGCCACAGGAATCCTGGGACTCCTATCAAGTTTCACGAGGAGTCAGGCGTCGTCTCCTTTGGAGGCACTGATCTCCGCGTACCTCTGGAGTTTTCAAAGGATGTGAGGCTATCGGTCGCGATGAGGTGGGGAACTAAGTCTTTCTCTGTGCTTTCCACAGGGGATTCAGACATCCTTTCGTCCTGGGAGATGCAAGACGAGCCTGCATTGAAGTCACTGCAGGGATATCCGGCCTTATTTCGAGTCAGGGCATCGCGGTGTCCATTCCACTTGAGGCCGCAAACTCAGGGTCCCTCTCACATACCTAGAGCTGAGAGAAGCCTCCTCTTGAGGTGCTTGTGCTAAGGTGGTATTCCTCTGGAGACGAATCCAGGGACTAACCTCTCTTTTCGAGTTGATTTTTGGTCCACAGAGTTCTTTCGTGTTGCTACAGTGACCTCAGGATCCCTCTATCCTTGAAACAGTGTTCTTGGGGTTTCTCTGGAGTGCCATCAAGGAAATCAAGGCTCCTTTCATGTGTGATGTGCAAGACGGAATTGCTCTGCACGCAGTACAGGGGAATCGGGCCTCATCTCGCATCGAGGGGGAAGTCTCATGGTTTTTCTCGAGTTGCGGCGGGAACCTGGGGTATATTCTCGAGTTACGACGGGGATGGCCCTTCCACCCACGTGTTTGTTCAGCCACGTCAGGACTCCTGCCTAGCTGCGAGGGACAACTCGGGATTCTCCTCGAGGCTTGGCAGGGCAATTGGAACGCCTCTCCAGCTGAGGCGGGAGACCAAGGGTCCCTTTCCACGTGCCACAAGAATCCTGGGACTCCTATCAAGTTTCACGAGGAGTCAGGCATCGTCTCCTTTGGAGGCACTGATCTCCGCATACCTCTGGAGTTTTCAAAGGATTTGAGGCCTCCTGTCGCGATGAGGTGGGGAACTAGGTCTTTCTCTGTGGTCTCCACAGGGGATTCAGACACCCTTTCGTCTTGGGAGATGCAAGACGAGCCTGCATTCCAGTCACTGCAGGGATATCCGGCCTTATTTCGAGTCAGGGCATCGCGGTGTCCATTCCACTTGAGGCCGCAAACTCAGGGTCCCTCTCACATACCTAGAGCTGAGAGAAGCCTCCTCTTGAGGTGCTTGTGGTAAGGTGGTATTCCTCTGGAGTCGAAGCCAGGGACTAACCTCTCATCTCGAGTTGATTTTTGGTCCACGGAGCTCTTTCGTGTTGCTACAGTGACCTCAGGATCCCTCTAGCCTTGAAACAGTGTTCTTGGGGTTTCTCTGGAGTGCCATCAAGGAAATCAAGGCTCCTTTCATGTGTGATGTGCAACACAGAATTGCTCTGCACGCAGTGCAGGGGAATCGGGCCTCATCTCGCGGCGAGGGGGAAGTCTCATGGTTTTTCTCGAATTGCGGCGGGAACCTGGGGTATATTCTCGAGTTACGACGGGGATGGCCCTTCCACACACGTGTTTGTTCAGCCACGTCAGGACTCTTGCCTAGTTGCGAGACACAACTCGGGATTCTCCTCGAGGCTTGGCAAGGCAATTGGGACGCCTCTCCAGCTGAGGCGGGAGACCAAGGGTCCCTTTCCACGTGCCACAGGAATTCTGGGACTCCTATCAAGTTTCACGAGGAGTCAGGCATCGTCTCCTTTGGAGGCACTGATCTCCGCGTACCTCTGGAGTTTTCAAAGGATGTGAGGCCTCCGGTCGCGATGAGGTGGGGCACTAGGTCTTTCTCTGTGGTCTCCACAGGGGATTCAGACATCCTTTCATTTTGGGAGATGCAAGACGAGCCTGCATTCAAGTCACTGCAGGGATATCCAGCCTTATTTCGCGTCAGGGCATCGCGGTGTCCATTCCACTTGAGGCCGCAAACTCAGGGTCCCTCTCACATACCTAGAGCTGAGAGAAGCCTCCTCTTGAGGTGCTTGTGGTAAGGTGGTATTCCTCTGGAGTCGAAGCCAGGGACTAACCTCTCATCTCGAGTTGATTTTTGGCCCGCAGAGCTCTTTCGTGTTGCTACAGTGACCTCAGGATCCCTCTAGCCTTGAAACAGTGTTCTTGGGGTTTCTCTGGAGTGTCATCAAGGAAATCAAGGCTCCTTTCATGTGTGATGTGCAACACGGAATTGCTCTGCACGCAGTGCAGGGGAATCGGGCCTCATCTCGCAGCGAGGGGGAAGTCTCATGGTTTTTCTCGAGTTGCGGCGGGAACCTGGGGTATATTCTCGAGTTACGACGGGGATGGCCCTTCCACCCACGTGTTTCTACAGCGACGTCAGGACTCCTGCCTAGTTGCGAGGGACAACTCGGGATTCTCCTCGAGGCTTGGCAGGGCAATTGGGACGCCTCTCCAGCTGAGGCGGGAGACCAAGTGTCCCTTTCCAAGTGCCACAGGAATCCTGGGACTCCTATCAAGTTTCACGAGGAGTCAGGCATCGTCTCCTTTGGAGGCACTGATCTCCGCGTACCTCTGGAGTTTTCAAAGGATGTGAGGCTATCGGTCGCGATGAGGTGGGGAACTAAGTCTTTCTCTGTGCTTTCCACAGGGGTTTCAGACATCCTTTCGTCCTGGGAGATGCAAGACGAGCCTGCATTGAAGTCACTGCAGGGATATCCGGCCTTATTTCGAGTCAGGGCATCGCGGTGTCCATTCCACTTGAGGCCGCAAACTCAGGGTCCCTCTCACATACCTAGAGCTGAGAGAAGCCTCCTCTTGAGGTGCTTGTGGTAAGGTGGTATTCCTCTGGAGACGAATCCAGGGACTAACCTCTCTTTTCGAGTTGATTTTTGGTCCACAGAGTTCTTTCGTGTTGCTACAGTGACCTCAGGATCCCTCTATCCTTGAAACAGTGTTCTTGGGGTTTCTCTGGAGTGCCATCAAGGAAATCAAGGCTCCTTTCATGTGTGATGTGCAAGACGGAATTGCTCTGCACGCAGTACAGGGGAATCGGGCCTCATCTCGCATCGAGGGGGAAGTCTCATGGTTTTTCTCGAGTTGCGGCGGGAACCTGGGGTATATTCTCGAGTTACGACGGGGATGGCCCTTCCACCCACGTGTTTGTTCAGCCACGTCAGGACTCCTGCCTAGCTGCGAGGGACAACTCGGGATTCTCCTCGAGGCTTTGCAGGGCAATTGGGACGCCTCTCCAGCTGAGACGGGAGACCAAGTGTCCCTTTCCACATGCCACAGGAATCCCGGGTCTCCTATCAAGTTTCACGAGGAGTCAGGCATCGTCTCCTTTGGAGGCACTGATCTCCGCATACCTCTGGAGTTTTCAAAGGATTTGAGGCCTCCTGTCGCGATGAGGTGGGGAACTAGGTCTTTCTCTGTGGTCTCCACAGGGGATTCAGACACCCTTTCGTCTTGGGAGATGCAAGACGAGCCTGCATTCCAGTCACTGCAGGGATATCCGGCCTTATTTCGAGTCAGGGCATCGCGGTGTCCATTCCACTTGAGGCCGCAAACTCAGGGTCCCTCTCACATACCTAGAGCTGAGAGAAGCCTTCTCTTGAGGTGCTTGTGGTAAGGTGGTATTCCTCTGGAGTCGAAGCCAGGGACTAACCTCTCATCTCGAGTTGATTTTTGGTCCACGGAGCTCTTTCGTGTTGCTACAGTGACCTCAGGATCCCTCTAGCCTTGAAACAGTGTTCTTGGGGTTTCTCTGGAGTGCCATCAAGGAAATCAAGGCTCCTTTCATGTGTGATGTGCAACACAGAATTGCTCTGCACGCAGTGCAGGGGAATCGGGCCTCATCTCGCGGCGAGGGGGAAGTCTCATGGTTTTTCTCGAATTGCGGCGGGAACCTGGGTTATATTCTCGACTTACGACGGGGATGGCCCTTCCACACACGTGTTTGTTCAGCCACGTCAGGACTCTTGCCTAGTTGCGAGACACAACTCTGGATTCTCCTCGAGGCTTGGCAAGGCAATTGGGACGCCTCTCCAGCTGAGGCGGGAGACCAAGGGTCCCTTTCCACGTGCCACAGGAATCCTGGGACTCCTATCAAGTTTCACGAGGAGTCAGGCATCGTCTCCTTTGGAGGCACTGATCTCCGCGTACCTCTGGAGTTTTCAAAGGATGTGAGGCCTGCGGTCGCGATGAGGTGGGGCACTAGGTGTTTCTCTGTGGTCTCCACAGGGGATTCAGACATCCTTTCTTCTTGGGAGATGCAAGACGAGCCTGCATTCAAGTCACTGCAGGGATATCCGGCCTTATTTCGAGTCAGGGCATCGCGGTGTCCATTCCACTTGAGGCCGCAAACTCAGGATCCCTCTCACATACCTAGAGCTGAGAGAAGCCTCCTCTTGAGGTGCTTGTGGTAAGGTGGTATTCCTCAGGAGTCGAAGCCAGGGACTAACCTCTCATCTCGTGTTGATTCTTGGTCCACGGAGCTCTTTCGTGTTGCTACAGTGACCTCAGGATCCCTCTAGCCTTGAAACAGTGTTCTTGGGGTTTCTCTGGAGTGCCATCAAGGAAATCAAGGCTCCTTTCATGTGCGATGTGCAACACGGAATTGCTCTGCACGCAGTGCAGGGGAATCGGGCCTCATCTCGCGGCGAGGGGGAAGTCTCATGGTTTTTCTCGAGTTGCGGCGGGAACCTGGGGTATATTCTCGAGTTACGACGGGGATGGCCCTTCCACCCACGTGTTTCTTCAGCCACGTCAGGACTCCTGCCTAGTTGCGAGGGACAACTCGGGATTCTCCTCGAGGCTTGGCAGGGCAATTGGAACGCCTCTCCAGCTGAGGCGGGAGACCAAGGGTCCCTTTCCACGTGCCACAAGAATCCTGGGACTCCTATCAAGTTTCACGAGGAGTCAGGCATCGTCTCCTTTGGAGGCACTGATCTCCGCGTACCTCTGGAGTTTTCAAAGGATGTGAGGCCTCCGGTCGCGATGAGGTGGGGAACTAGGTGTTTCTCTGTGGTCTCCACAGGGGATTCAGACATCCTTTCTTCTTGGGAGATGCAAGACGAGCCTGCATTCAAGTCACTGCAGGGATATCCGGCCTTATTTCGAGTCAGGGCATCGCGGTGTCCATTCCACTTGAGGCCGCAAACTCAGGATCCCTCTCACATACCTAGAGCTGAGAGAAGCCTCCTCTTGAGGTGCTTGTGGTAAGGTGGTATTCCTCAGGAGTCGAAGCCAGGGACTAACCTCTCATCTCGTGTTGATTCTTGGTCCACGGAGTTCTTTCGTGTTGCTACAGTGACCTCTGGATCCCTCTAGCCTTGAAACAGTGTTCTTGGGGTTTCTCTGGACTGCCATCAAGGAAATCAAGGCTCCTTTCATGTGTGATGTGCAACACGGAATTGCTCTGCACGCAGTGCAGGGGAATCGGGCCTCATCTCGCGGCGAGGGGGAAGTCTCATGGTTTTTCTCGAGTTGCGGCGGGAACCTGGGGTATATTCTCGAGTTACGACGGGGATGGCCCTTCCACACACGTGTGTGTTCAGCGACGTCAGGACGCCTGCCTAGTTGCGAGGGACAACTCGGGATTCTCCTCGAGGTTTTGCAGGGCAATTGGGACACCTCTCCAGCTGAGACGGGAGACCAAGGGTCCCTTTCCACGTACCACAGGAATCCTGGGACTCCTATCAAGTTTCACGAGGAGTCAGGCATCGTCTCCTTTGGAGGCACTGATCTCCGCGTACCTCTGGAGTTTTCAAAGGATGTGAGGCCTCCGGTCGCGATGAGGTGGGGAACTAGGTCTTTCTCTGTGGTCTCCACAGGGGATTCAGACATCCTTTCATCTTGGGAGATGCAAGACGAGCCTTCATTCAAGTCACTGCAGGGATATCCAGCCTTATTTCGTGTCAGGGCATCGCGGTGTCCATTCCACTTGAGGCGGCAAACTCAGGGTCCCTCTCACATACCTAGAGCTGAGAGAAGCCTCCTCTTGAGGTGCTTGTGGTAAGGTGGTATTCCTCTGGAGTCGAAGCCAGGGACTAACCTCTCATCTCGAGTTGATTTTTGGCCCACGGAGCTCTTTCGTGTCGCTACAGTGACCTCAGGATCCCTCTAGCCTTGAAACAGTGTTCTTGGGGTTTCTCTGGAGTGCCATCAAGGAAATCAAGGCTCCTTTCATGTGTGATGTGCAACACGGAATTGCTCTGCACGCAGTGCAGGGGAATCGGGCTTCATCTCGCGGCAAGGGGGAAGTCTCATGGTTTTTCTCGAGTTGCGGCGGGAACCTGGGGTATATTCTCGAGTTACGACGGGGATGGCCCTTCCACCCACGTGTTTCTTCAGCGACGTCAGGACTCCTGCCTAGTTGCGAGAGACAACTCTGGATTCTCCTCGAGGCTTGGCAAGGCAATTGGGACGCCTCTCGAGCTGAGGCGGGAGACCAAGTGTCCCTTTCCAAGTGCCACAGGAATCCTGGGACTCCTATCAAGTTTCACGAGGAGTCAGGCGTCGTCTCCTTTGGAGGCACTGATCTCCGCGTACCTCTGGAGTTTTCAAAGGATGTGAGGCTATCGGTCGCGATGAGGTGGGGAACTAGGTCTTTCTCTGTGCTTTCCACAGGGGATTCAGACATCCTTTCGTCCTGGGAGATGCAAGACGAGCCTGCATTGAAGTCACTGCAGGGATATTCGGCCTTATTTCGAGTCAGGGCATCGCGGTGTCCATTCCACTTGAGGCCGCAAACTCAGGGTCCCTCTCACATACCTAGAGCTGAGAGAAGCCTCCTCTTGAGGTGCTTGTGGTAAGGTGGTATTCCTCTGGAGACGAATCCAGGGACTAACCTCTCTTTTCGAGTTGATTTTTGGTCCACAGAGTTCTTTCGTGTTGCTACAGTGACCTCAGGATCCCTCTATCCTTGAAACAGTGTTCTTGGGGTTTCTCTGGAGTGCCATCAAGGAAATCAAGGCTCCTTTCATGTGTGATGTGCAAGACGGAATTGCTCTGCACGCAGTACAGGGGAATCGGGCCTCATCTCGCATCGAGGGGCAATTCTCATGGTTTTTCTCGAGTTGCGGCGGGAACCTGGGGTATATTCTCGAGTTACGACGGGGATGGCCCTTCCACCCACGTGTTTGTTCAGCCACGTCAGGACTCCTGCCTAGCTGCGAGGGACAACTCGGGATTCTCCTCGAGGCTTGGCAGGGCAATTGGAACGCCTCTCCAGCTGAGGCGGGAGACCAAGGGTCCCTTTCCACGTGCCACAAGAATCCTGGGACTCCTATCAAGTTTCACGAGGAGTCAGGCATCGTCTCCTTTGGAGGCACTGATCTCCGCATACCTCTGGAGTTTTCAAAGGATTTGAGGCCTCCTGTCGCGATGAGGTGGGGAACTAGGTCTTTCTCTGTGGTCTCCACAGGGGATTCAGACACCCTTTCGTCTTGGGAGATGCAAGACGAGCCTGCATTCCAGTCACTGCAGGGATATCCGGCCTTATTTCGAGTCAGGGCATCGCGGTGTCCATTCCACTTGAGGCCGCAAACTCAGGGTCCCTCTCACATACCTAGAGCTGAGAGAAGCCTCCTCTTGAGGTGCTTGTGGTAAGGTGGTATTCCTCTGGAGTCGAAGCCAGGGACTAACCTCTCATCTCGAGTTGATTTTTGGTCCACGGAGCTCTTTCGTGTTGCTACAGTGACCTCAGGATCCCTCTAGCCTTGAAACAGTGTTCTTGGGGTTTCTCTGGAGTGCCATCAAGGAAATCAAGGCTCCTTTCATGTGTGATGTGCAACACAGAATTGCTCTGCACGCAGTGCAGGGGAATCGGGCCTCATCTCGCGGCGAGGTGGAAGTCTCATGGTTTTTCTCGAATTGCGGCGGGAACCTGGGGTATATTCTCGAGTTACGACGGGGATGGCCCTTCCACCCACGTGTTTGTTCAGCCACGTCAGGACTCTTGCCTAGTTGCGAGACACAACTCGGGATTCTCCTCGAGGCTTGGCAAGGCAATTGGGACGCCTCTCCAGCTGAGGCGGGAGACCAAGGGTCCCTTTCCACGTGCCACAGGAATCCTGGGACTCCTATCAAGTTTCACGAGGAGTCAGGCATCGTCTCCTTTGGAGGCACTGATCTCCGCGTACCTCTGGAGTTTTCAAAGGATGTGAGGCTATCGGTCGCGATGAGGTGGGGAACTAAGTCTTTCTCTGTGCTTTCCACAGGGGATTCAGACATCCTTTCGTCTTGGGAGATGCAAGACGAGCCTGCGTTGAAGTCACTGCAGGGATATCCGGCCTTATTTCGAGTCAGGGCATCGCGGTGTCCATTCCACTTGAGGCCGCAAACTCAGGGTCCCTCTCACATACCTAGAGCTGAGAGAAGCCTCCTCTTGAGGTGCTTTTGGTAAGGTGGTATTCCTCTGGAGACGAATCCAGGGACTAACCTCTCTTTTCGAGTTGACTTTTGGTCCACAGAGTTCTTTCGTGTTGCTACAGTGACCTCAGGATCCCTCTATCCTTGAAACAGTGTTCTTGGGGTTTCTCTGGAGTGCCATCAAGGAAATCAAGGCTCCTTTCATGTGTGATGTTCAAGACGGAATTGCTCTGCACGCAGTACAGGGGAATCGGGCCTCATCTCGCATCGAGGGGGAAGTCTCATGGTTTTTCTCGAGTTGCGGCGGGAACCTGGGGTATATTCTCGAGTTACGACGGGGATGGCCCTTCCATCCACGTGTTTGTTCAGCCACGTCAGGACTCCTGCCTAGTTGCGAGGGATAACTCGGGATTCTCCTCGAGGCTTGGCAGGGCAATTGGAACGCCTTTCCAGCTGAGGCGGGAGACCAAGGGTCCCTTTCCACGTGCCACAAGAATCCTGGGACTCCTATCAAGTTTCACGAGGAGTCAGGCATCGTCTCCTTTGGAGGCACTGATCTCCGCGTACCTCTGGAGTTTTCAAAGGATGTGAGGCCTCCGGTCGCGATGAGGTGGGGAACTAGGTGTTTCTCTGTGGTCTCCAAAGGGGATTCAGACATCCTTTCTTCTTGGGAGATGCAAGACGAGCCTGCATTCAAGTCACTGCAGGGATATCCGGCCTTATTTCGAGTCAGGGCATCGCGGTGTCCATTCCACTTGAGGCCGCAAACTCAGGGTCCCTCTCACATATCTAGAGCTGAGAGAAGCCTCCTCTTGAGGTGCTTGTGGTAAGGTGGTATTCCTCAGGAGTCGAAGCCAGGGACTAACCTCTCATCTCGTGTTGATTCTTGGTCCACGGAGCTCTTTCGTGTTGCTACAGTGACCTCAGGATCCCTCTAGCCTTGAAACAGTGTTCTTGGGGTTTCTCTGGAGTGCCATCAAGGAAATCAAGGCTCCTTTCATGTGTGATGTGCAACACGGAATTGCTCTGCACGCAGTGCAGGGGAATCGGGCCTCATCTCGCAGCGAGGGGGAAGTCTCATGGTTTTTCTCGAGTTGCGGCGGGAACCTGGGGTATATTCTCGAGTTACGACGGGGAGGGCCCTTCCACCCACGTGTTTGTTCTGCCACGTCAGGACTCTTGCCTATTTGCGAGACACAACTCGGGATTCTCCTCGAGGCTTGGCAAGGCAATTGGGACGCCTCTCCAGCTGAGGCGGGAGACCAAGGGTCCGTTTCCACGTGCCACAGGAATCCTGGGACTCCTATCAAGTTTCACGAGGAGTCAGGCATCGTCTCCTTTGGAGGCACTGATCTCCGCGTACCTCTGGAGTTTTCAAAGGATGTGAGGCCTCCGGTCGCGATGAGGTTGGGAACTAGGTCTTTCTCTGTGGTCTCCACAGGGGATTCAGACACCCTTTCGTCTTGGGAGATGCAAGACGAGCCTGCATTGCAGTCACTGCAGGGATATCCGGCCTTATTTCGAGTCAGTGCATCGCGGTGTCCATTCCACTTGAGGGCGCAAACTCAGGGTCCCTCTCACATACCTAGAGCTGAGAGAAGCCTCCTCTTGAGGTGCTTGTGGTAAGGTGGTATTCCTCAGGAGTCGAAGCCAGGGACTAACCTCTCATCTCGTGTTGATTCTTGGTCCACGGAGTTCTTTCGTGTTGCTACAGTGACCTCTGGATCCCTCTAGCCTTGAAACAGTGTTCTTGGGGTTTCTCTGGACTGCCATCAAGGAAATCAAGGCTCCTTTCATGTGTGATGTGCAACACGGAATTGCTCTGCACGCAGTGCAGGGGAATCGGGCCTCATCTCGCGGCGAGGGGGAAGTCTCATGGTTTTTCTCGAGTTGCGGCGGGAACCTGGGGTATATTCTCGAGTTACGACGGGGATGGCCCTTCCACACACGTGTGTGTTCAGCGACGTCAGGACGCCTGCCTAGTTGCGAGGGACAACTCGGGATTCTCCTCGAGGTTTTGCAGGGCAATTGGGACACCTCTCCAGCTGAGACGGGAGACCAAGGGTCCCTTTCCACGTACCACAGGAATCCTGGGACTCCTATCAAGTTTCACGAGGAGTCAGGCATCGTCTCCTTTGGAGGCACTGATCTCCGCGTACCTCTGGAGTTTTCAAAGGATGTGAGGCCTCCGGTCGCGATGAGGTGGGGAACTAGGTCTTTCTCTGTGGTCTCCACAGGGGATTCAGACATCCTTTCATCTTGGGAGATGCAAGACGAGCCTTCATTCAAGTCACTGCAGGGATATCCAGCCTTATTTCGTGTCAGGGCATCGCGGTGTCCATTCCACTTGAGGCGGCAAACTCAGGGTCCCTCTCACATACCTAGAGCTGAGAGAAGCCTCCTCTTGAGGTGCTTGTGGTAAGGTGGTATTCCTCTGGAGTCGAAGCCAGGGACTAACCTCTCATCTCGAGTTGATTTTTGGCCCACGGAGCTCTTTCGTGTCGCTACAGTGACCTCAGGATCCCTCTAGCCTTGAAACAGTGTTCTTGGGGTTTCTCTGGAGTGCCATCAAGGAAATCAAGGCTCCTTTCATGTGTGATGTGCAACACGGAATTGCTCTGCACGCAGTGCAGGGGAATCGGGCCTCATCTCGCGGCAAGGGGGAAGTCTCATGGTTTTTCTCGAGTTGCGCCGGGAACCTGGGGTATATTCTCGAGTTACGACGGGGATGGCCCTTCCACCCACGTGTTTCTTCAGCGACGTCAGGACTCCTGCCTAGTTGCGAGAGACAACTCTGGATTCTCCTCGAGGCTTGGCAAGGCAATTGGGACGCCTCTCGAGCTGAGGCGGGAGACCAAGTGTCCCTTTCCAAGTGCCACAGGAATCCTGGGACTCCTATCAAGTTTCACGAGGAGTCAGGCGTCGTCTCCTTTGGAGGCACTGATCTCCGCATACCTCTGGAGTTTTCAAAGGATGTGAGGCTATCGGTCGCGATGAGGTGGGGAACTAAGTCTTTCTCTGTGCTTTCCACAGGGGATTCAGACATCCTTTCGTCCTGGGAGATGCAAGACGAGCCTGCATTGAAGTCACTGCAGGGATATTCGGCCTTATTTCGAGTCAGGGCATCGCGGTGTCCATTCCACTTGAGGCCGCAAACTCAGGGTCCCTCTCACATACCTAGAGCTGAGAGAAGCCTCCTCTTGAGGTGCTTGTGGTAAGGTGGTATTCCTCTGGAGACGAATCCAGGGACTAACCTCTCTTTTCGAGTTGATTTTTGGTCCACAGAGTTCTTTCGTGTTGCTACAGTGACCTCAGGATCCCTCTATCCTTGAAACAGTGTTCTTGGGGTTTCTCTGGAGTGCCATCAAGGAAATCAAGGCTCCTTTCATGTGTGATGTGCAAGACGGAATTGCTCTGCACGCAGTACAGGGGAATCGGGCCTCATCTCGCATCGAGGGGCAATTCTCATGGTTTTTCTCGAGTTGCGGCGGGAACCTGGGGTATATTCTCGAGTTACGACGGGGATGGCCCTTCCACCCACGTGTTTGTTCAGCCACGTCAGGACTCCTGCCTAGCTGCGAGGGACAACTCGGGATTCTCCTCGAGGCTTGGCAGGGCAATTGGAACGCCTCTCCAGCTGAGGCGGGAGACCAAGGGTCCCTTTCCACATGCCACAAGAATCCTGGGACTCCTATCAAGTTTCACGAGGAGTCAGGCATCGTCTCCTTTGGAGGCACTGATCTCCGCATACCTCTGGAGTTTTCAAAGGATTTGAGGCCTCCTGTCGCGATGAGGTGGGGAACTAGGTCTTTCTCTGTGGTCTCCACAGGGGATTCAGACACCCTTTCGTCTTGGGAGATGCAAGACGAGCCTGCATTCCAGTCACTGCAGGGATATCCGGCCTTATTTCGAGTCAGGGCATCGCGGTGTCCATTCCACTTGAGGCCGCAAACTCAGGGTCCCTCTCACATACCTAGAGCTGAGAGAAGCCTCCTCTTGAGGTGCTTGTGGTAAGGTGGTATTCCTCTGGAGTCGAAGCCAGGGACTAACCTCTCATCTCGAGTTGATTTTTGGTCCACGGAGCTCTTTCGTGTTGCTACAGTGACCTCAGGATCCCTCTAGCCTTGAAACAGTGTTCTTGGGGTTTCTCTGGAGTGCCATCAAGGAAATCAAGGCTCCTTTCATGTGTGATGTGCAACACAGAATTGCTCTGCACGCAGTGCAGGGGAATCGGGCCTCATCTCGCGGCGAGGTGGAAGTCTCATGGTTTTTCTCGAGTTGCGGCGGGAACCTGGGGTATATTCTCGAGTTACGACGGGGATGGCCCTTCCACACACGTGTTTGTTCAGCCACGTCAGGACTCTTGCCTAGTTGCGAGACACAACTCGGGATTCTCCTCGAGGCTTGGCAAGGCAATTGGGACGCCTCTCCAGCTGAGGCGGGAGACCAAGGGTCCCTTTCCACGTGCCACAGGAATCCTGGGACTCCTATCAAGTTTCACGAGGAGTCAGGCATCGTCTCCTTTGGAGGCACTGATCTCCGCGTACCTCTGGAGTTTTCAAAGGATGTGAGGCTATCGGTCGCGATGAGGTGGGGAACTAAGTCTTTCTCTGTGCTTTCCACAGGGGATTCAGACATCCTTTCGTCTTGGGAGATGCAAGACGAGCCTGCGTTGAAGTCACTGCAGGGATATCCGGCCTTATTTCGAGTCAGGGCATCGCGGTGTCCATTCCACTTGAGGCCGCAAACTCAGGGTCCCTCTCACATACCTAGAGCTGAGAGAAGCCTCCTCTTGAGGTGCTTTTGGTAAGGTGGTATTCCTCTGGAGACGAATCCAGGGACTAACCTCTCTTTTCGAGTTGACTTTTGGTCCACAGAGTTCTTTCGTGTTGCTACAGTGACCTCAGGATCCCTCTATCCTTGAAACAGTGTTCTTGGGGTTTCTCTGGAGTGCCATCAAGGAAATCAAGGCTCCTTTCATGTGTGATGTTCAAGACGGAATTGCTCTGCACGCAGTACAGGGGAATCGGGCCTCATCTCGCATCGAGGGGGAAGTCTCATGGTTTTTCTCGAGTTGCGGCGGGAACCTGGGGTATATTCTCGAGTTACGACGGGGATGGCCCTTCCATCCACGTGTTTGTTCTGCCACGTCAGGACTCTTGCCTAGTTGCGAGACACAACTCGGGATTCTCCTCGAGGCTTGGCAAGGCAATTGGGACGCCTCTCCAGCTGAGGCGGGAGACCAAGGGTCCGTTTCCACGTGCCACAGGAATCCTGGGACTCCTATCAAGTTTCACGAGGAGTCAGGCATCGTCTCCTTTGGAGGCACTGATCTCCGCGTACCTCTGGAGTTTTCAAAGGATGTGAGGCCTCCGGTCGCGATGAGGTTGGGAACTAGGTCTTTCTCTGTGGTCTCCACAGGGGATTCAGACACCCTTTCGTCTTGGGAGATGCAAGACGAGCCTCCATTCCAGTCACTGCAGGGATATCCGGCCTTATTTCGAGTCAGTGCATCGCGGTGTCCATTCCACTTGAGGGCGCAAACTCAGGGTCCCTCTCACATACCTAGAGCTGAGAGAAGCCTCCTCTTGAGGTGCTTGTGGTAAGGTGGTATTCCTCTGGAGACGAATCCAGGGACTAACCTCTCTTTTCGAGTTGATTTTTGGTCCACAGAGTTCTTTCGTGTTGCTACAGTGACCTCAGGATCCCTCTATCCTTGAAACAGTGTTCTTGGGGTTTCTCTGGAGTGCCATCAAGGAAATCAAGGCTCCTTTCATGTGTGATGTGCAAGACGGAATTGCTCTGAACGCAGTACAGGGGAATCGGGCCTCATCTCGCATCGAGGGGGAAGTCTCATGGTTTTTCTCGAGTTGCGGCGGGAACCTGGGGTATATTCTCGAGTTACGACGGGGATGGCCCTTCCACCCACGTGTGTGTTCAGCCATGTCAGGACTCCTGCCTAGTTGCGAGGGACAACTCGGGATTCTCCTCGAGGCTTTGCAGGGCAATTGGGACGCCTCTCCAGCTGAGACGGGAGACCAAGGGTCCCTTTCCACGTGCCACAGGAATCCTGGGTCTCCTATCAAGTTTCATGAGGAGTCAGGCATCGTCTCCTTTGGAGGCACTGATCTCCGCATACCTCTGGAGTTTTCAAAGGATTTGAGGCCTCCTTTCGCGATGAGGTGGGGAACTAGGTCTTTCTCTGTGGTCTCCACAGGGGATTCAGACACCCTTTCGTCTTGGGAGATGCAAGACGAGCCTGCATTCCAGTCACTGCAGGGATATCCGGCCTTATTTCGAGTCAGGGCATCGCGGTGTCCATTCCACTTGAGGCCGCAAACTCAGGGTCCCTCTCACATACCTAGAGCTGAGAGAAGCCTCCTCTTGAGGTGCTTGTGGTAAGGTGGTATTCCTCTGGAGTCGAAGCCAGGGACTAACCTCTCATCTCGAGTTGATTTTTGGTCCACGGAGCTCTTTCGTGTTGCTACAGTGACCTCAGGATCCCTCTAGAATTGAAACAGTGTTCTTGGGGTTTCTCTGGAGTGCCATCAAGGAAATCAAGGCTCCTTTCATGTGTGATGTGCAACACAGAATTGCTCTGCACGCAGTGCAGGGGAATCGGGCCTCATCTCGCGGCGAGGGGGAGGTCTCATGGTTTTTCTCGAATTGCGGCGGGAACCTGGGGTATATTCTCGAGTTACGACGGGGATGGCCCTTCCACACACGTGTTTGTTCAGCCATGTCAGGACTCTTGCCTAGTTGCGAGACACAACTCGGGATTCTCCTCGAGGCTTGGCAAGGCAATTGGGACGCCTCTCCAGCTGAGGCGGAGACCAAGGGTCCCTTTCCACGTGCCACAGGAATCCTGGGACTCCTATCAAGTTTCACGAGGAGTCAGGCATCGTCTCCTTTGGAGGCACTGATCTCCGCGTACCTCTGGAGTTTTCAAAGGATGTGAGGCCTCCGGTCGCGATGAGGTGGGGAACTAGGTCTTTCTCTGTGCTTTCCACAGGGGATTCAGACATCCTTTCGTCTTGGGAGATGCAAGACGAGCCTGCGTTGAAGTCACTGCAGGGATATCCGGCCTTATTTCGAGTCAGGGCATCGCGGTGTCCATTCCACTTGAGGCCGCAAACTCAGGGTCCCTCTCACATACCTAGAGCTGAGAGAAGCCTCCTCTTGAGGTGCTTTTGGTAAGGTGGTATTCCTCTGGAGACGAATCCAGGGACTAACCTCTCTTTTCGAGTTGACTTTTGGTCCACAGAGTTCTTTCGTGTTGCTACAGTGACCTCAGGATCCCTCTATCCTTGAAACAGTGTTCTTGGGGTTTCTCTGGAGTGCCATCAAGGAAATCAAGGCTCCTTTCATGTGTGATGTTCAAGACGGAATTGCTCTGCACCCAGTACTGGGGAATCGGGCCTCATCTCGCATCGAGGGGGAAGTCTCATGGTTTTTCTCGAGTTGCGGCGGGAACCTGGGGTATATTCTCGAGTTACGACGGGGATGGCCCTTCCATCCACGTGTTTGTTCAGCCACGTCAGGACTCCTGCCTAGTTGCGAGGGATAACTCGGGATTCTCCTCGAGGCTTGGCAGGGCAATTGGAACGCCTTTCCAGCTGAGGCGGGAGACCAAGGGTCCCTTTCCACGTGCCACAAGAATCCTGGGACTCCTATCAAGTTTCACGAGGAGTCAGGCATCGTCTCCTTTGGAGGCACTGATCTCCGCATACCTCTGGAGTTTTCAAAGGATGTGAGGCCTCCGGTCGCGATGAGGTGGGGAACTAGGTGTTTCTCTGTGGTCTCCACAGGGGATTCAGACATCCTTTCTTCTTGGGAGATGCAAGACGAGCCTGCATTCAAGTCACTGCAGGGATATCCGGCCTTATTTCGAGTCAGGGCATCGCGGTGTCCATTCCACTTGAGGCCGCAAACTCAGGGTCCCTCTCACATATCTAGAGCTGAGAGAAGCCTCCTCTTGAGGTGCTTGTGGTAAGGTGGTATTCCTCAGGAGTCGAAGCCAGGGACTAACCTCTCATCTCGTGTTGATTCTTGGTCCACGGAGCTCTTTCGTGTTGCTACAGTGACCTCAGGATCCCTCTAGCCTTGAAACAGTGTTCTTGGGGTTTCTCTGGAGTGCCATCAAGGAAATCAAGGCTCCTTTCATGTGTGATGTGCAACACGGAATTGCTCTGCACGCAGTGCAGGGGAATCGGGCCTCATCTCGCATCGAGGGGGAAGTCTCATGGTTTTTCTCGAGTTGCGGCGGGAACCTGGGGTATATTCTCGAGTTACGACGGGGAGGGCCCTTCCACCCACGTGTTTGTTCTGCCACGTCAGGACTCTTGCCTAGTTGCGAGACACAACTCGGGATTCTCCTCGAGGCTTGGCAAGGCAATTGGGACGCCTCTCCAGCTGAGGCGGGAGACCAAGGGTCCGTTTCCACGTGCCACAGGAATCCTGGGACTCCTATCAAGTTTCACGAGGAGTCAGGCATCGTCTCCTTTGGAGGCACTGATCTCCGCGTACCTCTGGAGTTTTCAAAGGATGTGAGGCCTCCGGTCGCGATGAGGTTGGGAACTAGGTCTTTCTCTGTGGTCTCCACAGGGGATTCAGACACCCTTTCGTCTTGGGAGATGCAAGACGAGCCTGCATTGCAGTCACTGCAGGGATATCCGGCCTTATTTCGAGTCAGTGCATCGCGGTGTCCATTCCACTTGAGGGCGCAAACTCAGGGTCCCTCTCACATACCTAGAGCTGAGAGAAGCCTCCTCTTGAGGTGCTTGTGGTAAGGTGGTATTCCTCTGGAGACGAATCCAGGGACTAACCTCTCTTTTCGAGTTGATTTTTGGTCCACAGAGTTCTTTCGTGTTGCTACAGTGACCTCGGGATCCCTCTATCCTTGAAACAGTGTTCTTGGGGTTTCTCTGGAGTGCCATCAAGGAAATCAAGGCTCCTTTCATGTGTGATGTGCAAGACGGAATTGCTCTGCACGCAGTACAGGGGAATCTGGCCTCATCTCGCATCGAGGGGGAAGTCTCATGGTTTTTCTCGAGTTGCGGCGGGAACCTGGGGTATATTCTCGAGTTACGACGGGGATGGCCCTTCCACACACGTGTGTGTTCAGCCATGTCAGGACTCCTGCCTAGTTGCGAGGGACAACTCGGGATTCTCCTCGAGGCTTTGCAGGGCAATTGGGACGCCTCTCCAGCTGAGACGGGAGACCAAGGGTCCCTTTCCACGTGCCACAGGAATCCTGGGTCTCCTATCAAGTTTCACGAGGAGTCAGGCATCGTCTCCTTTGGAGGCACTGATCTCCGCATACCTCTGGAGTTTTCAAAGGATGTGAGGCCTCCGGTCGCGATGAGGTGGGGAACTAGGTCTTTCTCTGTGGTCTCCACAGGGGATTCAGACACCCTTTCGTCTTGGGAGATGCAAGACGAGCCTGCATTCCAGTCACTGCAGGGATATCCGGCCTTATTTCGAGTCAGGGCATCGCGGTGTCCATTCCACTTGAGGCCGCAAACTCAGGGTCCCTCTCACATACCTAGAGCTGAGAGAAGCCTTCTCTTGAGGTGCTTGTGGTAAGGTGGTATTCCTCTGGAGTCGAAGCCAGGGACTAACCTCTCATCTCGAGTTGATTTTTGGTCCACGGAGCTCTTTCGTGTTGCTACAGTGACCTCAGGATCCCTCTAGCCTTGAAACAGTGTTCTTGGGGTTTCTCTGGAGTGCCATCAAGGAAATCAAGGCTCCTTTCATGTGTGATGTGCAACACAGAATTGCTCTGCACGCAGTGCAGGGGAATCGGGCCTCATCTCGCGGCGAGGGGGAAGTCTCATGGTTTTTCTCGAATTGCGGCGGGAACCTGGGTTATATTCTCGAGTTACGACGGGGATGGCCCTTCCACACACGTGTTTGTTCAGCCACGTCAGGACTCTTGCCTAGTTGCGAGACACAACTCGGGATTCTCCTCGAGGCTTGGCAAGGCAATTGTGACGCATTCTCCAGCTGAGGCGGGAGACCAAGGGTCCCTTTCCACGTGCCACAGGAATCCTGGGACTCCTATCAAGTTTCACGAGGAGTCAGGCATCGTCTCCTTTGGAGGCACTGATCTCCGCGTACCTCTGGAGTTTTCAAAGGATGTGAGGCCTCCGGTCGCGATGAGGTGGGGAACTAGGTCTTTCTCTGTGGTCTCCACAGGGGATTCAGACATCCTTTCATCTTGGGAGATGCAAGACGAGCCTGCATTCAAGTCACTGCAGGGATATCCAGCCTTATTTCGCGTCAGGGCATCGCGGTGTCCATTCCACTTGAGGCCGCAAACTCAGGGTCCCTCTCACATACCTAGAGCTGAGAGAAGCCTCCTCTTGAGGTGCTTGTGGTAAGGTGGTATTCCTCTGGAGACGAATCCAGGGACTAACCTCTCATCTCGAGTTGATTTTTGGCCCACGGAGCTCTTTCGTGTTGCTACAGTGACCTCAGGATCCCTCTATCCTTGAAACAGTGTTCTTGGGGTTTCTCTGGAGTGCCATCAAGGAAATCAAGGCTCCTTTCATGTGTGATGTGCAAGACGGAATTGCTCTGAACGCAGTACAGGGGAATCGGGCCTCATCTCGCATCGAGGGGGAAGTCTCATGGTTTTTCTCGAGTTGCGGCGGGAACCTGGGGTATATTCTCGAGTTACGACGGGGATGGCCCTTCCACACACGTGTGTGTTCAGCCATGTCAGGACTCCTGCCTAGTTGCGAGGGACAACTCGGGATTCTCCTCGAGGCTTTGCAGGGCAATTGGGACGCCTCTCCAGCTGAGACGGGAGACCAAGGGTCCCTTTCCACGTGCCACAGGAATCCTGGGTCTCCTATCAAGTTTCATGAGGAGTCAGGCATCGTCTCCTTTGGAGGCACTGATCTCCGCATACCTCTGGAGTTTTCAAAGGATTTGAGGCCTCCTTTCGCGATGAGGTGGGGAACTAGGTCTTTCTCTGTGGTCTCCACAGGGGATTCAGACACCCTTTCGTCTTGGGAGATGCAAGACGAGCCTGCATTCCAGTCACTGCAGGGATATCCGGCCTTATTTCGAGTCAGGGCATCGCGGTGTCCATTCCACTTGAGGCCGCAAACTCAGGGTCCCTCTCACATACCTAGAGCTCAGAGAAGCCTCCTCTTGAGGTGCTTGTGGTAAGGTGGTATTCCTCTGGAGTCGAAGCCAGGGACTAACCTCTCATCTCGAGTTGATTTTTGGTCCACGGAGCTCTTTCGTGTTGCTACAGTGACCTCAGGATCCCTCTAGCCTTGAAACAGTGTTCTTGGGGTTTCTCTGGAGTGCCATCAAGGAAATCAAGGCTCCTTTCATGTGTGATGTGCAACACAGAATTGCTCTGCACGCAGTGCAGGGGAATCGGGCCTCATCTCGCGGCGAGGGGGAAGTCTCATGGTTTTTCTCGAATTGCGGCGGGAACCTGGGGTATATTCTCGAGTTACGACGGGGATGGCCCTTCCACACACGTGTTTGTTCAGCCATGTCAGGACTCTTGCCTAGTTGCGAGACACAACTCGGGATTCTCCTCGAGGCTTGGCAAGGCAATTGGGACGCCTCTCCAGCTGAGGCGGAGACCAAGGGTCCCTTTCCACGTGCCACAGGAATCCTGGGACTCCTATCAAGTTTCACGAGGAGTCAGGCATCGTCTCCTTTGGAGGCACTGATCTCCGCGTACCTCTGGAGTTTTCAAAGGATGTGAGGCCTCCGGTCGCGATGAGGTGGGGAACTAGGTCTTTCTCTGTGGTCTCCACAGGGGATTCAGACATCCTTTCATCTTGGGAGATGCAAGACGAGCCTGCATTCAAGTCACTGCAGGGATATCCAGCCTTATTTCGCGTCAGGGCATCGCGGTGTCCATTCCACTTGAGGCCTCAAACTCAGGGTCCCTCTCACATACCTAGAGCTGAGAGGAGCCTCCTCTTGAGGTGCTTGTGGTAATGTGGTATTCCTCTGGAGTCGAATCCAGGGACTGACCTCTCATCTCGAGTTGATTTTTGGCCCACGGAGTTCTTTCGTGTTGCTACAGTGACCTCAGGATCCCTCTAGCCTTGAAACAGAGTTCTTGGGGTTTCTCTGGAGTGCCATCAAGGAAATCAAGGCTCCTTTCATGTGTGATGTGCAAGACGGAATTGCTCTGCACGCAGTACAGGGGAATCGGGCCTCATCTCGCATCGAGGGGGAAGTCTCATGGTTTTTCTCGAGTTGCAGCGGGAATCTGGGGTATATTCTCGAGTTACGACGGGGATGGCCCTTCCACACACGTGTTTGTTCAGCCACGTCAGGACTCCTGCCTAGTTGCGAGGGACAACTCGGGATTCTCCTCGAGGCTTGGCAGGGCAATTGGAACGCCTTTCCAGCTGAGGCGGAAGACCAAGGGTCCCTTTCCACGTGCCACAAGAATCCTGGGACTCCTATCAAGTTTCACGAGGAGTCAGGCATCGTCTCCTTTGGAGGCACTGATCTCCGCGTACCTCTGGAGTTTTCAAAGGATGTGAGGCCTCCGGTCGCGATGAGGTGGGGAACTAGGTGTTTCTCTGTGGTCTCCACAGGGGATTCAGACATCCTTTCATCTTGGGAGATGCAAGACGAGCCTGCATTCAAGTCACTGGAGGGATATCCGGCCTTATTTCGAGTCAGGGCATAGCGGTGTCCATTCCACTTGAGGCCGCAAACTCAGGATCCCTCTCACATACCTAGAGCTGAGAGAAGCCTCCTCTTGAGGTGCTTGTGGTAAGGTGGTATTCCTCAGGAGTCGAAGCCAGGGACTAACCTCTCATCTCGTGTTGATTCTTGGTCCACGGAGCTCTTTCGTGTTGCTACAGTGACCTCAGGATCCCTCTATCCTTGAAACAGTGTTCTTGGGGTTTCTCTGGAGTGCCATCAAGGAAATCAAGGCTCCTTTCATGTGTGATGTGCAACACGGAATTGCTCTGCATGCAGTGCAGGGGAATCGGGCCTCATCTCGCGGCGAGGGGGAAGTCTCATGGTTTTTCTCGAGTTGCGGCGGGAACCTGGGGTATATTCTCGAGTTACGACGGGGATGGCCCTTCCACCCACGTGTTTCTTCAGCGACGTCAGGACTCCTGCCTAGTTGCGAGGGACAACTCGGGATTCTCCTCGAGGCTTTGCAGGGCAATTGGGACGCCTCTCCAGCTGAGACGGGAGACTAAGTGTCCCTTTCCACGTGCCACAGGAATCCTGGGTCTCCTATCAAGTTTCATGACGAGTCAGGCATCGTCTCCTTTGGAGGCACTGATCTCCGCATACCTCTGGAGTTTTCAAAGGATTTGAGGCCTCCTGTCGCGATGAGGTGGGGAAATAGGTCTTTCTCTGTGGTCTCCACAGGGGATTCAGACACCCTTTTGTCTTGGGAGATGCAAGACGAGCCTGCATTCCAGTCACTGCAGGGATATCCGGCCTTATTTCGAGTCAGGGCATCGCGGTGTCCATTCCACTTGAGGCCACAAACTCAGGGTCCCTCTCACATACCTAGAGCTGAGAGAAGCCTCCTCTTGAGGTGCTTGTGGTAAGGTGGTATTCCTCTGGAGTCGAAGCCAGGGACTAACCTCTCATCTCGAGTTGATTTTTGGTCCACGGAGCTCTTTCGTTTTGCTACAGTGACCTCAGGATCCCTCTAGCCTTGAAACAGTGTTCTTGGGGTTTCTCTGGAGTGCCATCAAGGAAATCAAGGCTCCTTTCATGTGTGATGTGCAACACGGAATTGCTCTGCACGCAGTGCAGGGGAATCGGGCCTCATCTCGCGGTGAGGGGGAAGTCTCATGGTTTTTCTCGAGTTGCGGCGGGAACCTGGGGTATATTCTCGAGTTACGACGGGGATGGCCCTTCCACACACGTGTTTGTTCTGCCACGTCAGGACTCTTGCCTAGTTGCGAGACACAACTCGGGATTCTCCTCGAGGCTTGGCAAGGCAATTGGGACGCCTCTCCAGCTGAGGCGGGAGACCAAGGGTCCCTTTCCACGTGCCACAGGAATCCTGGGACTCCTATCAAGTTTCACGAGGAGTCTGGCATCGTCTCCTTTGGAGGCACTGATCTCCGCGTACCTCTGGAGTTTTCAAAGGATGTGAGGCCTCCGGTCGCGATGAGGTGGGGAACTAGGTCTTTCTCTGTGGTCTCCACAGGGGATTCAGACATCCTTTCATCTTGGGAGATGCAAGACGAGCCTGCATTCAAGTCACTGCAGGGATATCCGGCCTTATTTCGCGTCAGGGCATCGCGGTGTCCATTCCACTTGAGGCCGCAAACTCAGGGTCCCTCTCACATACCTAGAGCTGAGAGAAGCCTCCTCTTGAGGTGCTTGTGGTAAGGTGGTATTCCTCTGGAGACGAATCCAGGGACTAACCTCTCTTTTCGAGTTGATTTTTGGTCCACAGAGTTCTTTCGTGTTGCTACAGTGACCTCAGGATCCCTCTATCCTTGAAACAGTGTTCTTGGGGTTTCTCTGGAGTGCCATCAAGGAAATCAAGGCTCCTTTCAAGTGTGATGTGCAAGACGGAATTGCTCTGCACGCAGTACAGGGGAATCGGGCCTCATCTCGCATCGAGGGGGAAGTCTCATGGTTTTTCTCGAGTAGCGGCGGGAACCTGGGGTATATTCTCGAGTTACGACGGGGATGGCCCTTCCAACCACGTGTTTCTTCAGCGACGTCAGGACTCCTGCCTAGTTGCGAGGGACAACTCGGGATTCTCCTCGAGGCTTGGCAGGGCAATTGGGACGCCTCTCCAGCTGAGACGGGAGACCAAGTGTCCCTTTCCACGTGCCACAGGAATCCTGGGACTCCTATCAAGTTTCACGAGGAGTCAGGCATCGTCTCCTTTGGAGGCACTGATCTCCGCATACCTCTGGAGTTTTCAAAGGATTTGAGGCCTCCTGTCGCGATGAGGTGGGGAACTAGGTCTTTCTCTGTGGTCTCCACAGGGGATTCAGACACCCTTTCGTCTTGGGAGATGCAAGACGAGCCTGCATTCCAGTCACTGCAGGGATATCCGGCCTTATTTCGAGTCAGGGCATCGCGGTGTCCATTCCACTTGAGGCCGCAATCTCAGGGTCCCTCTCACATACCTAGAGCTGAGAGAAGCCTCCTCTTGAGGTGCTTGTGGTAAGGTGGTATTCCTCTGGAGTCGAAGCCAGGGACTAACCTCTCATCTCGAGTTGATTTTTGGCCCACGGAGCTCTTTCGTGTTGCTACAGTGACCTCAGGATCCCTCTATCCTTGAAACAGTGTTCTTGGGGTTTCTCTGGAGTGCCATGAAGAAAATCAAGGCTCCTTTCATGTGTGATGTGCAACACAGAATTGTTCTGCACGCAGTGCTGGGGAATCGGGCCTCATCTCGCGGCGAGGGGAAATCTCATGGTTTTTCTCGAGTTGCGGCGGGAACCTGGGGTATATTCTCGAGTTACGACGGGGATGGCCCTTCCACACACGTGTTTGTTCAGCCACGTCAGGACTCTTGCCTAGTTGCGAGACACAACTCGGGATTCTCCTCGAGGCTTGGCAAGGCAATTGGGACGCCTCTCCAGCTGAGGCGGGAGACCAAGGGTCCCTTTACACGTGCCACAGGAATCCTGGGACTCCTATCAAGTTTCACGAGGTGTCAGGCATCGTCTCCTTTGGAGGCACTGATCTCCGCGTACATCTGGAGTTTTCAAAGGATGTGAGGCCTCCGGTCGCGATGAGGTGGGGAACTAGGTCTTTCTCTGTGGTCTCCACAGGGGATTCAGACATCCTTTCATCTTGGGAGATGCAAGACGAGCCTTCATTCAAGTCACTGCAGGGATATCCAGCCTTATTTCGTGTCAGGGCATCGCGGTGTCCATTCCACTTGAGGCGGCAAACTCAGGGTCCCTCTCACATACCTAGAGCTGAGAGAAGCCTCCTCTTGAGGTGCTTGTGGGAAGGTGGTATTCCTCTGGAGTCGAAGCCAGGGACTAACCTCTCATCTCGAGTTGATTTTTGGCCCACGGAGCTCTTTCGTGTCGCTACAGTGACCTCAGGATCCCTCTAGCCTTGAAACAGTGTTCTTGGGGTTTCTCTGGAGTGCCATCAAGGAAATCAAGGCTCCTTTCATGTGTGATGTGCAACACGGAATTGCTCTGCACGCAGTGCAGGGGAATCGGGCCTCATCTCGCGGCAAGGGGGAAGTCTCATGGTTTTTCTCGAGTTGCGGCGGGAACCTGGGGTATATTCTCGAGTTACGACGGGGATGGACCTTCCACCCACGTGTTTCTTCAGCGACGTCAGGACTCCTGCCTAGTTGCGAGGGACAACTCTGGATTCTCCTCGAGGCTTGGCAGGGCAATTGGGACGCCTCTCCAGCTGAGGCGGGAGACCAAGTGTCCCTTTCCAAGTGCCACAGGAATCCTGGGACTCCTATCAAGTTTCACGAGGAGTCAGGCGTCGTCTCCTTTGGAGGCACTGATCTCCGCGTACCTCTGGAGTTTTCAAAGGATGTGAGGCTATCGGTCGCGATGAGGTGGGGAACTAAGTCTTTCTCTGTGCTTTCCACAGGGGATTCAGACATCCTTTCGTCCTGGGAGATGCAAGACGAGCCTGCATTGAAGTCACTGCAGGGATATCCGGCCTTATTTCGAGTCAGGGCATCGCGGTGTCCATTCCACTTGAGGCCGCAAACTCAGGGTCCCTCTCACATACCTAGAGCTGAGAGAAGCCTCCTCTTGAGGTGCTTGTGGTAAGGTGGTATTCCTCTGGAGACGAATCCAGGGACTAACCTCTCTTTTCGAGTTGATTTTTGGTCCACAGAGTTCTTTCGTGTTGCTACAGTGACCTCAGGATCCCTCTATCCTTGAAACAGTGTTCTTGGGGTTTCTCTGGAGTGCCATGAAGGAAATCAAGGCTCCTTTCATGTGTGATGTGCAAGACGGAATTGCTCTGCACGCAGTACACGGGAATCGGGCCTCATCTCGCATCGAGGGGGAAGTCTCATGGTTTTTCTCGAGTTGCGGCGGGAACCTGGGGTATATTCTCAAGTTACGACGGGGATGGCCCTTCCACCCACGTGTTTGTTCAGCCACGTCAGGACTCCTGCCTAGCTGCGAGGGACAACTCGGGATTCTCCTCGAGGCTTGGCAGGGCAATTGGAACGCCTCTCCAGCTGAGGCGGGAGACCAAGGGTCCCTTTCCACGTGCCACAAGAATCCTGGGACTCCTATCAAGTTTCACGAGGAGTCAGGCATCGTCTCCTTTGGAGGCACTGATCTCCGCATACCTCTGGAGTTTTCAAAGGATTTGAGGCCTCCTGTCGCGATGAGGTGGGGAACTAGGTCTTTCTCTGTGGTCTCCACAGGGGATTCAGACACCCTTTCGTCTTGGGAGATGCAAGACGAGCCTGGATTCCAGTCACTGCAGGGATATCCGGCCTTATTTCGAGTCAGGGCATCGCGGTGTCCATTCCACTTGAGGCCGCAAACTCAGGGTCCCTCTCACATACCTAGAGCTGAGAGAAGCCTCCTCTTGAGGTGCTTGTGGTAAGGTGATATTCCTCTGGAGTCGAAGCCAGGGACTAACCTCTCATCTCGAGTTGATTTTTGGTCCACGGAGCTCTTTCGTGTTGCTACAGTGACCTCAGGATCCCTCTAGCCTTGAAACAGTGTTCTTGGGGTTTCTCTGGAGTGCCATCAAGGAAATCAAGGCTCCTTTCATGTGTGATGTGCAACACAGAATTGCTCTGCACGCAGTGCAGGGGAATCGGGCCTCATCTCGCGGCGAGGGGGAAGTCTCATGGTTTTTCTCGAATTGCGGCGGGAACCTGGGGTATATTCTCGAGTTACGACGGGGATGGCCCTTCCACACACGTGTTTGTTCAGCCACGTCAGGACTCTTGCCTAGTTGCGAGACACAACTCGGGATTCTCCTCGAGGCTTGGCAAGGCAATTGGGACGCCTCTCCAGCTGAGGCGGGAGACCAAGGGTCCCTTTCCACGTGCCACAGGAATCCTGGGACTCCTATCAAGTTTCACGAGGAGTCAGGCATCGTCTCCTTTGGAGGCACTGATCTCCGCGTACCTCTGGAGTTTTCAAAGGATGTGAGGCCTCCGGTCGCGATGAGGTGGGGAACTAGGTCTTTCTCTGTGGTCTCCACAGGGGATTCAGACATCCTTTCATCTTGGGAGATGCAAGACGAGCCTGCATTCAAGTCACTGCAGGGATATCCAGCCTTATTTCGCGTCAGGGCATCGCGGTGTCCATTCCACTTGAGGCCGCAAACTCAGGGTCCCTCTCACATACCTAGAGCTGAGAGAAGCCTCCTCTTGAGGTGCTTGTGGTAAGGTGGTATTCCTCTGGAGTCGAAGCCAGGGACTAACCTCTCATCTCGAGTTGATTTTTGGCCCGCGGAGCTCTTTCATGTTGCTACAGTGACCTCAGGATCCCTCTAGCCTTGAAACAGTGTTCTTGGGGTTTCTCTGGAGTGCCATCAAGGAAATCAAGGCTCCTTTCATGTGTGATGTGCAACACGGAATTGCTCTGCACGCAGTGCAGGGGAATCGGGCCTCATCTCGCAGCGAGGGGGAAGTCTCATGGTTTTTCTCGAGTTGCGGCGGGAACCTGGGGTATATTCTCGAGTTACGACGGGGATGGCCCTTCCACCCACGTGTTTCTTCAGCGACGTCAGGACTCCTGCCTAGTTGCGAGGGACAACTCGGGATTCTCCTCGAGGCTTGGCAGGGCAATTGGGACGCCTCTCCAGCTGAGGCGGGAGACCAAGTGTCCCTTTCCAAGTGCCACAGGAATCCTGGGACTCCTATCAAGTTTCACGAGAAGTCAGGCATCGTCTCCTTTGGAGGCACTGATCTCCGCGTACCTCTGGAGTTTTCAAAGGATGTGAGGCTATCGGTCGGGATGAGGTGGGGAACTAAGTCTTTCTCTGTGCTTTCCACAGGGGATTCAGACATCCTTTCGTCCTGGGAGATGCAAGACGAGCCTGCATTCCAGTCACTGCAGGGATATCCGGCCTTATTTCGAGTCAGTGCATCGCGGTGTCCATTCCACTTGAGGGCGCAAACTCAGGGTCCCTCTCACATACCTAGAGCTGAGAGAAGCCTCCTCTTGAGGTGCTTGTGGTAAGGTGGTATTCCTCTGGAGACGAATCCAGGGACTAACCTCTCTTTTCGAGTTGATTTTTGGTCCACAGAGTTCTTTCGTGTTGCTACAGTGACCTCAGGATCCCTCTATCCTTGAAACAGTGTTCTTGGGGTTTCTCTGGAGTGCCATCAAGGAAATCAAGGCTCCTTTCATGTGTGATGTGCAAGACGGAATTGCTCTGCACGCAGTGCAGGGGAATCGGGCCTCATTTTGCGGAGAGGGGGAAGTCTCATGGTTTTTCTCGAGTTGCGGCGGGAACCTGGGGTATATTCTCGAGTTACGACGGGGATGGCCCTTCCACACACGTGTGTGTTCAGCCATGTCAGGACTCCTGCCTAGTTGCGAGGGACAACTCGGGATTCTCCTCGAGGCTTTGCAGGGCAATTGGGACGCCTCTCCCGCTGAGACGGGAGACCAAGGGTCCCTTTCCACGTGCCACAGGAATCCTGGGTCTCCTATCAAGTTTCACGAGTAGTCAGGCATCGTCTCCTTTGGAGGCACTGATCTCCGCATACCTCTGGAGTTTTCAAAGGATTTGAGGCCTCCTGTCGTGATGAGGTGGGGAACTAGGTCTTTCTCTGTGGTCTCCACAGGGGATTCAGACACCCTTTCGTCTTGGGGGATGCAAGACGAGCCTGCCTTCCAGTCACTGCAGGGATATCCGGCCTTATTTCGAGTCAGGGCATCGCGGTGTCCATTTCACTTGAGGCCGCAAACTCAGGGTCCCTCTCACATACCTAGAGCTGAGAGAAGCCTCCTCTTGAGGTGCTTGTGGTAAGGTGGTATTCCTCTGGAGTCGAAGCCAGGGACTAACCTCTCATCTCGAGTTGATTTTTGGTCCACGGAGCTCTTTCGTGTTGCTACAGTGACCTCAGGATCCCTCTAGCCTTGAAACAGTGTTCTTGGGGTTTCTCTGGAGTGCCATGAAGGAAATCAAGGCTCCTTTCATGTGTGATGTGCAACACAGAATTGCTCTGCACGCAGTGCAGGGGAATCGGGCCTCATCTCGCGGCGAGGGGGAAGTCTCATGGTTTTTCTCGAATTGCGGCGGGAACCTGGGGAATATTCTCGAGTTACGACGGGGATGGCCCTTCCACACACGTGTTTGTTCAGCCACGTCAGGACTCTTGCCTAGTTGCGAGACACAACTCGGGATTCTCCTCGAGGCTTGGCAAGGCAATTGGGACGCCTCTCCAGCTGAGGCGGGAGACCAAGGGTCCCTTTCCACGTGCCACAGGAATCCTGGGACTCCTATCAAGTTTCACGAGGAGTCAGGCATCGTCTCCTTTGGAGGCACTGATCTCCGCGTACCTCTGGAGTTTTCAAAGGATGTGAGGCTATCGGTCGCGATGAGGTGGGGAACTAAGTCTTTCTCTGTGCTTTCCACAGGGGATTCAGACATCCTTTCTTCTTGGGAGATGCAAGACGAGCCTGCATTCAAGTCACTGCAGGGATATCCGGCCTTATTTCGAGTCAGGGCATCGCGGTGTCCATTCCACTTGAGGCCGCAAAATCAGGATCCCTCTCACATACCTAGAGCTGAGAGAAGCCTCCTCTTGAGGTGCTTGTGGTAAGGTGGTATTCCTCAGGAGTCGAAGCCAGGGACTAACCTCTCATCTCGTGTTGATTCTTGGTCCACGGAGCTCTTTCGTGTTGCTACAGTGACCTCAGGATCCCTCTAGCCTTGAAACAGTGTTCTTGGGGTTTCTCTGGGGTGCCATCAAGGAAATCAAGGCTCCTTTCATGTGTGATGTGCAACACGGAATTGCTCTGCACGCAGTGCAGGGGAATCGGGCCTCATCTCGCGGCGAGGGGGAAGTCTCATGGTTTTTCTCGAGTTGCGGCGGGAACCTGGGGTATATTCTCGAGTTACGACGGGGAGGGCCCTTCCACCCACGTGGTTCTTCAGCGACGCCAGGACTCCTGCCTAGTTGCGAGGGACAACTCGGGATTCTCCTCGAGGCTTTGCAGGGCAATTGGGACACCTCTCCAGCTGAGACGGGAGACTAAGTGTCCCTTTCCACGTGCCACAGGAATCCTGGGTCTCCTATCAAGTTTCATGAGGAGTCAGGCATCGTCTCCTTTGGAGGCACTGATCTCCGCATACCTCTGGAGTTTTCAAAGGATTTGAGGCCTCCTGTCGCGATGAGGTGGGGAACTAGGTCTTTCTCTGTGGTCTCCACAGGGGATTCAGACACCCTTTCGTCTTGGGAGATGCAAGACGAGCCTGCATTCCAGTCACTGCAGGGATATCAGGCCTTATTTCGAGTCAGGGCATCGCGGTGTCCATTCCACTTGAGGCCACAAACTCAGGGTCCCTCTCACATACCTAGAGCTGAGAGAAGCCTCCTCTTGAGGTGCTTGTGGTAAGGTGGTATTCCTCTGGAGTCGAAGCCAGGGACTAACCTCTCATCTCGAGTTGATTTTTGGTCCACGGAGCTCTTTCGTTTTGCTACAGTGACCTCAGGATCCCTCTAGCCTTGAAACAGTGTTCTTGGGGTTTCTCTGGAGTGCCATCAAGGAAATCAAGGCTCCTTTCATGTGTGATGTGCAACACGGAATTGCTCTGCACGCAGTGCAGGGGAATCGGGCCTCATCTCGCGGTGAGGGGGAAGTCTCATGGTTTTTCTCGAGTTGCGGCGGGAACCTGGGGTATATTCTCGAGTTACGACGGGGATGGCCCTTCCACACACGTGTTTGTTCTGCCACGTCAGGACTCTTGCCTAGTTGCGAGACACAACTCGGGATTCTCCTCGAGGCTTGGCAAGGCAATTGGGACGCCTCTGCAGCTGAGGCGGGAGACCAAGGGTCCCTTTCCACGTGCCACAGGAATCCTGGGACTCCTATCAAGTTTCACGAGGAGTCAGGCATCGTCTCCTTTGGAGGCACTGATCTCCGCGTACCTCTGGAGTTTTCAAAGGATGTGAGGCCTCCGGTCGCGATGAGGTGGGGAACTAGGTCTTTCTCTGTGGTCTCCACAGGGGATTCAGACATCCTTTCATCTTGGGAGATGCAAGACGAGCCTGCATTCAAGTCACTGCAGGGATATCCGGCCTTATTTCGCGTCAGGGCATCGCGGTGTCCATTCCACTTGAGGCCGCAAACTCAGGGTCCCTCTCACATACCTAGAGCTGAGAGAAGCCTCCTCTTGAGGTGCTTGTGGTAAGGTGGTATTCCTCTGGAGACGAATCCAGGGACTAACCTCTCTTTTCGAGTTGATTTTTGGTCCACAGAGTTCTTTCGTGTTGCTACAGTGACCTCAGGATCCCTCTATCCTTGAAACAGTGTTCTTGGGGTTTCTCTGGAGTGCCATCAAGGAAATCAAGGCTCCTTTCAAGTGTGATGTGCAAGACGGAATTGCTCTGCACGCAGTACAGGGGAATCGGGCCTCATCTCGCATCGAGGGGGAAGTCTCATGGTTTTTCTCGAGTTGCGGCGGGAACCTGGGGTATATTCTCGAGTTACGACGGGGATGGCCCTTCCACCCACGTGTTTCTTCAGTGACGTCAGGACTCCTGCCTAGTTGCGAGGGACAACTCTGGATTCTCCTCGAGGCTTGGCAGGGCAATTGGGACGCCTCTCCAGCTGAGGCAGGAGACCAAGGGTCCCTTTCCAAGTGCCACAGGAATCCTGGGACTCCTATCAAGTTTCACGAGGAGTCAGGCGTCGTCTCCTTTGGAGGCACTGATCTCCGCGTACCTCTGGAGTTTTCAAAGGATGTGAGGCTATCGGTCGCGATGAGGTGGGGAACTAAGTCTTTCTCTGTGCTTTCCACAGGGGATTCAGACATCCTTTCGTCCTGGGAGATGCAAGACGAGCCTGCATTGAAGTCACTGCAGGGATATCCGGCCTTATTTCGAGTCAGGGCATCGCGGTGTCCATTCCACTTGAGGCAGCAAACTCAGGGTCCCTCTCACATACCTAGAGCTGAGAGAAGCCTCCTCTTGAGGTGCTTGTGGTAAGGTGGTATTCCTTTGGTGACGAATCCAGGGACTAACCTCTCTTTTCGAGTTGATTTTTGGTCCACAGATTTCTTTCGTGTTGCTACAGTGACCTCAAGATCCCTCTATCCTTGAAACAGTGTTCTTGGGGTTTCTCTGGAGTGCCATCAAGGAAATTAAGGCTCCTTTCATGTGTGATGTGCAAGACGGAATTGCTCTGCACGCAGTACAGGGGAATCGGGCCTCATCTCACATCGAGGGGGAAGTCTCATGGTTTTTCTCGAGTTGCGGCGGGAACCTGGGGTATATTCTCGAGTTACGACGGGGATGGCCCTTCCACCCACGTGTTTGTTCAGCCACGTCAGGACTCCTGCCTAGTTGTGAGGGAAAACTCGGGATTCTCCTCGAGGCTTGGCAGGGCAATTGGAACGCCTCTCCAGCTGAGGCGGGAGACCAAGGGTCCCTTTCCACGGGCCACAAGAATCCTGGGACTCCTATCAAGTTTCACGAGGAGTCAGGCATCGTCTCCTTTGGAGGCACTGATCTCCGCGTACCTCTGGAGTTTTCAAAGGATGTGAGGCCTCCGGTCGCGATGAGGTGGGGAACTAGGTGTTTCTCTGTGGTCTCCACAGGGGATTCAGACGCCCTTTCGTCTTGGGAGATGCAAGACGAGCCTGCATTCAAGTCACTGCAGGGATATCCGGCCTTATTTCGAGTCAGGGCATCGCGGTGTCCATTCCTCTTGAGGCGGCAAACTCAGGATCCCTCTCACATACCTAGAGCTGAGAGAAGCCTCCTCTTGAGGTGCTTGTGGTAAGGTGGTATTCCTCTGGAGTCGAAGCCATGGACTAACCTCTCATCTCGTGTTGATTCTTGGTCCACGGAGCTCTTTCGTGTTGCTACAGTGATCTCAGGATCCCTCTATCCTTGAAACAGTGTTCTTGGGGTTTCTCTGGAGTGCCATGAAGGAAATCAAGGCTCCTTTCATGTGTGATGTGCAACACAGAATTGGTCTGCACGCAGTGCAGGGGAATCGGGTCTCATCTCGCGGCGAGGGGAAATCTCATGGTTTTTCTCGAGTTGCGACGGGAACCTGGGGTATATTCTCGAGTTACGACGGGGATGGCCCTTCCACACACGTGTTTGTTCAGCCACGTCAGGACTCTTGCCTAGTTGCGAGACACAACTCGGGATTCTCCTCGAGGCTTGGCAAGGCAATTGGGACGCCTCTCCAGCTGAGGCGGGAGACCATGGGTCCCTTTCCACGTGCCACAGGAATCCTGGGACTCCTATCAAGTTTCACGAGGAGTCAGGCATCGTCTCCTTTGGAGGCACTGATCTCCGCGTACCTCTGGAGTTTTCAAAGGATGTGAGGCCTCCGGTCGCGATGAGGTGGGGAACTAGGTCTTTCTCTGTGGTCTCCACAGGGGATTCAGACATCCTTTCATCTTGGGAGATGCAAGACGAGCCTGCATTCAAGTCACTGCAGGGATATCCAGCCTTATTTCACGTCAGGGCATCACGGTGTCCATTCCACTTGAGGCCGCAAACTCAGGGTCCCTCTCACATACCTAGAGCTGAGAGAAGCCTCCTCTTGAGGTGCTTGTGGTAATGTGGTATTCCTCTGGAGTCGAAGCCAGGGACTGACCTCTCATCTCGAGTTGATTTTTGGCCCACGGAGCTCTTTCGTGTTGCTACAGTGACCTCAGGATCCCTCTAGCCTTGAAACAGTGTTCTTGGGGTTTCTCTGGAGTGCCATCAAGGAAATCAAGGCTCCTTTCATGTGTGATGTGCAAGACGGAATTGCTCTGCACGCAGTACAGGGGAATCGGGCCTCATCTCGCATCGAGTGGGAAGTCTCATGGTTTTTCTCGAGTTGCGGCGGGAATCTGGGGTATATTCTCGAGTTACGACGGGGATGGCCCTTCCACCCACGTGTTTGTTCAGCCACGTCAGGACTCCTGCCTAGTTGCGAGGGACAACTCGGGATTCTCCTCGAGGCTTGGCAGTGCAATTGGAACGCCTTTCCAGCTGAGGCGGGAGACCAAGGGTCCCTTTCCACGTGCCACAAGAATCCTGGGACTCCTATCAAGTTTCACGAGGAGTCAGGCATCGTCTCCTTTGGAGGCACTGATCTCCGCGTACCTCTGGAGTTTTCAAAGGATGTGAGGCCTCCGGTCGCGATGAGGTGGGGAACTAGGTGTTTCTCTGTGGTCTCCACAGGGGATTCAGACATCCTTTCTTCTTGGGAGATGCAAGACGAGCCTGCATTCAAGTCACTGCAGGGATATCCGGCCTTATTTCGAGTCAGGGCATCGCGGTGTCCATTCCACTTGAGGCCGCAAACTCAGGATCCCTCTCACATACCTAGAGCTGAGAGAAGCCTCCTCTTGAGGTGCTTGTGGTAAGGTGGTATTCCTCAGGAGTCGAAGCCAGGGACTAACCTCTCATCTCGTGTTGATTCTTGGTCCACGGAGCTCTTTCGTGTTGCTACAGTGACCTCAGGATCCCTCTAGCCTTGAAACAGTGTTCTTGGGGTTTCTCTGGAGTGCCATCAAGGAAATCAAGGCTCCTTTCATGTGTGATGTGCAACACGGAATTGCTCTGCACGCAGTGCAGGGGAAACGGGCCTCATCTCGCGGCGAGGGGGAAGTCTCATGGTTTTTCTCGAGTTGCGGCGGGAACCTGGGGTATATTCTCGAGTTACGACGGAGAGGGCCCTTCCACCCACGTGTTTCTTCAGCGACGCCAGGACTCCAGCCTAGTTGCGAGGGACAACTCGGGATTCTCCTCGAGGCTTTGCAGGGCAATTGGGACGCCCCTCCAGCTGAGACGGGAGACCAAGTGTCCCTTTCCACGTGCCACAGGAATCCTGGGTCTCCTATCAAGTTTCACGAGGAGTCAGGCATCGTCTCCTTTGGAGGCACTGATCTCCGCATACCTCTGGAGTTTTCAAAGGATTTGAGGCCTCCTGTCGCGATGAGGTGGGGAACTAGGTCTTTCTCTGTGGTCTCCACAGGGGATTCAGACACCCTTTCGTCTTGGGAGATGCAAGACGAGCCTGCATTCCAGTCACTGCAGGGATATCAGGCCTTATTTCGAGTCAGGGCATCGCGGTGTCCATTCCACTTGAGGCCGCAAACTCAGGGTCCCTCTCACATACCTAGAGCTGAGAGAAGCCTCCTCTTGAGGTGCTTGTGGTAAGGTGGTATTCCTCTGGAGTCGAAGCCAGGGACTAACCTCTCATCTCGAGTTGATTTTTGGTCCACGGAGCTCTTTCGTGTTGCTACAGTGACCTCAGGATCCCTCTAGCCTTGAAACAGTGTTCTTGGGGTTTCTCTGGAGTGCCATGAAGGAAATCAAGGCTCCTTTCATGTGTGATGTGCAACACAGAGTTGCTCTGCACGCAGTGCAGGGGAATCGGGCCTCATCTCGCGGCGAGGGGAAATCTCATGGTTTTTCTCGAGTTGCGGCGGGAACCTGGGGTATATTCTCGAGTTACGACGGGGATGGCCCTTCCACACACGTGTTTGTTCAGCCACGTCAGGACTCTTGCCTAGTTGCGAGACACAACTCGGGATTCTCCTCGAGGCTTGGCAAGGCAATTGGGACGCCTCTCCAGCTGAGGCGGGAGACCAAGGGTCCCTTTCCACGTGCCACAGGAATCCTGGGACTCCTATCAAGTTTCACGAGGTGTCAGGCATCGTCTCCTTTGGAGGCAGTGATCTCCGCGTACATCTGGAGTTTTCAAAGGATGTGAGGCCTCCGGTCGTGATGAGGTGGGGAACTAGGTCTTTCTCTGTGGTCTCCACAGGGGATTCAGACATCCTTTCATCTTGGGAGATGCAAGATGAGCCTGCATTCAAGTCACTGCAGGGATATCCAGCCTTATTTCGCGTCAGGGCATCGCGGTGTCCATTCCACTTGAGGCCGCAAACTCAGGGTCCCTCTCACATACCTAGAGCTGAGAGAAGCCTCCTCTTGAGGTGCTTGTGGTAAGGTGGTATTCCTCAGGAGTCGAAGCCAGGGACTAACCTCTCATCTCGTGTTGATTCTTGGTCCACGGAGCTCTTTCGTGTTGCTACAGTGACCTCAGGATCCGTCTAGCCTTGAAACAGTGTTCTTGGGGTTTCTCTGGAGTGCCATCAAGGAAATCAAGGCTCCTTTCATGTGTGATGTGCAACACGGAATTGCTCTGCACGCAGTGCAGGGGAATCGGGCCTCATCTCGCGGCGAGGGGGAAGTCTCATGGTTTTTCTCGAGTTGCGGCGGGAACCTGGGGTATATTCTCGAGTTACGACGGGGATGGCCCTTCCACCCACGTGTTTCTTCAGCGACGCCAGGACTCCTGCCTAGTAGCGAGGGACAACTCGGGATTCTCCTCGAGGCTTGGCAGGGCAATTGGGACGCCTCTCCAGCTGAGACGGGAGACCAGGGGTCCCTTTCCACGTGCCAGAGGAATACTGGGTCTCCTATCAAGTTTCACGAGGAGTCAGGCATCGTCTCCTTTGGAGGCACTGATCTCCGCATACCTCTGGAGTTTTCAAAGGATTTGAGGCCTCCTGTCGCGATGAGGTGGGGAACTAGGTCTTTCTCTGTGGTCTCCAGAGGGGATTCAGACACCCTTTCGTCTTGGGAGATGCAAGACGAGCCTGCATTCCAGTCACTGCAGGGATATCCGGCCTTATTTCGAGTCAGGGCATCGCGGTGTCCATTCCACTTGAGGCCACAAACTCAGGGTCCCTCTCACATACCTAGAGCTGAGAGAAGCCTTCTCTTGAGGTGCTTGTGGTAAGGTGGTATTCCTCTGGAGTCGAAGCCAGGGACTAACCTCTCATCTCGAGTTGATTTTTGGTCCACGGAGCTCTTTCGTGTTGCTACAGTGACCTCAGGATCCCTCTAGCCTTGAAACAGTGTTCTTGGGGTTTCTCTGGAGTGCCATGAAGGAAATCAAGGCTCCTTTCATGTGTGATGTGTAACACAGAATTGCTCTGCACGCAGTGCAGGGGAATCGGGCCTCATCTCGCGTCGAGTGGGAAGTCTCATGGTTTTTCTCGAGTTGCGGCGGGAACCTGGGGTATATTCTCGAGTTACGACGGGGATGGCCCTTCCACAAACGTGTTTGTTCAGCCACGTCAGGACTCTTGCCTAGTTGCGAGACACAACTCGGGATTCTCCTCGAGGCTTGGCAAGGCAATTGGGACGCCTCTCCAGCTGAGGCGGGAGACCAAGGGTCCCTTTCCACGTGCCACAGGAATCCTGGGACTCCTATCAAGTTTCACGAGGAGTCAGGCATCGTCTCCTTTGAAGGCACTGATCTCCGCGTACCTCTGGAGTTTTCAAAGGATGTGAGGCCTCCGGTCGCGATGAGGTGGGGAACTAGGTCTTTCTCTGTGGTCTCCACAGGGGATTCAGACACCCTTTCGTCTTGGGAGATGCAAGACGAGCCTGCATTCCAGTCACTGCAGGGATATCCGGCCTTATTTCGAGTCAGGGCATCGCGGTGTCCATTCCACTTGAGGCCGCAAACTCAGGATCCCTCTCACATACCTAGAGCTGAGAGAAGCCTCCTCTTGAGGTGCTTGTGGTAAGGTGGTATTCCTCTGGAGACGAAGCCAGGGACTAACCTCTCATCTCGAGTTGATTTTTGGCCCACGGAGCTCTTTCGTGTTGCTACAGTGACCTCAGGATCCCTCTAGCCTTGAAACAGTGTTCTTGGGGTTTCTCTGGAGTGCCATCAAGGAAATCAAGGCTCCTTTCATGTGTTATGTGCAACACGGAATTGCTCTGCACGCAGTGCAGGGGAATCGGGCCTCATCTCGCGGCGAGGGGGAAGTCTCATGGTTTTTCTCGAGTTGCGGCGGGAACCTGGGGTATATTCTCGAGTTACGACGGGGATGGCCCTTCCACCCACGTGTTTCTTCAGCGACGTCAGGACTCCTGCCTAGTTGCGAGGGATAACTCTGGATTCTCCTCGAGGCTTGGCAGGGCAATTGGGACGCCTCTCCAGCTGAGGCGGGAGACCAAGTGTCCCTTTCCACGTGCCACAGGAATCCTGGGACTCCTATCAAGTTTCACGAGGAGTCAGGCATCGTCTCCTTTGGAGGCACAGATCTCCGCGTACTTCTGGAGTTTTCAAAGAATGTGAGGCTATCGGTCGCGATGAGGTGGGGAACTAAGTCTTTCTCTGTGCTTTCCACAGGGGATTCAGACATCCTTTCGTCCTGGGAGATGCAAGACGAGCCTGCATTGAAGTCACTGCAGGGATATCCGGCCTTATTTCGAGTCAGGGCATCGCGGTGTCCATTCCACTTGAGGCCGCAAACTCAGGGTCCCTCTCACATACCTAGAGCTGAGAGAAGCCTCCTCTTGAGGTGCTTGTGGTAAGGTGGTATTCCTCTGGAGACGAATCCAGGGACTAACCTCTCTTTTCGAGTTTATTTTCGTGCACAGAGTTCTTTCGTGTTGCTACAGTGACCTCAGGATCCCTCTATCCTTGAAACAGTGTTCTTGGGGTTTCTCTGGAGTGCCATCAAGGAAATCAAGGCTCCTTTCATGTGTGATGTGCAAGACGGAATTGCTCTGCACGCAGTACAGGGGAATCGGGCCTCATCTCGCAGCGAGGGGGAAGTCTCATGGTTTTTCTCGAGTTGCGGCGGGAACCTGGGGTATATTCTCGAGTTACGACGGGGATGGCCCTTCCACCCACGTGTGTGTTCAGCCACGTCAGGACTCCTGCCTAGTTGCGAGGAACAACTCGGGATTCTCCTCGAGGCTTGGCAGGGCAATTGGAACGCCTCTCCAGCTGAGGCGGGAGACCAAGGGTCCCTTTCCACGTGCCACAAGAATCCTGGGACTCCTATCAAGTTTCACGAGGAGTCAGGCATCGTCTCCTTTGGAGGCACTGATCTCCGGGTACCTCTGGAGTTTTCAAAGGATGTGAGGCCTCCGGTCGCGATGAGGTGGGGAACTAGGTGTTTCTCTGTGGTCTCCACAGGGGATTCAGACACCCTTTCGTCTTGGGAGATGCAAGTCGAGGCTGCATTCCAGTCACTGCAGGGATATCCGGCCTTATTTCGAGTCAGGGCATCACGGTGTCCATTCCACTTGAGGCCGCAAACTCAGGGTCCCTCTCACATACCTAGAGCTGAGAGAAGCCTCCTCTTGAGGTGCTTGTGGTAAGGTGGTTTTCGTCTGGAGTCGAAGCCAGGGACTAACCTCTCATCTCGAGTTGATTTTTGGTCCACGGAGCTCTTTCCTGTTGCTACAGTGACCTCAGGATCCCTCTAGCCTTGAAACAGTGTTCTTGGGGTTTCTCTGGAGTGCCATGAAGGAAATCAAGGCTCCTTTCATGTGTGATGTGCAACACAGAATTGCTCTGCACGCAGTGCAGGGGAATCGGGCCTCATCTCGCGGCGAGGGGGAAGTCTCATGGTTTTTCTCGAGTTGCGGAGGGAACCTGGGGTATATTCTCGAGTTACGACGGGGATGGCCCTTCCACACACGTGTTTGTTCAGCCACGTCAGGACTCTTGCCTAGTTGCGAGACACAACTCGGGATTCTCCTCGAGGCTTGGCAAGGCAATTGGGACGCCTCTCCAGCTGAGGCGGGAGACCAAGGGTCCCTTTCCACGTGCCACAGGAATCCTGGGACTCCTATCAAGTTTCACGAGGAGTCAGGCATCGTCTCCTTTGGAGGCACTGATCTCCGCGTACCTCTGGAGTTTTCAAAGGATGTGAGGCTATCGGTCGCGATGAGGTGGGGAACTAAGTCTTTCTCTGTGCTTTCCACAGGGGATTCAGACATCCTTTCGTCCTGGGAGATGCAAGACGAGCCTGCATTGAAGTCACTGCAGGGATATCCGGCCTTATTTCGAGTCAGGGCATCGCGGTGTCCATTCCACTTGAGGCCGCAAACTCAGGGTCCCTCTCACATACCTAGAGCTGAGAGAAGCCTCCTCTTGAGGTGCTTGTGGTAAGGTGGTATTCCTCTGGAGTCGAAGCCAGGGACTAACCTCTCATCTCGAGTTGATTTTTGGTCCACGGAGCTCTTTCGTGTTGCTACAGTGACCTCAGGATCCCTCTAGCCTTGAAACAGTGTTCTTGGGGTTTCTCTGGAGTGCCATGAAGGAAATCAAGGCTCCTTTCATGTGTGATGTGTAACACAGAATTGCTCTGCACGCATTGCAGGGGAATCGGGCCTCATCTCGCGTCGAGTGGGAAGTCTCATGGTTTTTCTCGAGTTGCGGCGGGAACCTGGGGTATATTCTCGAGTTACGACGGGGATGGCCCTTCCACAAACGTGTTTGTTCAGCCACGTCAGGACTCTTGCCTAGTTGCGAGACACAACTCGGGATTCTCCTCGAGGCTTGGCAAGGCAATTGGGACGCCTCTCCAACTGAGACGGGAGACCAAGGGTCCCTTTCCACGTGCCACAGGAATCCTGGGACTCCTATCAAGTTTCACGAGGAGTCAGGCATCGTCTCCTTTGGAGGCACTGATCTCCGCGTACCTCTGGAGTTTTCAAAGGATGTGAGGCCTCCGGTCGCGATGAACTGGGGAACTAGGTCTTTCTCTGTGGTCTCCACAGGGGATTCAGACACCCTTTCGTCTTGGGAGATGCAAGACGAGCCTGCATTCCAGTCACTGCAGGGATATCCGGCCTTATTTCGAGTCAGGGCTTCGCGGTGTCCATTCCACTTGAGGCCGCAAACTCAGGGTCCCTCTCACATACCTAGAGCTGAGAGAAGCCTCCTCTTGAGGTGCTTGTGGTAAGGTGGTATTCCTCTGGAGACGAAGCCAGGGACTAACCTCTCATCTCGAGTTGATTTTTGGCCCACGGAGCTCTTTCGTGTTGCTACAGTGACCTCAGGATCCCTCTAGCCTTGAAACAGTGTTCTTGGGGTATCTCTGGAGTGCCATGAAGGAAATCAAGGCTCCTTTCATGTGTTATGTGCAACACGGAATTGCTCTGCACGCAGTGCAGGGGAATCGGGCCTCATCTCGCGGCGAGGGGGAAGTCTCATAGTTTTTCTCGAGTTGCGGCGGGAACCTGGGGTATATTCTCGAGTTACGACGGGGATGGCCCTTCCACCCACGTGTTTCTTCAGCGACGTCAGGACTCCTGCCTAGTTGCGAGGGATAACTCTGGATTCTCCTCGAGGCTTGGCAGGGCAATTGGGACGCCTCTCCAGCTGAGGCGGGAGACCAAGTGTCCCTTTCCAAGTGCCACAGGAATCCTGGGACTCCTATCAAGTTTCACGAGGAGTCAGGCATCGTCTCCTTTGGAGGCACTGATCTCCGCGTACTTCTGGAGTTTTCAAAGGATGTGAGGCTATCGGTCGTGATGAGGTGGGGAACTAAGTCTTTCTCTGTGCTTTCCACAGGGGATTCAGACATCCTTTCGTCCTGGGAGATGCAAGACGAGCCTGCATTGAAGTCACTGCAGGGATATCCGGCCTTATTTCGAGTCAGGGCATCGCGGTGTCCATTCCACTTGAGGCCGCAAACTCAGGGTCCCTCTCACATACCTAGAGCTGAGAGAAGCCTCCTCTTGAGGTGCTTGTGGTAAGGTGGTATTCCTCTGGAGACGAATCCAGGGATTAACCTCTCTTTTCGAGTTTATTTTCGTGCACAGAGTTCTTTCGTGTTGCTACAGTGACCTCAGGATCCCTCTATCCTTGAAACAGTGTTCTTGGGGTTTCTCTGGAGTGCCATCAAGGAAATCAAGGCTCCTTTCATGTGTGATGTGAAAGACGGAATTGCTCTGCACGCAGTGCAGGGGAATCGGGCCTCATTTTGCGGAGAGGGGGAAGTCTCATGGTTTTTCTCGAGTTGCGGCGGGAACCTGGGGTATATTCTCGAGTTACGACGGGGATGGCCCTTCCACACACGTGTGTGTTCAGCCATGTCAGGACTCCTGCCTAGTTGCGAGGGACAACTCGGGATTCTCCTCGAGGCTTTGCAGGGCAATTGGGACGCCTCTCCCGCTGAGACGGGAGACCAAGGGTCCCTTTCCACGTGCCACAGGAATCCTGGGTCTCCTATCAAGTTTCACGAGGAGTCAGGCATCGTCTCCTTTGGAGGCACTGATCTCCGCATACCTCTGGAGTTTTCAAAGGATTTGAGGCCTCCTGTCGTGATGAGGTGGGGAACTAGGTCTTTCTCTGTGGTCTCCACAGGGGATTCAGACACCCTTTCGTCTTGGGAGATGCAAGACGAGCCTGCATTCCAGTCACTGCAGGGATATCCGGCCTTATTTCGAGTCAGGGCATCGCGGTGTCCATTTCACTTGAGGCCGCAAACTCAGGGTCCCTCTCACATACCTAGAGCTGAGAGAAGCCTCCTCTTGAGGTGCTTGTGGTAAGGTGGTATTCCTCTGGAGTCGAAGCCAGGGACTAACCTCTCATCTCGAGTTGATTTTTGGTCCACGGAGCTCTTTCGTATTGCTACAGTGACCTCAGGATCCCTCTAGCCTTGAAACAGTGTTCTTGGGGTTTCTCTGGAGTGCCATCAAGGAAATCAAGGCTCCTTTCATGTGTGATGTGCAACACAGAATTGCTCTGCACGCAGTGCAGGGGAATCGGGCCTCATCTCGCGGCGAGGGGGAAGTCTCATGGTTTTTCTCGAATTGCGGCGGGAACCTGGGGAATATTCTCGAGTTACGACGGGGATGGCCCTTCCACACACGTGTTTGTTCAGCCACGTCAGGACTCTTGCCTAGTTGCGAGACACAACTCGGGATTCTCCTCGAGGCTTGGCAAGGCAATTGGGACACCTCTCCAGCTGAGGCAGGAGACCAAGGGTCCCTTTCCACGTGCCACAGGAATCCTGGGACTCCTATCAAGTTTCACGAGGAGTCAGGCATCGTCTCCTTTGGAGGCACTGATCTCCGCGTACCTCTGGAGTTTTCAAAGGATGTGAGGCTATTGGTCGCGATGAGGTGGGGAACTAAGTCTTTCTCTGTGCTTTCCACAGGGGATTCAGACATCCTTTCTTCTTGGGAGATGCAAGACGAGCCTGCATTCAAGTCACTGCAGGGATATCCGGCCTTATTTCGAGTCAGGGCATCGCGGTGTCCATTCCACTTGAGGCCGCAAACTCAGGATCCCTCTCACATACCTATAGCTGAGAGAAGCCTCCTCTTGAGGTGCTTGTGGTAAGGTGGTATTCCTCAGGAGTCGAAGCCAGGGACTAACCTCTCATCTCGTGTTGATTCTTGGTCCACGGAGCTCTTTCGTGTTGCTACAGTGACCTCAGGATCCCTCTAGCCTTGAAACAGTGTTCTTGGGGTTTCTCTGGAGTGCCATCAAGGAAATCAAGGCTCCTTTCATGTGTGATGTGCAACACGGAATTGCTCTGCACGCAGTGCAGGGGAATCGGGCCTCATCTCGCGGCGAGGGGGAAGTCTCATGGTTTTTCTCGAGTTGCGGCGGGAACCTGGGGTATATTCTCGAGTTACGACGGGGAGGGCCCTTCCACCCACGTGGTTCTTCAGCGACGCCAGGACTCCTGCCTAGTTGCGAGGGACAACTCGGGATTCTCCTCGAGGCTTTGCAGGGCAATTGGGACGCCTCTCCAGCTGAGACGGGAGACTAAGTGTCCCTTTCCACGTGCCACAGGAATCCTGGGTCTCCTATCAAGTTTCATGAGGAGTCAGGCATCGTCTCCTTTGGAGGCACTGATCTCCGCATACCTCTGGAGTTTTCAAAGGATTTGAGGCCTCCTGTCGCGATGAGGTGGGGAACTAGGTCTTTCTCTGTGGTCTCCACAGGGGATTCAGACACCTTTTCGTCTTGGGAGATGCAAGACGAGCCTGCATTCCAGTCACTGCAGGGATATCAGGCCTTATTTCGAGTCAGGGCATCGCGGTGTCCATTCCACTTGAGGCCACAAACTCAGGGTCCCTCTCACATACCTAGAGCTGAGAGAAGCCTCCTCTTGAGGTGCTTGTGGTAAGGTGGTATTCCTCTGGAGTCGAAGCCAGGGACTAACCTCTCATCTCGAGTTGATTTGTGGTCCACGGAGCTCTTTCGTTTTGCTACAGTGACCTCAGGATCCCTCTAGCCTTGAAACAGTATTCTTGGGGTTTCTCTGGAGTGCCATCAAGGAAATCAAGGCTCCTTTCATGTGTGATGTGCAACACGGAATTGCTCTGCACGCAGTGCAGGGGAATCGGGCCTCATCTCGCGGTGAGGGGGAAGTCTCATGGTTTTTCTCGAGTTGCGGCGGGAACCTGGGGTATATTCTCGAGTTACGACGGGGATGGCCCTTCCACACACGTGTTTGTTCTGCCACGTCAGGACTCTTGCCTAGTTGCGAGACACAACTCGGGATTCTCCTCGAGGCTTGGCAAGGCAATTGGGACGCCTCTGCAGCTGAGGCGGGAGACCAAGGGTCCCTTTCCACGTGCCACAGGAATCCTGGGACTCCTATCAAGTTTCACGAGGAGTCAGGCATCGTCTCCTTTGGAGGCACTGATCTCCGTGAACCTCTGGAGTTTTCAAAGGATGTGAGGCCTCCGGTCGCGATGAGGTGGGGAACTAGGTCTTTCTCTGTGGTCTCCACAGGGGATTCAGACATCCTTTCATCTTGGGAGATGCAAGACGAGCCTGCATTCAAGTCACTGCAGGGATATCCGGCCTTATTTCGCGTCAGGGCATCGCGGTGTCCATTCCACTTGAGGCCGCAAACTCAGGGTCCCTCTCACATACCTAGAGCTGAGAGAAGCCTCCTCTTGAGGTGCTTGTGGTAAGGTGGTATTCCTCTGGAGACGAATCCAGGGACTAACCTCTCTTTTCGAGTTGATTTTTGGTCCACAGAGTTCTTTCGTGTTGCTACAGTGACCTCAGGATCCCTCTATCCTTGAAACAGTGTTCTTGGGGTTTCTCTGGAGTGCCATCAAGGAAATCAAGGCTCCTTTCAAGTGTGATGTGCAAGACGGAATTGCTCTGCACGCAGTACAGGGGAATCGGGCCTCATCTCGCATCGAGGGGGAAGTCTCATGGTTTTTCTCGAGTTGCGGCGGGAACCTGGGGTATATTCTCGAGTTACGACGGGGATGGCCCTTCCACCCACGTGTTTGCTCAGCCACGTCAGGACTCCTGCCTAGTTGCGAGGGACAACTCGGGATTCTCCTCGAGGCTTGGCAGGGCAATTGGGACGCCTCTCCAGCTGAGACGGGAGACCAAGGGTCCCTTTCCACGTGCCACAGGAATCCTGGGTCTCCTATCAAGTTTCACGAGGAGTCAGGCATCGTCTCCTTTGGAGGCACTGATCTCCGCATACCTCTGGAGTTTTCAAAGGATTTGAGGCCTCCTGTCGCGATGAGGTGGGGAACTAGGTCTTTCTCTGTGGTCTCCACAGGGGATTCAGACACCCTTTCGTCTTGGGAGATGCAAGACGAGCCTGCATTCCAGTCACTGCAGGGATATCCCGCCTTATTTCGAGTCAGGGCATCGCGGTGTCCATTTCACTTAAGGCCGCAATCTCAGGGTCCCTCTCACATACCTAGAGCTGAGAGAAGCCTCCTCTTGAGGTGCTTGTGGTAAGGTGGTATTCCTCTGGAGTCGAAGCCAGGGACTAACCTCTCATCTCGAGTTGATTTTTGGCCCACGGAGCTCTTTCGTGTTGCTACAGTGACCTCAGGATCCCTCTAGCCTTGAAACAGTGTTCTTGGGGTTTCTCTGGAGTGCCATGAAGGAAATCAAGGCTCCTTTCATGTGTGATGTGCAACACAGAATTGTTCTGCACGCAGTGCAGGGGAATCGGGCCTCATCTCGCGGCGAGGGGAAATCTCATGGTTTTTCTCGAGTTGCTGCGGGAACCTGGGGTATATTCTCGAGTTACGTCGGGGATGGCCCTTCCACACACGTGTTTGTTCAGCCACGTCAGGACTCTTGCCTAGTTGCGAGACACAACTCGGGATTCTCCTCGAGGCTTGGCAAGGCAATTGGGACGCCTCTCCAGCTGAGGCGGGAGACCAAGGGTCCCTTTCCACGTGCCACAGGAATCCTGGGACTCCTATCAAGTTTCACGAGGTGTCAGGCATCGTCTCCTTTGGAGGCACTGATCTCCGCGTACATCTGGAGTTTTCAAAGGATGTGAGGCATCCGGTCGCGATGAGGTGGGGAACTAGGTCTTTCTCTGTGGTCTCCACAGGGGATTCAGGCATCCTTTCATCTTGGGAGATGCAAGATGAGCCTGCATTCAAGTCACTGCAGGGATATCCAGCCTTATTTCGCGTCAGGGCATCGCGGTGTCCATTCCACTTGAGGCCGCAAACTCAGGGTCCCTCTCACATACCTAGAGCTGAGAGAAGCCTCCTCTTGAGGTGCTTGTGGTAAGGTGGTATTCCTCAGGAGTCGAAGCCAGGGACTAACCTCTCATCTCCTGTTGATTCTTGGTCCACGGAGCTCTTTCGTGTTTCTACAGTGACCTCAGGATCCCTCTAGCCTTGAAACAGTGTTCTTGGGGTTTCTCTGGAGTGCCATCAAGGAAATCAAGGCTCCTTTCATGTGTGATGTGCAACACGGAATTGCTCTGCACGCAGTGCAGGGGAATCGGGCCTCATCTCGCGGCGAGGGGGAAGTCTCATGGTTTTTCTCGAGTTGCGGCGGGAACCTGGGGTATATTCTCGAGTTACGACGGGGATGGCCCTTCCACCCACGTGTTTCTTCAGCGACGCCAGGACTCCTGCCTAGTAGCGAGGGACAACTCGGGATTCTCCTCGAGGCTTGGCAGGGCAATTGGGACGCCTCTCCAGCTGAGGCGGGAGACCAAGTGTCCCTTTCCAAGTGCCACAGGAATCCTGGGACTCCTATCAAGTTTCACGAGAAGTCAGGCATCGTCTCCTTTGGAGGCACTGATCTCCGCGTACCTCTGGAGTTTTCAAAGGATGTGAGGCTATCGGTCGCGATGAGGTGGGGAACTAAGTCTTTCTCTGTGCTTTCCACAGGGGATTCAGACATCCTTTCGTCTTGGGAGATGCAAGACGAGCCTGCATTGAAGTCACTGCAGGGATATCCGGCCTTATTTCGAGTCAGGGCATCGCGGTGTCCATTCCACTTGAGGCCGCAAACTCAGGGTCCCTCTCACATACCTAGAGCTGAGAGAAGCCTCCTCTTGAGGTGCTTGTGGTAAGGTGGTATTCCTCTGGAGACGAATCCAGGGACTAACCTCTCTTTTCAAGTTGATTTGTGGTCCACAGAGTTCTTTCGTGTTGCTACAGTGACCTCAGGATCCCTCTATCCTTGAAACAGTGTTCTTGGGGTTTCTCTGGAGTGCCATCAAGGAAATCAAGGCTCCTTTCATGTGTGATGTGCAAGACGGAATTGCTCTGCACGCAGTACAGGGGAATCGGGCCTCATCTCGCATCGAGGGGGAAGTCTCATGGTTTTTCTCGAGTTGCGGCGGGAACCTGGGGTATATTCTCGAGTTACAACGGGGATGGCCCTTCCACCCACGTGTTTGTTCAGCCACGTCAGGACTCCTGCCTAGTTGCGAGGGACAACTCGGGATTCTCCTCGAGGCTTGGCAGGGCAATTGGAACGCCTCTCCAGCTGAGGCGGGAGACCAAGGGTCCCTTTCCACGTGCCACAAGAATCCTGGGACTCCTATCAAGTTTCACGAGGAGTCAGGCATCGTCTCCTTAGGAGGCACTGATCTCCGCGTACCTCTGGAGTTTTCAAAGGATGTGAGGCCTCCGGTCGCGATGAGGTGGGGAACTAGGTGTTTCTCTGTGGTGTCCACAGGGGATTCAGACATCCTTTCGTCTTGGGAGATGCAAGACGAGCCTGCATTCAAGTCACTGCAGGGATATCCGGCCTTATTTCGAGTCAGGGCATCGCGGTGTCCATTCCACTTGAGGCCGCAAACTCAGGGTCCCTCTCACATACCTAGAGCTGAGAGAAGCCTCCTCTTGAGGTGCTTGTGGTAAGCTGGTATTCCTCAGGAGTCGAAGCCAGGGACTAACCTCTCATCTCGTGTTGATTCTTGGTCCACGGAGCTCTTTCGTGTTGCTACAGTGACCTCAGGATCCCTCTAGCCTTGAAACAGTGTTCTTGGGGTTTCTCTGGAGTGCCATCAAGGAAATCAAGGCTCCTTTCATGTGTGATGTGCAAGACGGAATTGCTCTGCACGCAGTGCAGGGGAATCGGGCCTCATCTCGCGGCGAGGGGGAAGTCTCATGGATTTTCTCGAGTTGTGGCGGGAACCTGGGGTCTATTTTCGAGTTACGACGGGGATGGCCCTTCCACACACGTGTTTGTTCAGCCACGTCAGGACTCTTGCCTAGTTGCGAGACACAACTCGGGATTCTCCTCGAGGCTTGGTAAGGCAATTGGGACGCCTCTCCAGCTGAGGCGGGAGACCAAGGGTCCCTTTCCACGTGCCACAGGAATCCTGGGACTCCTATCAAGTTTCACGAGGAGTCAGGCATCGTCTCCTTTGGAGGCACTGATATCCGCGTACCTCTGAAGTTTTCAAAGGATGTGAGGCTATCGGTCGCGATGAGGTGGGGAACTAAGTCTTTCTCTGTGCTTACCACAGGGGATTCAGACATCCTTTCGTCCTGGGAGATGCAAGACGAGCCGGCACTGAAGTCACTGCAGGGATATCCGGCCTTATTTCGAGTCAGGGCATCGCGGTGTCCATTCCACTTGAGGCCGCAAACTCAGGGTCCCTCTCACATACCTAGAGCTGAGAGAAGCCTCCTCTTGAGGTGCTTGTGGTAAGGTGGTATTCCTCTGGAGTCGAAGCCAGGGACTAACCTCTCTTTTCGAGTTGATTTTTGGCCCACGGAGCTCTTTCGTGTTGCTACAGTTACCTCAGGAACCCTCTAGCCTTGAAACAGTGTTCTTGGGGTTTCTCTGGAGTGCCATGAAGGAAATCAAGGCTCCTTTCATGTGTGATGTGCAAGACGGAATTGCTCTGCACGCAGTGCAGGGGAATCGTGCCTCATCTCGCGGCGAGGGGGAAGTCTCATGGTTTTTCTCGAGTTGCGGCGGGAACCTGGGGTATATTCTCGAGTTACGACGGGGATGGCCCTTCCACCCACGTGTTTCTTCAGCGACGTCAGGACTCCTGCCTAGTTGTGAGGGACAATTCTGGATTCTCCTCGAGGCTTGGCAGGGCAATTGGGACGCCTCTCCAGCTGAGGCGGGAGACCAAGTGTCCCTTTCCAAGTGCCACAGGAATCCTGGGACTCCTATCAAGTTTCACGAGGAGTCAGGCATTGTCTCCTTTGGAGGCACTGATCTCCGCGTACCTCTGGAGTTTTCAAAGGATGTGAGGATATCGGTCGCGATGAGTTGGGGAACCTAGTCTTTCTCTGTGCTTTTCACAGGGGATTCAGACATCCTTTCGTCCTGGGAGATGCAAGACGAGCCTGCATTGAAGTCACTGCAGGGATATCCGGCCTTATTTCGAGTCAGGGCATCGCGGTGTCCATTCCAATTGAGGCCGCAAACTCAGGGTCCCTCTCACATACCTAGAGCTGAGAGAAGCCTCCTCTTGAGGTGCTTGTGGTAAGGTGGTATTCCTCAGGAGTCGAAGCCAGGGACTAACCTCTCATCTCGTGTTGATTCTTGGTCCACGGAGCTCTTTCGTGTTTCTACAGTGACCTCAGGATCCCTCTAGCCTTGAAACAGTGTTCTTGGGGTTTCTCTGGAGTGCCATCAAGGAAATCAAGGCTCCTTTCATGTGTGATGTGCAACACGGAATTGCTCTGCACGCAGTGCAGGGGAATCGGGCCTCATCTCGCGGCGAGGGGGAAGTCTCATGGTTTTTCTCGAGTTGCGGCGGGAACCTGGGGTATATTCTCGAGTTACGACGGGGATGGCCCTTCCACCCACGTGTTTCTTCAGCGACGTCAGGACTCCTGCCTAGTTGCGAGGGACAACTCGGGATTCTCCTCGAGGCTTGGCAGGGCAATTGGGACGCCTCTCCAGCTGAGGCGGGAGACCAAGTGTCCCTTTCCACGTGCCACAGGAATCCTGGGACTCCTATCAAGTTTCACGAGAAGTCAGGCATCGTCTCCTTTGGAGGCACTGATCTCCGCGTACCTCTGGAGTTTTCAAAGGATGTGAGGCTATCGGTCGCGATGAGGTGGGGAACTAAGTCTTTCTCTGTGCTTTCCACAGGGGATTCAGACATCCTTTCGTCTTGGGAGATGCAAGACGAGCCTGCGTTGAAGTCACTGCAGGGATATCCGGCCTTATTTCGAGTCAGGGCATCGCGGTGTCCATTCCACTTGAGGCCGCAAACTCAGGGTCCCTCTCACATACCTAGAGCTGAGAGAAGCCTCCTCTTGAGGTGCTTGTGGTAAGGTGGTATTCCTCTGGAGACGAATCCAGGGACTAACCTCTCTTTTCAAGTTGATTTTTGGTCCACAGAGTTCTTTCGTGTTGCTTCAGTGACCTCAGGATCCCTCTATCCTTGAAACAGTGTTCTTGGGGTTTCTCTGGAGTGCCATCAAGGAAATCAAGGCTCCTTTCATGTGTGATGTGCAAGACGGAATTGCTCTGCACGCAGTGCAGGGGAATCGGCCTCATTTTGCGGAGAGGGGGAAGTCTCATGGTTTTTCTCGAGTTGCGGCGGGAACCTGGGGTATATTCTCGAGTTACGACGGGGATGGCCCTTCCACACACGTGTGTGTTCAGCCATGTCAGGACTCCTGCCTAGTTGCGAGGGACAACTCGGGATTCTCCTCGAGGCTTTGCAGGGCAATTGGGATGCCTCTCCCGCTGAGACGGGAGACAAAGGGTCCCTTTCCACGTGCCACAGGAATCCTGGGTCTCCTATCAAGTTTCACGAGGAGTCAGGCATCGTCTCCTTTGGAGGCACTGATCTCCGCATACCTCTGGAGTTTTCAAAGGATTTGAGGCCTTCGGTCGCGATGAGGTGGGGAACTAGGTGTTTCTCTGTGGTCTCCACAGGGGATTCAGACGCCCTTTCGTCTTGGGAGATGCAAGACGAGCCTGCATTCAAGTCACTGCAGGGATATCCGGCCTTATTTCGAGTCAGGGCATCGCGGTGTCCATTCCTCTTGAGGCGGCAAACTCAGGATCCCTCTCACATACCTAGAGCTGAGAGAAGCCTCCTCTTGAGGTGCTTGTGGTAAGGTGGTATTCCTCTGGAGTCGAAGCCATGGACTAACCTCTCATCTCGTGTTGATTCTTGGTCCACGGAGCTCTTTCGTGTTGCTACAGTGATCTCAGGATCCCTCTATCCTTGAAACAGTGTTCTTGGGGTTTCTCTGGAGTGCCATGAAGGAAATCAAGGCTCCTTTCATGTGTGATGTGCAACACAGAATTGGTCTGCACGCAGTGCAGGGGAATCGGGTCTCATCTCGCGGCGAGGGGAAATCTCATGGTTTTTCTCGAGTTGCGACGGGAACCTGGGGTATATTCTCGAGTTACGACGGGGATGGCCCTTCCACACACGTGTTTGTTCAGCCACGTCAGGACTCTTGCCTAGTTGCGAGACACAACTCGGGATTCTCCTCGAGGCTTGGCAAGGCAATTGGGACGCCTCTCCAGCTGAGGCGGGAGACCATGGGTCCCTTTCCACGTGCCACAGGAATCCTGGGACTCCTATCAAGTTTCACGAGGAGTCAGGCATCGTCTCCTTTGGAGGCACTGATCTCCGCGTACCTCTGGAGTTTTCAAAGGATGTGAGGCCTCCGGTCGCGATGAGGTGGGGAACTAGGTCTTTCTCTGTGGTCTCCACAGGGGATTCAGACATCCTTTCATCTTGGGAGATGCAAGACGAGCCTGCATTCAAGTCACTGCAGGGATATCCAGCCTTATTTCACGTCAGGGCATCACGGTGTCCATTCCACTTGAGGCCGCAAACTCAGGGTCCCTCTCACATACCTAGAGCTGAGAGAAGCCTCCTCTTGAGGTGCTTGTGGTAATGTGGTATTCCTCTGGAGTCGAAGCCAGGGACTGACCTCTCATCTCGAGTTGATTTTTGGCCCACGGAGCTCTTTCGTGTTGCTACAGTGACCTCAGGATCCCTCTAGCCTTGAAACAGTGTTCTTGGGGTTTCTCTGGAGTGCCATCAAGGAAATCAAGGCTCCTTTCATGTGTGATGTGCAAGACGGAATTGCTCTGCACGCAGTACAGGGGAATCGGGCCTCATCTCGCATCGAGTGGGAAGTCTCATGGTTTTTCTCGAGTTGCGGCGGGAATCTGGGGTATATTCTCGAGTTACGACGGGGATGGCCCTTCCACCCACGTGTTTGTTCAGCCACGTCAGGACTCCTGCCTAGTTGCGAGGGACAACTCGGGATTCTCCTCGAGGCTTGGCAGTGCAATTGGAACGCCTTTCCAGCTGAGGCGGGAGACCAAGGGTCCCTTTCCACGTGCCACAAGAATCCTGGGACTCCTATCAAGTTTCACGAGGAGTCAGGCATCGTCTCCTTTGGAGGCACTGATCTCCGCGTACCTCTGGAGTTTTCAAAGGATGTGAGGCCTCCGGTCGCGATGAGGTGGGGAACTAGGTCTTTCTCTGTGGTCTCCACAGGGGATTCAGACATCCTTTCTTCTTGGGAGATGCAAGACGAGCCTGCATTCAAGTCACTGCAGGGATATCCGGCCTTATTTCGAGTCAGGGCATCGCGGTGTCCATTCCACTTGAGGCCGCAAACTCAGGATCCCTCTCACATACCTAGAGCTGAGAGAAGCCTCCTCTTGAGGTGCTTGTGGTAAGGTGGTATTCCTCAGGAGTCGAAGCCAGGGACTAACCTCTCATCTCGTGTTGATTCTTGGTCCACGGAGCTCTTTCGTGTTGCTACAGTGACCTCAGGATCCCTCTAGCCTTGAAACAGTGTTCTTGGGGTTTCTCTGGAGTGCCATCAAGGAAATCAAGGCTCCTTTCATGTGTGATGTGCAACACGGAATTGCTCTGCACGCAGTGCAGGGGAAACGGTCCTCATCTCGCGGCGAGGGGGAAGTCTCATGGTTTTTCTCGAGTTGCGGCGGGAACCTGGGGTATATTCTCGAGTTACGACGGAGAGGGCCCTTCCACCCACGTGTTTCTTCAGCGACGCCAGGACTCCAGCCTAGTTGCGAGGGACAACTCGGGATTCTCCTCGAGGCTTTGCAGGGCAATTGGGACGCCCCTCCAGCTGAGACGGGAGACCAAGTGTCCCTTTCCACGTGCCACAGGAATCCTGGGTCTCCTATCAAGTTTCACGAGGAGTCAGGCATCGTCTCCTTTGGAGGCACTGATCTCCGCATACCTCTGGAGTTTTCAAAGGATTTGAGGCCTCCTGTCGCGATGAGGTGGGGAACTAGGTCTTTCTCTGTGGTCTCCACAGGGGATTCAGACACCCTTTCGTCTTGGGAGATGCAAGACGAGCCTGCATTCCAGTCACTGCAGGGATATCAGGCCTTATTTCGAGTCAGGGCATCGCGGTGTCCATTCCACTTGAGGCCGCAAACTCAGGGTCCCTCTCACATACCTAGAGCTGAGAGAAGCCTCCTCTTGAGGTGCTTGTGGTAAGGTGGTATTCCTCTGGAGTCGAAGCCAGGGACTAACCTCTCATCTCGAGTTGATTTTTGGTCCACGGAGCTCTTTCGTGTTGCTACAGTGACCTCAGGATCCCTCTAGCCTTGAAACAGTGTTCTTGGGGTTTCTCTGGAGTGCCATGAAGGAAATCAAGGCTCCTTTCATGTGTGATGTGTAACACAGAATTGCTCTGCACGCAGTGCAGGGGAATCGGGCCTCATCTCGCGTCGAGTGGGAAGTCTCATGGTTTTTCTCGAGTTGCGGCGGGAACCTGGGGTATATTCTCGAGTTACGACGGGGATGTCCCTTCCACAAACGTGTTTGTTCAGCCACGTCAGGACTCTTGCCTAGTTGCGAGACACAACTCGGGATTCTCCTCGAGGCTTGGCAAGGCAATTGGGACGCCTCTCCAGCTGAGGCGGGAGACCAAGGGTCCCTTTCCACGTGCCACAGGAATCCTGGGACTCCTATCAAGTTTCACGAGGAGTCAGGCATCGTCTCCTTTGAAGGCACTGATCTCCGCGTACCTCTGGAGTTTTCAAAGGATGTGAGGCCTCCGGTCGCGATGAGGTGGGGAACTAGGTCTTTCTCTGTGGTCTCCACAGGGGATTCAGACACCCTTTCGTCTTGGGAGATGCAAGACGAGCCTGCATTCCAGTCACTGCAGGGATATCCGGCCTTATTTCGAGTCAGGGCATCGCGGTGTCCATTCCACTTGAGGCCGCAAACTCAGGGTCCCTCTCACATACCTAGAGCTGAGAGAAGCCTCCTCTTGAGGTGCTTGTGGTAAGGTGGTATTCCTCTGGAGACGAAGCCAGGGACTAACCTCTCATCTCGAGTTGATTTTTGGCCCACGGAGCTCTTTCGTGTTGCTACAGTGACCTCAGGATCCCTCTAGCCTTGAAACAGTGTTCTTGGGGTTTCTCTGGAGTGCCATCAAGGAAATCAAGGCTCCTTTCATGTGTTATGTGCAACACGGAATTGCTCTGCACGCAGTGCAGGGGAATCGGGCCTCATCTCGCGGCGAGGGGGAAGTCTCATGGTTTTTCTCGAGTTGCGGCGGGAACCTGGGGTATATTCTCGAGTTACGACGGGGATGGCCCTTCCACCCACGTGTTTCTTCAGCGACGTCAGGACTCCTGCCTAGTTGCGAGGGATAACTCTGGATTCTCCTCGAGGCTTGGCAGGGCAATTGGGACGCCTCTCCAGCTGAGGCGGGAGACCAAGTGTCCCTTTCCACGTGCCACAGGAATCCTGGGACTCCTATCAATTTTCACGAGGAGTCAGGCATCGTCTCCTTTGGAGGCACTGATCTCCGCGTACTTCTGGAGTTTTCAAAGAATGTGAGGCTATCGGTCGCGATGAGGTGGGGAACTAAGTCTTTCTCTGTGCTTTCCACAGGGGATTCAGACATCCTTTCGTCCTGGGAGATGCAAGACGAGCCTGCATTGAAGTCACTGCAGGGATATCCGGCCTTATTTCGAGTCAGGGCATCGCGGTGTCCATTCCACTTGAGGCCGCAAACTCAGGGTCCCTCTCACATACCTAGAGCTGAGAGAAGCCTCCTCTTGAGGTGCTTGTGGTAAGGTGGTATTCCTCTGGAGACGAATCCAGGGACTAACCTCTCTTTTCGAGTTTATTTTCGTGCACAGAGTTCTTTCGTGTTGCTACAGTGACCTCAGGATCCCTCTATCCTTGAAACAGTGTTCTTGGGGTTTCTCTGGAGTGCCATCAAGGAAATCAAGGCTCCTTTCATGTGTGATGTGCAAGACGGAATTGCTCTGCAAGCAGTACAGGGGAATCGGGCCTCATCTCGCAGCGAGGGGGAAGTCTCATGGTTTTTCTCGAGTTGCGGCGGGAACCTGGGGTATATTCTCGAGTTACGACGGGGATGGCCCTTCCACCCACGTGTGTGTTCAGCCACGTCAGGACTCCTGCCTAGTTGCGAGGAACAACTCGGGATTCTCCTCGAGGCTTGGCAGGGCAATTGGAACGCCTCTCCAGCTGAGGCGGGAGACCAAGGGTCCCTTTCCACGTGCCACAGGAATCCTGGGACTCCTATCAAGTTTCACGAGGAGTCAGGCATCGTCTCCTTTGGAGGCACTGATCTCCGGGTACCTCTGGAGTTTTCAAAGGATGTGAGGCCTCCGGTCGCGATGAGGTGGGGAACTAGGTGTTTCTCTGTGGTCTCCACAGGGGATTCAGACACCCTTTCGTCTTGGGAGATGCAAGTCGAGGCTGCATTCCAGTCACTGCAGGGATATCCGGCCTTATTTCGAGTCAGGGCATCACGGTGTCCATTCCACTTGAGGCCGCAAACTCAGGGTCCCTCTCACATACCTAGAGCTGAGAGAAGCCTCCTCTTGAGGTGCTTGTGGTAAGGTGGTTTTCGTCTGGAGTCGAAGCCAGGGACTAACCTCTCATCTCGAGTTGATTTTTGGTCCACGGAGCTCTTTCGTGTTGCTACAGTGACCTCAGGATCCCTCTAGCCTTGAAACAGTGTTCTTGGGGTTTCTCTGGAGTGCCATGAAGGAAATCAAGGCTCCTTTCATGTGTGATGTGCAACACAGAATTGCTCTGCACGCAGTGCAGGGGAATCGGGCCTCATCTCGCGGCGAGGGGGAAGTCTCATGGTTTTTCTCGAGTTGCGGAGGGAACCTGGGGTATATTCTCGAGTTACGACGGGGATGGCCCTTCCACACACGTGTTTGTTCAGCCACGTCAGGACTCTTGCCTAGTTGCGAGACACAACTCGGGATTCTCCTCGAGGCTTGGCAAGGCAATTGGGACGCCTCTCCAGCTGAGGCGGGAGACCAAGGGTCCCTTTCCACGTGCCACAGGAATCCTGGGACTCCTATCAAGTTTCACGAGGAGTCAGGCATCGTCTCCTTTGGAGGCACTGATCTCCGCGTACCTCTGGAGTTTTCAAAGGATGTGAGGCTATCGGTCGCGATGAGGTGGGGAACTAAGTCTTTCTCTGTGCTTTCCACAGGGGATTCAGACATCCTTTCGTCCTGGGAGATGCAAGACGAGCCTGCATTGAAGTCACTGCAGGGATATCCGGCCTTATTTCGAGTCAGGGCATCGCGGTGTCCATTCCACTTGAGGCCGCAAACTCAGGGTCCCTCTCACATACCTAGAGCTGAGAGAAGCCTCCTCTTGAGGTGCTTGTGGTAAGGTGGTATTCCTCTGGAGTCGAAGCCAGGGACTAACCTCTCATCTCGAGTTGATTTTTGGTCCACGGAGCTCTTTCGTGTTGCTACAGTGACCTCAGGATCCCTCTAGCCTTGAAACAGTGTTCTTGGGGTTTCTCTGGAGTGCCATGAAGGAAATCAAGGCTCCTTTCATGTGTGATGTGTAACACAGAATTGCTCTGCACGCATTGCAGGGGAATCGGGCCTCATCTCGCGTCGAGTGGGAAGTCTCATGGTTTTTCTCGAGTTGCGGCGGGAACCTGGGGTATATTCTCGAGTTACGACGGGGATGGCCCTTCCACAAACGTGTTTGTTCAGCCACGTCAGGACTCTTGCCTAGTTGCGAGGGACAACTCGGGATTCTCCTCGAGGCTTGGCAAGGCAATTGGGACGCCTCTCCAACTGAGACGGGAGACCAAGGGTCCCTTTCCACGTGCCACAGGAATCCTGGGACTCCTATCAAGTTTCACGAGGAGTCAGGCATCGTCTCCTTTGGAGGCACTGATCTCCGCATACCTCTGGAGTTTTCAAAGGATGTGAGGCCTCCGGTCGCGATGAACTGGGGAACTAGGTCTTTCTCTGTGGTCTCCACAGGGGATTCAGACACCCTTTCGTCTTGGGAGATGCAAGACGAGCCTGCATTCCAGTCACTGCAGGGATATCCGGCCTTATTTCGAGTCAGGGCATCGCGGTGTCCATTCCACTTGAGGCCGCAAACTCAGGGTCCCTCTCACATACCTAGAGCTGAGAGAAGCCTCCTCTTGAGGTGCTTGTGGTAAGGTGGTATTCCTCTGGAGACGAAGCCAGGGACTAACCTCTCATCTCGAGTTGATTTTTGGCCCACGGAGCTCTTTCGTGTTGCTACAGTGACCTCAGGATCCCTCTAGCCTTGAAACAGTGTTCTTGGGGTTTCTCTGGAGTGCCATCAAGGAAATCAAGGCTCCTTTCATGTGTTATGTGCAACACGGAATTGCTCTGCACGCAGTGCAGGGGAATCGGGCCTCATCTCGCGGCGAGGGGGAAGTCTCATAGTTTTTCTCGAGTTGCGGCGGGAACCTGGGGTATATTCTCGAGTTACGACGGGGATGGCCCTTCCACCCACGTGTTTCTTCAGCGACGTCAGGACTCCTGCCTAGTTGCGAGGGATAACTCTGGATTCTCCTCGAGGCTTGGCAGGGCAATTGGGACGCCTCTCCAGCTGAGGCGGGAGACCAAGTGTGCCTTTCCAAGTGCCACAGGAATCCTGGGACTCCTATCAAGTTTCACGAGGAGTCAGGCATCGTCTCCTTTGGAGGCACTGATCTCCGTGTACTTCTGGAGTTTTCAAAGGATGTGAGGCTATCGGTCGTGATGAGGTGGGGAACTAAGTCTTTCTCTGTGCTTTCCACAGGGGATTCAGACACCCTTTCGTCCTGGGAGATGCAAGACGAGCCTGCATTGAAGTCACTGCAGGGATATCCGGCCTTATTTCGAGTCAGGGCATCGCGGTGTCCATTCCACTTGAGGCCGCAAACTCAGGGTCCCTCTCACATACCTAGAGCTGAGAGAAGCCTCCTCTTGAGGTGCTTGTGGTAAGGTGGTATTCCTCTGGAGACGAATCCAGGGACTAACCTCTCTTTTCGAGTTTATTTTCGTGCACAGAGTTCTTTCGTGTTGCTACAGTGACCTCAGGATCCCTCTATCCTTGAAACAGTGTTCTTGGGGTTTCTCTGGAGTGCCATCAAGGAAATCAAGGCTCCTTTCATGTGTGATGTGCAAGACGGAATTGCTCTGCACGCAGTACAGGGGAATCGGGCCTCATCTCGCAGCGAGGGGGAAGTCTCATGGTTTTTCTCGAGTTGCGGCGGGAACCTGGGGTATATTCTCGAGGTACGACGGGGATGGCCCTTCCACCCACGTGTTTGTTCAGCCACGTCAGGCCTCCTGCCTAGTTGCGAGGGACAACTCGGGATTCTCCTCGAGGCTTGGCAGGGCAATTGGAACGCCTCTCCAGCTGAGGCGGGAGACCAAGGGTCCCTTTCCACGTGCCACAAGAATCCTGGGACTCCTATCAAGTTTCACGAGGAGTCAGGCATCGTCTCCTTTGGAGGCACTGATCTCCGCGTACCTCTGGAGATTTCAAAGGATGTGAGGCCTCTGGTCGCGATGAGGTGGGGAACTAGGTCTTTCTCTGTGGTCTCCACAGGGGATTCAGACATCCTTTCTTCTTGGGAGATGCAAGACGAGCCTGCATTCAAGTCACTGCAGGGATATCCGGCCTTATTTCGAGTCAGGGCATCGCGGTGTCCATTCCTCTTGAGGCCGCAAACTCAGGATCCCTCTCACATACCTAGAGCTGAGAGAAGCCTCCTCTTGAGGTGCTTGTGGTAAGGTGGTATTCCTCAGGAGTCGAAGCCAGGGACTAACATCTCATCTCGTGTTGATTCTTGGTCCACGGAGCTCTTTCGTTTTGCTACAGTGACCTCAGGATCCCTCTAGCCTTGAAACAGTGTTCTTGGGGTTTCTCTGGAGTGCCATCAAGGAAATCAAGGCTCCTTTCATGTGTGATGTGCAACACGGAATTGCTCTGCACGCAGTGCAGGGGAATCGGGCCTCATCTCGCGGCGAGGGGAAGTCTCATGGTTTTTCTCGAGTTGCGGCGGGAACCTGGGGTATATTCTCGAGTTACGACGGGGATGGCCCTTCCACCCACGTGTTTCTTCAGCGACGTCAGGACTCCTGCCTAGTTGCGAGGGACAATTCTGGATTCTCCTCGAGGCTTGGCAGGGCAATTGGGATGCCTCTCCAGCTGAGGTGGGAGACCAAGTGTCCCTTTCCAAGTGCGACAGGAATCCTGGGACTCCTATCAAGTTTCACGAGGAGTCAGGCATCGTCTCCTTTGGAGGCACTGATCTCCGCGTACCTCTGGAGTTTTCAAAGGATGTGAGGCTATCGGTCGCGATGAGGTGGGGAACTAAGTCTTTCTCTGTGCTTTCCACAGGGGATTCAGACATCCTTTCGTCCTGGGAGATGCAAGACGAGCCTGCATTGAAGTCACTGCAGGGATATCCGGCCTTATTTCGAGTCAGGGCATCGCGGTGTCCATTCCACTTGAGGCCGCAAACTCAGGGTCCCTCTCACATACCTAGAGCTGAGAGAAGCCTCCTCTTGAGGTGCTTGTGGTAAGGTGGTATTCCTCTGGAGTCGAAGCCAGGGACTAACCTCTCATCTTGAGTTGATTTTTGGTCCACGGAGCTCTTTCGTGTTGCTACAGTGACCTCAGGATCCCTCTAGCCTTGAAACAGTGTTCTTGGGGTTTCTCTGGAGTGCCATGAAGGAAATCAAGGCTCCTTTCATGTGTGATGTGTAACACAGAATTGCTCTGCACGCATTGCAGGGGAATCGGGCCTCATCTCGCGTCGAGTGGGAAGTCTCATGGTTTTTCTCGAGTTGCGGCGGGAACCTGGGGTATATTCTCGAGTTACGACGGGGATGGCCCTTCCACAAACGTGTTTGTTCAGCCACGTCAGGACTCTTGCCTAGTTGCGAGACACAACTCGGGATTCTCCTCGAGGCTTGGCAAGGCAATTGGGACGCCTCTCCAACTGAGGCGGGAGACCAAGGGTCCCTTTCCACGTGCCACAGGAATCCTGGGACTCCTATCAAGTTTCACGAGGAGTCAGGCATCGTCTCCTTTGGAAGCACTGATCTCCGCGTACCTCTGGAGTTTTCAAAGGATGTGAGGCCTCCGGTCGCGATGAACTGGGGAACTAGGTCTTTCTCTGTGGTCTCCACAGGGGATTCAGACACCCTTTCGTCTTGGGAGATGCAAGACGAGCCTGCATTCCAGTCACTGCAGGGATATCCGGCCTTATTTCGAGTCAGGGCATCGCGGTGTCCATTCCACTTGAGGCCGCAAACTCAGGGTCCCTCTCACATACCTAGAGCTGAGAGAAGCCTCCTCTTGAGGTGCTTGTGGTAAGGTGGTATTCCTCTGGAGACGAAGCCAGGGACTAACCTCTCATCTCGAGTTGATTTTTGGCCCACGGAGCTCTTTCGTGTTGCTACAGTGACCTCAGGATCCCTCTAGCCTTGAAACAGTGTTCTTGGGGTTTCTCTGGAGTGCCATCAAGGAAATCAAGGCTCCTTTCATGTGTTATGTGCAACACGGAATTGCTCTGCACGCAGTGCAGGGGAATCGGGCCTCATCTCGCGGCGAGGGGGAAGTCTCATAGTTTTTCTCGAGTTGCGGCGGGAACCTGGGGTATATTCTCGAGTTACGACGGGGATGGCCCTTCCACCCACGTGTTTCTTCAGCGACGTCAAGACTCCTGCCTAGTTGCGAGGGATAACTCTGGATTCTCCTCGAGGCTTGGCAGGGCAATTGGGACGCCTCTCCAGCTGAGGCGGGAGACCAAGTGTCCCTTTCCAAGTGCCACAGGAATCCTGGGACTCCTATCAAGTTTCACGAGGAGTCAGGCATCGTCTCCTTTGGAGGCACTGATCTCCGCGTACTTCTGGAGTTTTCAAAGAATGTGAGGCTATCGGTCGCGATGAGGTGGGGAACTAAGTCTTTCTCTGTGCTTTCCACAGGGGATTCAGACATCCTTTCGTCCTGGGAGATGCAAGACGAGCCTGCATTCAAGTCACTGCAGGGATATCCGGCCTTATTTCGAGTCAGGGCATCGCGGTGTCCATTCCACTTGAGGCCGCAAACTCAGGGTCCCTCTCACATACCTAGAGCTGAGAGAAGCCTCCTCTTGAGGTGCTTGTGGTAAGGTGGTATTCCTCTGGAGACGAATCCAGGGACTAACCTCTCTTTTCGAGTTTATTTTCGTGCACAGAGTTCTTTCGTGTTGCTACAGTGACCTCAGGATCCCTCTATCCTTGAAACAGTGTTCTTGGGGTTTCTCTGGAGTGCCATGAAGGAAATCAAGGCTCCTTTCATGTGTGATGTGCAAGACGGAATTGCTCTGCACGCAGTACAGGGGAATCGGGCCTCATCTCGCATCGAGGGGCAAGTCTCATGGTTTTTCTCGAGTTGCGGCGGGAACCTGGGGTATATTCTCGAGTTACGACGGGGATGGCCCTTCCACCCACGTGTTTCTTCAGCGACGTCAGGACTCCTGCCTAGTTGCGAGGGACAACTCGGGATTCTCCTCGAGGCTTGGCAGGGCAATTGGAACGCCTCTCCAGCTGAGGCGGGAGACCAAGGGTCCCTTTCCATGTGCCACAAGAATCCTGGGACTCCTATCAAGTTTCACGAGGAGTCAGGCATCGTCTCCTTTGGAGGCACTGATCTCCGCGTACCTCTGGAGATTTCAAAGGATGTGAGGCCTCTGGTCGCGATGAGGTGGGGAACTAGGTCTTTCTCTGTGGTCTCCACAGGGGATTCAGACACCCTTTCTTCTTGGGAGATGCAAGACGAGCCTGCATTCAAGTCACTGCAGGGATATCCGGCCTTATTTCGAGTCAGGGCATCGCGGTGTCCATTCCTCTTGAGGCCGCAAACTCAGGATCCCTCTCACATACCTAGAGCTGAGAGAAGCCTCCTCTTGAGGTGCTTGTGGTAAGGTGGTATTCCTCAGGAGTCGAAGCCAGGGACTAACCTCTCATCTCGTGTTGATTCTTGGTCCACGGAGCTCTTTCGTGTTGCTACAGTGACCTCAGGATCCCTCTAGCCTTGAAACAGTGTTCTTGGGGTTTCTCTGGAGTGCCATGAAGGAAATCAAGGCTCCTTTCATGTGTGATGTGCAACACGGAATTGCTCTGCACGCAGTGCAGGGGAATCGGGCCTCATCTCGCGGCGAGGGGAAGTCTCATGGTTTTTCTCGAGTTGCGGCGGGAACCTGGGGTATATTCTCGAGTTACGACGGGGATGGCCCTTCCACCCACGTGTTTCTTCAGCGACGTCAGGACTCCTGCCTAGTTGCGAGGGACAATTCTGGATTCTCCTCGAGGCTTGGCAGGGCAAATGGGATGCCTCTCCAGCTGAGGTGGGAGACCAAGTGTCCCTTTCCAAGTGCGACAGGAATCCTGGGACTCCTATCAAGTTTCACGAGGAGTCAGGCATCGTCTCCTTTGGAGGCACTGATCTCCGCGTACCTCTGGAGTTTTCAAAGGATGTGAGGCTATCGGTCGCGATGAGGTGGGGAACTAAGTCTTTCTCTGTGCTTTCCACAGGGGATTCAGACATCCTTTCGTCCTGGGAGATGCAAGACGAGCCTGCATTGAAGTCTCTGCAGGGATATCTGGCCTTATTTCGAGTCAGGGCATCGCGGTGTCCATTCCACTTGAGGCCGCAAACTCAGGGTCCCGCTCACATACGTAGAGCTGAGAGAAGCCTCCTCTTGAGGTGCTTGTGGTAAGGTGTTATTCCTCTGGAGACGAATCCAGGGACTAACCCCTCTTTTCGAGTTGATTTTTGGTCCACAGAGTTCTTTCGTGTTGCTACAGTGACCTCAGGATCCCTCTATCCTTGAAACAGTGTTCTTGGGGTTTCTCTGGAGTGCCATCAAGGAAATCAAGGCTCCTTTCATGTGTGATGTGCAAGACGGAATTGCTCTGCACGCAGTACAGGGGAATCGGGCCTCATCTCGCAGCGAGGGGGATGTCTCATGGTTTTTCTCGAGTTGCGGCGGGAACCTGGTGTATATTCTCGAGTTACGACGGGGATGGCCCTTCCACCCACGTGTTTGTTCAGCCACGTCAGGACTCCTGCCTAGTTGCGAGGGACAACTCTGGATTCTCCTCGAAGCTTGGCAGGGCAATTGGAACGCCTCTCCAGCTGAGGCGGGAGACCAAGGGTCCCTTTCCACGTGCCACAAGAATCCTGGGACTCCTATCAAGTTTCACGAGGAGTTAGGCATCGTCTCCTTTGGAGGCACTGATCTCCGCGTACCTCTGGAGTTTTCAAAGGATGTGAGGCCTCCGGTCGCGATGAGGTGGGGAACTAGGTCTTTCTCTGTGGTCTCCACAGGGGATTCAGACATCCTTTCTTCTTGGGAGATGCAAGACGAGCCTGCATTGAAGTCACTGCAGGGATATCCGGCCTTATTTCGAGTCAGGGCATCGCGGTGTCCATTCCACTTGAGTCCGCAAACTCAGGATCCCTCTCACATACCTAGAGCTGAGAGAAGCCTCCTCTTGAGGTGCTTGTGGTAAGGTGGTATTCCTCAGGAGTCGAAGCCAGGGACTAACCTCTCATCTCGTGTTGATTCTTGGTCCACGGAGCTCTTTCGTGTTGCTACAGTGACCTCAGGATCCCTCTAGCCTTGAAACAGTGTTCTTGGGGTTTCTCTGGAGTGCCATCAAGGAAATCAAGGCTCCTTTCATGTGTGATGTGCAACACGGAATTGCTCTGCACGCAGTACAGGGGAATCAGGCCTCATCTCGCGGCGAGGGGGAAGTCTCATGGTTTTTCTCGAGTTGCGGCGGGAACCTGGGGTATATTCTCGAGTTCCGACGGGGATGGCCCTTCCACACACGTGTGTGTTCAGCCATGTCAGGACTCCTGCCTAGTTGCGAGGGACAACTCGGGATTCTCCTCGAGGCTTTGCAGGGCAATTGGGACGCCTCTCCAGCTGAGACGGGAGACCAAGGGTCCCTTTCCACGTGCCACAGGAATCCTGGGTCTCCTATCAAGTTTCACGAGAAGTCAGGCATCGTCTATTTTGGAGGCACTGATCTCCGCATACCTCTGGAGTTTTCAAAGGATTTGAGGCCTCCTGTCGCGATGAGGTGGGGAACTAGGTCTTTCTCTGTGGTCTCCACAGGGGATTCAGACACCCTTTCGTCTTGGGAGATGCAAGACGAGCCTGCATTCCAGTCACTGCAGGGATATCCGGCCTTAATTCGAGTCAGGGCATCGCGGTGTCCATTCCACTTGAGGCCGCAAACTCAGGGTCCCTCTCACATACCTAGAGCTCAGAGAAGCCTCCTCTTGAGGTGCTTGTGGTAAGGTGGTATTCCTCTGGAGTCGAAGCCAGGGACTAACCTCTCATCTCGAGTTGATTTTTGGTCCACGGAGCTCTTTCGTGTTGCTACAGTGACCTCAGGATCCCTCTAGCCTTGAAACAGTGTTCTTGGGGTTTCTCTGGAGTGCCATGAAGGAAATCAAGGCACCTTTCATGTGAGATGTGCAACACGGAATTGCTCTGCACGCAGTGCAGGGGAATCGGGCCTCATCTCGCGGCGAGGGGGAAGTCTCATGGTTTTTCTCGAGTTGCGGCGGGAACCTGGGGTATATTCTCGAGTTACGACGGGGATGGCCCTTCCACACACGTGTGTGTTCAGCCATGTCAGGACTCCTGCCTAGTTGCGAGGGACCACTCGGGATTCTCCTCGAGGCTTTGCAGGGCAATTGGGACGCCTCTCCAGCTGAGACGGGAGACCAAGGGTCCCTTTCCACGTGCCACAGGAATCCTGGGTCTCCTATCAAGTTTCACGAGGCGTCAGGCATCGTCTCCTTTGGAGGCACTGATCTCCGCATACCTCTGGAGTTTTCAAAGGATTTGAGGCCTCCTGTCGCGATGAGGTGGGGAACTAGGTCTTTCTCTGTGGTCTCCACAGGGGATTCAGACAACCTTTCGTCTTGGGAGATGCAAGACGAGCCTGCATTCCAGTCACTGCAGGGATATCCGGCCTTATTTCAAGTCAGGGCATCGCGGTGTCCATTGCACTTGAGGCCGCAAACTCAGGGTCCCTCTCACATACCTAGAGCTGAGAGAAGCCTCCTCTTGAGGTGTTTGTGGTAAGGTGGTATTCCTCTGGAGTCGAAGCCAGGGACTAACCTCTCATCTCGAGTTGATTTTTGGCCCACGGAGCTCTTTTGTGTTGCTACAGTGACCTCAGGATCCCTCTAGCCTTGAAACAGTGTTCTTGGGGTTTCTCTGGAGTGCCATGAAGGAAATCAAGGCTCCTTTCATGTGTGATGTGCAACACAGAATTGCTCTGCATGCAGTGCAGGGGAATCGGGCCTCATCTCGCGGCGAGGGGGAAGTCTCATGGTTTTTCTCGAGTTGCGGCGGGAACCTGGGGTATATTCTCCAGTTACGACGGGGATGGCCCTTCCACCCACGTGTTTGTTCAACCACGTCAGGACTCCTGCCTAGTTGCGAGGGACAACTCGGGATTCTCCTCGAGGCTTGGCAGGGCAATTGGGACGCCTCTCCAGCTGAGGCGGGAGACCAAGGGTCCCTTTCCACGTGCCACAAGAATCCTGGGACTCCTATCAAGTTTCACGAGGAGTCAGGCATCGTCTCCTTTGGAGGCACTGATCTCCGCGTACCTCTGGAGTTTTCAAAGGATGTGAGGCCTCCGGTTGCGATGAGGTGGGGAACTAGGTCTTTCTCTGTGGTCTCCACAGGGCATTCAGACACCCTTTCGTCTTGGGAGATGCAAGACGAGCCTGCATTCCAGTCACTGCAGGGATATCCGGCCTTATTTCGAGTCAGGGCATCGCGGTGTCCATTCCACTTGAGGCCGCAAACTCAGGGTCCCTCTCACATACCTAGAGCTGAGAGAAGCCTCCTCTTGAGGTGCTTGTGGTAAGGTGGTATTCCTCTGGAGTCGAAGCCAGGGACTAACCTCTCATCTCGTGTTGATTCTTGGTCCACGGAGCTCTTTCGTGTTGCTACAGTGACCTCAGGATCCCTCTAGCCTTGAAACAGTGTTCTTGGGGTTTTTCTGGAGTGCCATCAAGGAAATCAAGGCTCCTTTCATGTGTGATGTGCAACACGGAATTGCTCTGCACGCAGTGCAGGGGAATCGGGCCTCATCTCGCGGCGAGGGGGAAGTCTCATGGTTTTTCTCGAGTTGCGGCGGGAACCTGGGGTATATTCTCGAGTTACGACGGGGATGGCCCTTCCACACACGTGTGTGTTCAGCCACGTCAGGACTTCTGCCTAGTTGCGAGGGACCACTCGGGATTCTCCTCGAGGCTTTGCAGGGCAATTGGGACGCCTCTCCAGCTGAGACGGGAGACCAAGGGTCCCTTTCCACGTGCCACAGGAATCCTGGGTCTCCTATCAAGTTTCACGAGGAGTCAGGCATCGTCCCCTTTGGAGGCACTGATCTCCGCATACCTCTGGAGTTTTCAAAGGATTTGAGGCCTCCTGTCGCGATGAGGTGGGGAACTAGGTCTTTCTCTGTGGTCTCCACAGGGGATTCAGACACCCTTTCCTCTTGGGAGATGCAAGACGAGCCTGCATTCCAGTCACTGCAGGGATATCCGGCCTTATTTCGAGTCAGGGCATCGCGGTGTCCATTCCACTTGAGGCCGCAAACTCAGGGTCCCTCTCACATACCTAGAGCTGAGAGAAGCCTCCTCTTGAGGTGCTTGTGGTAAGGTGGTATTCCTCTGGAGTCGAAGCCAGGGACTAACCTCTCATCTCGAGTTGATTTTTGGTCCACGGAGCTCTTTCGTGTTGCTACAGTGACCTCAGGATCCCTCTATCCTTGAAACAGTTTTCTTGGGGTTTCTCTGGAGTGCCATCAAGGAAATCAAGGCTCCTTTCATGTGTGATGTGCAACACGGAATTGCTCTGCACGCAGTGCAGGGGAATCGGGCCTCATCTCGCGGCGAGGGGGAAGTCTCATGGTTTTTCTCGAGTTGCGGCGGGAACCTGGGGTATATTCTCGAGTTACGACGGGGATGGCCCTTCCACACACGTGTTTGTTCAGCCACGTCAGGACTCCTGCCTAGTTGTGAGGGACAACTCGGGATTCTCCTCGAGGCTTTGCAGGGCAATTGGGACGCCTCTCCAGCTGAGACGTGAGACCAAGGGTCCCTTTCCACGTGCCACAGGAATCCTGGGTCTCCTATCAAGTTTCACGAGGAGTCAGGCATCGTCTCCTTTGGAGGCACTGATCTCCGCATACCTCTGGAGTTTTCAAAGGATTTGAGGCCTCCTGTCGCGATGAGGTGGGGAACTAGGTCTTTCTCTGTGGTCTCCACAGGGGATTCAGACACCCTTTCGTCTTGGGAGATGCAAGACGAGCCTGCATTCCAGTCACTGCAGGGATATCCGGCCTTATTTCAAGTCAGGGCATCGCGGGGTCCATTGCACTTGAGGCCGCAAACTCAGGGTCCCTCTCACATACCTAGAGCTGAGAGAAGCCTCCTCTTGAGGTGTTTGTGGTAAGGTGGTATTCCTCTGGAGTCGAAGCCAGGGACTAACCTCTCATCTCGTGTTGATTCTTGGTCCACGGAGCTCTTTCGTGTTGCTACAGTGACCTCAGGATCCCTCTAGCCTTGAAACAGTGTTCTTGGGGTTTCTCTGGAGTGCCATGAAGGAAATCAAGGCTCCTTTCATGTGTGATGTGCAACACAGAATTGCTCTGCACGCAGTGCAGGGGAATCGGGCCTCATCTCGCGGCGAGGGGGAAGTCTCATGGTTTTTCTCGAGTTGCGGCGGGAACCTGGGGTATATTCTCCAGTTACGACGGGGATGGCCCTTCCACCCACGTGTTTGTTCAGCCACGTCAGGACTCCTGCCTAGTTGCGAGGGACAACTCGGGTTTCTCCTCGAGGCTTGGCAGGGCAATTGGGACGCCTCTCCAGCTGAGGCGGGAGACCAAGGGTCCCTTTCCACGTGCCACAAGAATCCTGGGACTCCTATCAAGTTTCACGAGGAGTCAGGCATCGTCTCCTTTGGAGGCACTGATCTCCGCATACCTCTGGAGTTTTCAAAGGATTTGAGGCCTCCTGTCGCGATGAGGTGGGGAACTAGGTCTTTCTCTGTGGTCTCCACAGGGCATTCAGACACCCTTTCGTCTTGGGAGATGCAAGACGAGCCTGCATTCCAGTCACTGCAGGGATATCCGGCCTTATTTCGAGTCAGGGCATCGCGGTGTCCATTCCACTTGAGGCCGCAAACTCAGGGTCCCTCTCACATACCTAGAGCTGAGAGAAGCCTCCTCTTGAGGTGCTTGTGGTAAGGTGGTATTCCTCTGGAGTCGAAGCCAGGGACTAACCTCTCATCTCGAGTTGATTTTTGGTTCACGGAGCTCTTTCGTGTTGCTACAGTGACCTCAGGATCCCTCTATCCTTGAAACAGTGTTCTTGGGGTTTCTCTGGAGTGCCATGAAGGAAATCAAGGCTCCTTTCATGTGTGATGTGCAACACGGAATTGCTCTGCACGCAGTGCAGGGGAATCGGGCCTCATCTCGCGGCGAGGGGGAAGTCTCATGGTTTTTCTCGAGTTGCGGCGGGAACCTGGGGTATATTCTCGAGTTACGACGGGGATGGCCCTTCCACACACGTGTTTGTTCAGCCACGTCAGGACTCCTGCCTAGTTGTGAGGGACAACTCGGGATTCTCCTCGAGGCTTTGCAGGGCAATTGGGACGCCTCTCCAGCTGAGACGGGAGACCAAGGGTCCCTTTCCACGTGCCACAGGAATCCTGGGCCTCCTATCAAGTTTCACGAGGAGTCAGGCATCGTCTCCTTTGGAGGCACTGATCTCCGCATACCTCTGGAGTTTTCAAAGGATTTGAGGCCTCCTGTCGCGATGAGGTGGGGAACTAGGTCTTTCTCTGTGGTCTCCACAGGGGATTCAGACACCCTTTCGTCTTGGGAGATGCAAGACGAGCCTGCATTCCAGTCACTGCAGGGATATCCGGCCTTATTTCAAGTCAGGGCATCGCGGTGTCCATTGCACTTGAGGCCGCAAACTCAGGGTCCCTCTCACATACCTAGAGCTGAGAGAAGCCTCCTCTTGAGGTGTTTGTGGTAAGGTGGTATTCCTCTGGAGTCGAAGCCAGGGACTAACCTCTCATCTTGAGTTGATTTTTGGCCCACGGAGCTCTTTTGTGTTGCTACAGTGACCTGAGGATCCCTCTAGCCTTGAAACAGTGTTCTTGGGGTTTCTCTGGAGTGCCATGAAGGAAATCAAGGCTCCTTTCATGTGTGATGTGCAACACAGAATTGCTCTGCACGCAGTGCAGGGGAATCGGTCCTCATCTCGCGGCGAGGGGGAAGTCTCATGGTTTTTCTCGAGTTGCGGCGGGAACCTGGGGTATATTCTCCAGTTACGACGGGGATGGCCCTTCCACCCACGTGTTTGTTCAGCCACGTCAGGACTCCTGCCTAGTTGCGAGGGACAACTCGGGATTCTCCTCGAGGCTTGGCAGGGCAATTGGGACGCCTCTCCAGCTGAGGCGGGAGACCAAGGGTCCCTTTCCACGTGCCACAAGAATCCTGGGACTCCTATCAAGTTTCACGAGGAGTCAGGCATCGTCTCCTTTGGAGGCACTGATCTCCGCGTACCTCTGGAGTTTTCAAAGGATGTGAGGCCTCCGGTCGCGATGAGGTGGGGAACTAGGTGTTTCTCTGTGGTCTCCACAGGGGATTCAGACATCCTTTCTTCTTGGGAGATGCAACACGAGCCTGCATTCAAGTCACTGGAGGGATATCCGGCCTTATTTCGAGTCAGGGCATCGCGGTGTCAATTCCACTTGAGGCCGCAAACTCAGGATTCCTCTCAGATACCTAGAGCTGAGAGAAGCCTCCTCTTGAGGTGCTTGTGGTAAGGTGGTATTCCTCAGGAGTCGAAGCCAGGGACTAACCTCTCATCTCGTGTTGATTCTTGGTCCACGGAGCTCTTTCGTGTTGCTACAGTGACCTCAGGATCCCTCTAGCCTTGAAACAGTGTTCTTGGGGTTTCTCTGGAGTGCCATCAAGGAAATCAAGGCTCCTTTCATGTGTGATGTGCAACACGGAATTGCTCTGCACGCAGTGCAGGGGAATCGGGCCTCATCTCGCGGCGAGGGGGAAGTCTCATGGTTTTTCTCGAGTTGCGGCGGGAACCTGGGGTATATTCTCGAGTTACGACGGGGATGGCCCTTCCACACACGTGTGTGTTCAGCCATGTCAGGACTTCTGCCTAGTTGCGAGGGACCACTCGGGATTCTCCTCGAGGCTTTGCAGGGCAATTGGGACGCCTCTCCAGCTGAGACGGGAGACCAAGGGTCCCTTTCCACGTGCCACAGGAATCCTGGGTCTCCTATCAAGTTTCACGAGGAGTCAGGCATCGTCTCCTTTGGAGGCACTGATCTCCGCATACCTCTGGAGTTTTCAAAGGATTTGAGGCCTCCTGTCGCGATGAGGTGGGGAACTAGGTCTTTCTCTGTGGTCTCCACAGGGGATTCAGACACCCTTTCGTCTTGGGAGATGCAAGACGAGCCTGCATTCCAATCACTGCAGGGATATCCAGCCTTATTTCGAGTCAGGGCATCGCGGTGTCCATTCCACTTGAGGCCGCAAACTCAGGGTCCCTCTCACATACCTAGAGCTGAGAGAAGCCTCCTCTTGAGGTGCTTGTGGTAAGGTGGTATTCCTCTGGAGTCGAAACCAGGGACTAACCTCTCATCTCGAGTTGATTTTTGGTCCACGGAGCTCTTTCGTGTTGCTACAGTGACCTCAGGATCCCTCTATCCTTGAAACAGTGTTCTTGGGGTTTCTCTGGAGTGCCATGAAGGAAATCAAGGCTCCTTTCATGTGTGATGTGCAACACGGAATTGCTCTGCACGCAGTGCAGGGGAATCGGGCCTCATCTCGCGGCGAGGGGGAAGTCTCATTGTTTTTCTCGAGTTGCGGCGGGAACCTGGGGTATATTCTCGAGTTACGACGGGGATGGCCCTTCCACACACGTGTTTGTTCAGCCACGTCAGGACTCCTGCCTAGTTGTGAGGGACAACTCGGGATTCTCCTCGAGGCTTTGCAGGGCAATTGGGACGCCTCTCCAGCTGAGACGGGAGACCAAGGGTCCCTTTCCCCGTGCCACAGGAATCCTGGGTCTCCTATCAAGTTTCACGAGGAGTCAGGCATCGTCTCCTTTGGAGGCACTGATCTCCGCATACCTCTATAGTTTTCAAAGGATTTGAGGCCTCCTGTCGCGATGAGGTGGGGAACTAGGTCTTTCTCTGTGGTCTCCACAGGGGATTCAGACACCCTTTCGTCTTGGGAGATGCAAGACGAGCCTGCATTCCAGTCACTGCAGGGATATCCGGCCTTATTTCAAGTCAGGGCATCGCGGGGTCCATTGCACTTGAGGCCGCAAACTCAGGGTCCCTCTCACATACCTAGAGCTGAGAGAAGCCTCCTCTTGAGGTGTTTGTGGTAAGGTGGTATTCCTCTGGATTCGAAGCCAGGGACTAACCTCTCATCTCGAGTTGATTTTGGCCCACGGAGCTCTTTTGTGTTGCTACAGTGACCTCAGGATCCCTCTAGCCTTGAAACAGTGTTCTTGGGGTTTCTCTGGAGTGCCATGAAGGAAATCAAGGCTCCTTTCATGTGTGATGTGCAACACAGAATTGCTCTGCACGCAGTGCAGGGGAATCGGGCCTCATCTCGCGGCGAGGGGGAAGTCTCATTGTTTTTCTCGAGTTGCGGCGGGAACCTGGGGTATATTCTCGAGTTACGACGGGGATGGCCCTTCCACACACGTGTTTGTTCAGCCACGTCAGGACTCCTGCCTAGTTGTGAGGGACAACTCGGGATTCTCCTCGAGGCTTTGCAGGGCAATTGGGACGCCTCTCCAGCTGAGACGGGAGACCAAGGGTCCCTTTCCACGTGCCACAGGAATCCTGGGTCTCCTATCAAGTTTCACGAGGAGTCAGGCATCGTCTCCTTTGGAGGCACTGATCTCCGCATACCTCTGGAGTTTTCAAAGGATTTGAGGCCTCCTGTCGCGATGAGGTGGGGAACTAGGTCTTTCTCTGTGGTCTCCACAGGGGATTCAGACACCCTTTCGTCTTGGGAGATGCAAGACGAGCCTGCATTCCAGTCACTGCAGGGATATCCGGCCTTATTTCAAGTCAGGGCATCGCGGGGTCCATTGCACTTGAGGCCGCAAACTCAGGGTCCCTCTCACATACCTAGAGCTGAGAGAAGCCTCCTCTTGAGGTGTTTGTGGTAAGGTGGTATTCCTCTGGAGTCGAAGCCAGGGACTAACCTCTCATCTCGAGTTGATTTTTGGCCCACGGAGCTCTTTTGTGTTGCTACAGTGACCTCAGGATCCCTCTAGCCTTGAAACAGTGTTCTTGGGGTTTCTCTGGAGTGCCATCAAGGAAATCAAGGCTCCTTTCATGTGTGATGTGCAACACAGAATTGCTCTGCACGCAGTGCAGGGGAATCGGGCCTCATCTCGCGGCGAGGGGGAAGTCTCATGGTTTTTCTCGAGTTGCGGCGGGAACCTGGGGTATATTCTCCAGTTACGACGGGGATGGCCCTTCCACCCACGTTTTTCTTCAGCGACGTCAGGACTCCTGCCTAGTTGCGAGGGACAACTCGGGATTCTCCTCGAGGCTTGGCAGGGCAATTGGGACGCCTCTCCAGCTGAGGCGGGAGACCAAGGGTCCCTTTCCACGTGCCACAAGAATCCTGGGACTCCTATCAAGTTTCACGAGGAGTCAGGCATCGTCTCCTTTGGAGGCACTGATCTCCGCGTACCTCTGGAGTTTTCAAAGGATGTGAGGCCTCCGGTCGCGATGAGGTGGGGAACTAGGTGTTTCTCTGTGGTCTCCACAGGGGATTCAGACATCCTTTCTTCTTGGGAGATGCAAGACGAGCCTGCATTCAAGTCACTGGAGGGATATCCGGCCTTATTTCGAGTCAGGGCATCGCGGTGTCCATTCCACTTGAGGCCGCAAACTCAGGATCCCTCTCAGATACCTAGAGCTGAGAGAAGCCTCCTCTTGAGGTGCTTGTGGTAAGGTGGTATTCCTCAGGAGTCGAAGCCAGGGACTAACCTCTCATCTCGTGTTGATTCTTGGTCCACGGAGCTCTTTCGTGTTGCTACAGTGACCTCAGGATCCCTCTAGCCTTGAAACAGTGTTCTTGGGGTTTCTCTGGAGTGCCATCAAGGAAATCAAGGCTCCTTTCATGTGTGATGTGCAACACGGAATTGCTCTGCACGCAGTGCAGGGGAATCGGGCCTCATCTCGCGGCGAGGGGGAAGTCTCATGGTTTTTCTCGAGTTGCGGCGGGAACCTGGGGTATATTCTCGAGTTACGACGGGGATGGCCCTTCCACCCACGTGTTTCTTCAGCGACGTCAGGACTCCTGCCTAGTTGCGAGGGACAACTCTGGATTCTCCTCGAGGCTTGGCAGGGCAATTGGGACGCCTCTCCAGCTGAGGCGGGAGACCAAGTGTCCCTTTCCAAGTGCCACAGGTATCCTGGGACTCCTATCAAGTTTCACGAGGAGT